>NC_135718.1:61686594-62004249 GCF_964656455.1 Halichoerus grypus
CAGCACAGGTGAATCAGAGGTGGGGCTCTGGCCTCAAGGAGCTCGTGTCTGCTATGAAAGGTCAGGCAGGAGAAACAGAACTTCCAAAAAGGAGACACCAGGAGAAACACCAAGTAATGAAGGGTTGCAGAGAGGAAGGCACATAGGTGTATGTGGAAGTATGTGGGGTCACCTGGAAGCTGACCCCAGCTTGGAGCCTGCAGTGGGATTTCAGCCAGTGGGGCTGGGAATCGGAGGAAGTGGTGATGGCAGTGAGGTCCAGTGAGGTTTCAGAGGGACCTGCGGTGGCAGAGGGATGAATCTGGCACATGAGCTACTGGTTTAGTTATGGTCATCTAGAAGAACAGGAGGGGAGTCTGGAAGGCAGGCCAAGGGAGGAGTGATTAGCAGGGTTGTGTTCCATTCCCGAATCCCCACCAAAGATGGCAAACTCTGAAGATGTTTGCCAATAAAGGCAGACTTATTCTACTTGATTTATATTTCTTTCTTATTGAGGCTTAACACGTATCAAGGGCACAGATCTTAAGTGTAAGACTCCATCAATGTTGACACATGTATCAACCATACTGGTCAAAATGTAGAGCATTTTGAACCCAAAGTCTCCCTGGCGCTCCCTGCCGGACATCGCGGAAGCCTGTCTCCACACACCCAAGTCAGTCCCCGCTGCCTTTGACTTGCATTACCTGGATCAGTTTTGCCTGTTGTTCAATGTCACGTACATAGGCCTCCTGCAGAGCAGCCCGTGGGGAGTTTCTTCAGCGGCACCGTGCAGAACGGTTGGGGAGAGGAAAAGGGGATTGTGGCTGGAGCCTGGGGGAGCCGGGGAATGAGGGCTCTGTGCCAGGGTGGTGACCGGGAGAAGGGGACAGGGGCCGCAGCTGCGGAGGATGGCACGGAGAGGTGAGGGGGGCTCCCCAGGAACAGACGAGTGAGCTGGGGCTGTTTAGGGGTGTGCACGGCCCTGCCTAGCTCTGGCCTGCCCCGAGGCAGCATCCAGTTAGAGAGCCAGTGCCTCCCAGCCCACTCAGAAACGTTCAGAAAAGGTTCTGCAGCGGCCCAGGAGGAAGCAGTGTTCTCTGCTACGGGGTCTGCTGCAGCCTCTCACCATGTTCCTCAGCTCGTCTTCCCTCATCAGCTGTCCCTGCAATGTTGACAATGACACCCCAACCCTTCTGTGGCTGTTGGGATGGCCACAGGCTCCGGGGGACCGAGGAGTCACGTGGGGGTAAAAGAGCAATTCCGAACCAGTCAGTAGCACCGGGGAGTTTGCCTTGTTGGCGCAACCGAGCGCGTCCCGCCGAAGTGGACGTTGGGGATCTGGCAGTTTGCCTTTCTTGCAGGAAGAAGGCAGTTCCGTGAAGCAGTTGGGAGGCCATTCCTAGGGACCAGGGACAAATACTCCCCAACCCCAGTATTTTTATCTGAATGAGCTCAGGGTCAGGTAGAAACTACAGGAGTAAGGGAATGACCTTGATGGAGAAGAGGAGGCCAAGTGCTATCTGGGGAGAGGGTGGGGAAATTGGCGAGAAATGTACAAGGAGGGGAGGCCAAGGTTAGGGGCCGCTGTCCAGCACCTCATCCTATATTACCCACTGAGTACTGATCGCACTGATGAATCCCCAGCCTTTGGGGTTACCAGTGACTCCCTCCACCCCCTAGTCCTTCAGGAATAACCACCTGGAGTCCCAGGTATAATCATGAAATGAATCCCCCTGATACTTGCCCATCTTGGAAACCATTCTGCTAATTTCTTGCTACTTCATGCTGCGTTGTGACTTGCTAAGTGTTGAATCTTTAATGTGCTGCATAATCCAGTGTCCTGTGTTGGAACAGGTGTGAGAAGGGAGATTTCAAAAGCAAATAAACACGAAGAAGCCTTTCTTCCCTCATTCATGGGCTACCAGCGTGTGCGGGAGGTGGGGCAGTGCTTGGGGTGGGAGGCTAGTGGTGGAGGTAGCCTGTGAAAGAGGGCCCATCAGCCTTCCCCTACTGGGACACACCTTCCAGCTGGGAAGAGATGTAAACAAATGATTATCAAACACGCTGAGATGATAAGTACAGCGATACAGGTGTTGTGGGAGTGCAGGAGAGGGAGGGATTCATTTTGCCTAGGCAGTTGCAGGAGGCGGAGACACTGGGGCTGGGTCCTGCAGGATAAGTTTACCGAAAAAGGCATCCTAGGCAAAAGAAACTGTCCACCAAAAGAGCAACACAGTGTGAAGAATGGAAGTCTAGAATGGAGGAGGGTGAGGGGAGGAGGAAAGGGGGACACAGGGAAATGACACAGAGAGCTGGGAGGGGGGCATTGTGAGGATGTCTGTAGGGGGTGACACTGCAGGCAGTGTGGGTGGGAGATAATAGGGTCACTGGGCTTGTCCTGGGCAAAAGTGTGACGTGGTTCACGATCCCGCCCTTCTGGACTCCTTCACCCCTTTTGCGTTCCCCTTGCCAGGCGTCTTTATGGCTTCCCTCCTCCCCCTCATAACAAACCCCAAATCACGATGCCTGTTTCTACCAAGTCAGAAGAGGTGATGGGTGAGGGCCAGGTGGCAGGAGAGCTGAGCTTTGCCAGCACTTGCCAGCCACGCATCAGGCAGCATGCTCAGGTGGTTGTGTTCTCACCACAGTTAAGCCTCCTAAGACTGCAGTGATGTTTGGAATTCTCACCCCCATTTCACAGATAGAAACTGTGGCTCAGAAAGGTTATGTAACTTGCTCCGGTTCATACAGCCAGGCAGGGGGAACTGTGATTCCAACCCAAAGTGTTCCGATTCTGGGGTCCACAGTCTTAACCCCCACACTGAGCCCATAGTCTCTGAATGCCTCGTTCTGCCAGATCACGTTTGCAGTAACAAAGTCCTCAGTCCTCAGAGCAGTCAGTCAGACAGGGAGGGCCACAGGGAAGGAGAGGGAGGGTGGGAAGTCTCAGGTAGGACATGGTCAGTTCCTCACACAGGGCTGGCCCAGGGTCCACTCCCCCAGAACGCCCGGAAAGGGCAGCCCCAAGGGCTCACATATGTATGTTTAGGGGCCCATAAAAATATTCTGATCTTTTAAAATCAGAAGGAAAAAATGTACTTTTAGGACAAAAAATGATATAGTCATCCTTATAACAATGCAATCACAAAACATAATTTTAATTTTTTTTTTTTTTTTTTTTTTTTAATGGAAGAAGCGATCCTTCAAGGCAAAAATGCCGAGGGCCCACAAACGTCACAATGTGGCCCTGACCTGGCCTTTTCCACTTTCCTTATGCCAAATTCATTTAGCACCTGAGTTCTCCCTGCCTCTTACGTCTGTGCTATCTTCCCTTTCCTTCTGCCAGTATTGTAACTCGGGCCATGCTGGGACCATTGCAGTAGCTTCCTCTCCAGTGACGCTGCCTTCAGCTTCTCTCTCTTTTCCCAACCTTCTCCCAACTTGCAGTGTTCTCTGATCTGTTTCTATTTATTTTATATTTTTATGATATTGTATTTATCTTCATGGTTGTATGTGTGTCATGTGTTTGGCCAGAGGGTTTGGGGTCACTTGTGTCCCTTAGAAGTGAGGCCAACGCACTTTAAAAAAAATTAAATGTTAAAATTGGTAATATATAACATGGGGGTTAGCATTTTAGCCATCTCTAAGTGTACAACCCAGTGGTGTTAAGTACGTTCATGTCGTGGTACCACCACCACTATCTATTGCCAAAGCCTTTTCATCACTGGAGACAGGAACTCTGCGACCACCATTAAGCTATAATTCCCCATTACCTCTCCCCCCAGTCCTGGTACCTTCTTTATTTTTTTTTTCTCTAGATTTATGGAGATATAATTGACATGCAACATTGTGAAAGTTTAATGTGTACATCATAATGATTCAATATGTATATATTGGAAAATAATTACCACAATAAGATTAGGTAACATCCATCACTTCACACAGTGACAATCGTGTGTGTGTGTGTGTGTGTGTGTGTGTGTGTGTGAACTTTTAAGATCTAGTCTCTTGGCAACTTTAAAATACACGATACAGGGTTGTTAACTATGGTCACCGTTACATCGCCAGAATTTATCTTCTAACTGGAAGTCTGTCTCCTTTGACTGCCTTCATCCATTTCCTCTCCTGTTCCCCCACCCCCTGCCCTGGCAACCACCAGTCTGTTCTCTGTTTCTAGGAGGTTGATTTTTTTTAGATTTCACAGGTACTTGAGATCACACAGTGTTTGTTTTTCTCTAGTATTTTCGATTCTACTTTCTGTCTTTATGTTGCCTATTCTAGGTATATAAATGGAATAATGCAATGTTTGTCCTTCTGTATCTGGCTGCTTTCACTTAGCATGATGTTTCCCAGGTTCATCTATGTTGTAGCCTGTGTCAGAACTTCATTCTTTTTTATGGCTGAGGGTATTGCGTTGTACATATATACCCCATTTTGTTTATCCATTCATCTGTTTATGGACATTTAAGTTATTTCTACCCTTTGCTATTGTGACTAATACTGCTATGAACATCGGTGTACAAATAGCTGTTTGAGTCCCTGCTTTCAATTTTTTGGGTCTATACTTAGAAGTAGAATTGATGGGACATATGGTAATTTTATGTTTAAGTTTTTGAGGAACTGCCAAGCAGCAAACCACTTTTTTCCGTGTGTGATGAACGAAGCTGTCCTCAAGTCCACTCTCCAAAGCCTGGCTCTCGAGATTAAACGATTGTAAACATTTGTCAAAACTCATCAAGTTGTGCATTTTTAAATGGTGAATGTTACTCTAAGTGATTATGACTCAATAAACTAGACTTTAAAAACATAACCTCCTTGTAGAGGAGGGCAAATTCCTTAGTGGAGGCTTGAGGTACAGCAAAGGAGAAACTATGGAAAGAAACGGATTTTCTGAATGGGAGGGGAGAAGAAATGAATGACCAGCCTCACAGTCTTATGTAGGTAAACTAGGTGTGTGTTATAAATGTTAGTGTTGGTGAGCATAGTTTATGCAACTGTTGTTTTTTATTCAGCAACATTCACTTAGGATGCATCTGCTGTGTGACATTTTACAGCACCATTTGTCTCAAGTTACAAGCACAGAATGAAAGTGTTAATTAAAAATAAAATGTCACTTAAAAAATATAAAATCTGATATACAAATCGATGGAAAGATATCCTGTTTTCATAGATTGGAAACCTTAATATTGCTCAAATGTCCATACTACCCAAAATGATCCACAGATTCAATGCAATCCCTATCCAAATCTCAATGGTGTTTTTGCAGAAATAGAAAAATCTCTTCTCGAATTCATATAGAATCTTAAGGAACCCCGAATAGCCAAAACAATCTGGAAAAAGAACAATGAAATTGAAGGTCTCACATTTCCTGATTTCAAAATGTGCTACAAAGCTACAGCAATTAAAATAGTATGGTACCGGCCTAAAGACAGACATACAGACCATGAGACAGAATAGAGAGCTCAGAAATAGCTCTCGCATATATGGTCAAATGATTTTCAATAAGGGGGCCAAGATTACTCAATAGGGAAACTACAGTCTTTTCAACAAATGGTGTTGAGGAAACCTGGATATCCACCTGCAAAAAAATGAAGTTGGACCCTTATTTTACACCATTTAAAAAAATCAGCTCAAAGTGGTCAAAGTCCTAAATGTAAGAGCTGCAACTATTAAACTCTCAGAAGAAATCATATAGGAAAAGTCGCTGGATTTGTCAATGACTTCTTAGGCATTGACATCAAAAGCATAGGTAAAAAAAAAAAAAATTGGTAAGTTGGATTTCATCAAAATTAAACACTTTTGTGCATCAAAGGACATTATCAACAGAGTGAAAAAGGCAGCCCACAGAATGGGAGAAAATATTTAAAAATCATAGATCTGATAAAAGATTGATATCTACAATGAATAAAGAATTCTTACACCTCAACAATATTAAAACAAACAATCCAATTTAAAACTAGGCAAAGGATTCAAGTAGACATTTTTCCAAAGAAGATATGCAAAGGGCCAATAAGCACACAAAAACTGCTCAGTATTACCAGTCTTCAGGGAAACACCAATCAAATCGATTCACTCCTATTGGGATGGCTATTATTAAATAAAAAAAAATAAGTGTTGGAGACGACACGGAGACATTGGATCTCTTGTACGTTGTTGGTGGGACTGTAAAGTGGTGTGGTCTCTACAGAAAATGATATGGAGATTCTTCAAAAAATTAAACAGAATTGCCATCAGATCCAGCAACTCCACTTCTGGATATACACTCCGAAGACCTGAAAGCAGGGACTTGAACATATATTTGTACACTCATGTTCACAGTAGTATCATTCACAGTAGCCAAGAAGTGGAAGCAACCAAAGTGTCCCTTGGCTTATAAATAGACAAACAAAATGTGGTATATACATACAATGGATTGTTATTCAACCTTAAAAAGGAAGGAAATTCTGACACATAGATGAAACTGGAACACGTTATGCTAAGTGAAATTAAGACAGATACAAAAGAACAAATACTATGTGATACCACTTATATGACATCCCTGAAGAGGTGAAAATCACAGAGACACAAGGTAGAGTGGTGATTGCCGGGGGCTGGGTGGGGGGCAGGTGGAATGGGAGTTAGCATTTAATGGGTATGGAGTTTCACTTGGGGAAGATGAGAGAATTCTGGAGGAGGCAGTGTTAGCCTCCTTCAGGGCTGGGACCTCAGTTCCTCTATTTTGGTAGTTGCACAACAATGTGAATGTGCCTTTTTTTTAAAGATTTTATTTATTTATTTATTAGAGAGCGAGCGAGAGAGAAACAGCATGAGAGGGGAGAAGGTCAGAGGGAGAAGCAGGTTCCCCGCTGAGCCAGGAGCCCAATGTGGGACTCGATCCCAGACTGCGGGATCATGACCTGAGCCGAAGGCAGTCGCTTAACCAACTGAGCCACCCAGGCGCCCCTGTGAATGTGCTTAAGGTCACTGAACTCTTCACTTGAAAATGGTTAAAATAGTGGGGTACCTGGGTGGCTCAGTCGGTTAAGCTTCTGAGTCTTGATCTCAGCTCAGGTCTTGATCTCAGAGTCGTGAGTTCAAGTCCCGGGTTAAGCTCCATGCTGGGTGTGGAACCTACTTTAAAAAAATGGTTAAAATGGTAAATTTCACATTCTCTATATATTACACCACACACACACAGATAGAGAGAGAGAGAGAGAGAGAGACTGCTGACAGCAAGTACTTTGTCACTCCTGCTGGCTTCAGAGATCTTTTCAAGCCTTCATGTCAAACTCTCCAAAATCTGGCTTCCACCCCCTTCCCAGGATTGTGTTAACTCAGAATGCCCTCTTCCACTCAAAGCTCTGGTCACATTGTTGAATCACTGTATTCCTGCATTTCCCTGCTCTGTCCTGCTTTACTCTTTTGCATTTCCTAAGCGTGCCCACTTTACCTGGAATGACCTGCCCTCTTTCCATCTCCACATTTAGATCCCATCCATTGTCCAAGAGTCAGTGTTAGCCTCCTTCAGGGCTGGGACCTCAGTTCCTCTATTTTGGTACTTTTCACTATGTTTTTTTTTTTTTTTTAGGATTCTTCCCCATTTTTGTCTCCCTCAATACATTTTAAACTCTCTGAGCAATATGTATTTTTAAAAGCAGTAAATGAGGGCGCCTGGGTGGCTCAGTTGGTTAAGCGACTGCCTTCGGCTCAGGTCATGATCCTGGAGTCCCTGGATCGAGTCCCGCATCGGGCTCCCTGCTCAGCAGGGAGTCTGCTTCTCTCTCTGACCCTCCCCCCTCTCATGTACTCGCTCTCTCTCATTCTCTCTCTCTCAAATAAATAAATAAAATCTTATAAAAAAAAAATAAAAGCAGTAAATGTTTACTAAATGAATGAAGCTTTCTTAACAAAAAAAAAGGTCCTCCATGGGAAACAGAAGCTTTTGCTCTTTTTGATCTCTAACCAAAAATCTCCAAAGAAATTGAAAGACTTTGATGAGATTTTGCAAATTTGTTCTGTCAATATTTTATATGTCCTGGCTACCACAGGTTAGCAAGCTGACATTCGGCGTAAGTAGAACTGGTCTGCAGGTGCATTTCTTAAGGGTTTTTGTTTGTTTTTTTCTCAAACTAAGATGGAAGTGTCATGGGATAAAGTGTAATGAGCAATTGCTCTGAAAACTGTATTTTGTTTATTCACAACTACTTTAGATGTATTAGGTAAACATCCCTGAAAGCCAGTGCACAATGTGAACAGATGGGGAAGCAGTCATTTGCTTCCTGCTCATTTTGAAAGCAATGCCCTTGCTCAAGTACATGATCAGTTTAATAAATTCAACTAAAGACAAGAAAGGTGTGATTGGGGGGAGCAGGGACATTATGTAAGATATAAGCTGCATATTTCAAGAACCTAGCTCATGGTGAAAGAGGCCTTTCATCATCTCAGTGAAATAGGAAGATCTCTTTAGTAAGAACGTTTTCTAGAAATAAAACTAGGAAAAAAAAATCTTTTAAAAAAGTGAATTAGGAAGTGGCCCTTGCTTCCTGGAAAGCAGTGGCTTAGTGGGAGAGGCAGCCCTGATTGGGGGTAACATCTAGTGATGGGGCCTAGGTTACCACCTGCTCCTGCTTCATCCGGGATCCTCTGTTGAGTCAACCTTCCGAAATGTGCTGTTGGAGGATAAACATGAGTGGGAACAATACTGTGGAAGAAAAGACATGAGAAGTCCTGGGAGCCAAAATATGATCTTTAAAAAAAAAAAAATCATTGAAATGCAACATAGATTCAGAAAAGTGCATAAATCACAAGTATTATAAAATGAACACACTTGTGTGACCCACACTCAGCTCAAGAAAGACATTACCAGCACCCCTGAAACTCCCTCATGCCCCTTCCCAATCTCTGCCCCTCCCTCCTCACCAGAGGGAAGCTTTCTCCTCATTTCTAAGATCAGATTCTTTTGCCTGTTTTTGAACTTTATGTAAATGTAATTATACAGTATGTAAAAAAAAAAAAGATGTTAAAAAATAAAATTACCAAGTTCAATTTGAATAAGAAGGAACATTTAAAAATGCGCCTATCCACTAGTTTGTTTTGAGGGAGGGTGAAGAGAAGAAGCACAGGAAGAGGACTACTTACATCTCTGTGGGTTTGCCAGTGTTAGTATTATTGGGATCTGTTAGTAAGTGCTGGTAATTAGCCATGCAAGCCACCAAACCTATTCATTTTTTGAGTTGGTGGATGAATCACTCACTCCATCCTGGCAGTCTAGCAGGGCAGAATGCAGAAGCCCCATTTGGTCTTAGCACGTGGAATGGTAAAACCGGGCAGATTCCTGAGCTCCAAAATAGTGTCCCTAACAAAATGGGCTGTAAGAAGCTAATCCAGTTTGATGGATCCACTCAGGGCATTCTTTCAAGTGCACGAAGTCCACGTGGTTACAGAACTAAAAGGCTCCATGAGGGGTGCCTGGGTGGCTCAGGTGGTTAAGCATCTGTCTTCGGCTCAGGTCATGATCCCAGGGTCCTGGGATCGAGCCCCACATCAGGATCCCTGCTCCGCGGGAAGCCTGCTTCTCCCTCTCCCACTCCCCTTGCTTGTGTTCCCTCTCTCGCTGTCTCTCTCTCCGTCAAATAAATAAATAAAATCTTTAAAATAAATAAATAAATAAAGGCTCCATGAACGATGCGGGGCTAATACCCTAGCAGAACAGGGGTCTCTCAGCAAAAATGGGGAAGTATGACTGTTGAGGAAAAGTCAGCAGTGTCATTGTCATAATCCCAGTGACAACAGACAGCTCAGCTCTCAGGGGCCAAAGTGGTAAAAACCCACAAAAGATGTCCTCTGTTTCTTTTCTTTTCTTTTTTTTTTAAGATTTTATTTATTTATTTGACAGAAAGAGAGCGAGAGACGGAACACAAGCAGGGGCAGAGGGAGAGGGAGAAGCAGGCTTCCCGCGGAGTAGGGAGCCCAATGCGGGGCTCGATCCCAGGACCCTGGGATCATGACCCGAGCCGAAGGCAGACGCTTAACGACTGAGCCACCCAGGCGTCCCCTCTGTTTATTTTCATGGGTGGAAAAGAACACGCCTCCACCGCCGGAGGGGGATGTATTTGTTTCTTCATTTTTTAGGGCTGCTATACCAAAGTGCCACAAACTGGGTGGCTTCAAGGAACAGACAAGGTTTGTTGTCTCACAGTTTTCTGGAGGCTAAATGTCGGAAATCAAGGCTCATCGGTTCATGCTCCTTCTCAAGCCTGTAGGGGAGAACCCTTCCTCTCTTCCCAGCTTCTGGTGGCGGCTCTCCGTCCTGGGTGCTCCTCGGCTCCTCGGCTGGCAGCTGTAGCGCCCGAGCCACCTCCTCTCACGTGTCTGCTCAGTATTTCTTCTTCTCTTCTAAGGACACCGGGCGTATTGAATTAGGGGTCCACCTTATTCCACTCGGACCTTATCTTAGCTTGACTACTTACATCTACAATGGCCCTATTTCCAATAAGGTCACATTCTGAAGAACGGGGGGTTAGGACTTCAACAGGAGGTCATGTGAGGCATTTCCTCCTCACAGGCTTTGGGGGATACAGAGCTAGACCTGGAAACTGGCTTAAAAGCTACAAAACACCGTCCATTCCAAGAGGCAAAATTAGGAGCAACGAGGAAGCAGCAGGGTAAAACATAAAACTCTAGAGCTTTAGAGCCATCTAAGAGCTGGGTACGAATCCAGTTTTGGCATTACTAGTAATATAACTATTTAGTTTCCCCTCAGTAAAGTCAGAAAAATAGTGACTGCAAGTGGATATTTAAAGAGGCGATTTATGTAATGTGCTGAGCTCCAACCTTGACCACTAATGGGCTCTCAACACTAAGAACAGACTTATGCCTCAGTTTCCTCAAAGGGATAAAAGTTAAGTGACATCTTTTCATGCAAGATGTTGTTAGCAATTTTGCATAGATGGGACTTTGTTTCTTACCATTCTTTTTCCAAAGTCTCTCTTCATCTTATCATTTTGGGGATGCTTACTATCTTCTCCCCTACAAATGTAACTCTCTTGCATTCTCTTTTGCCGTATTTTTTTTTTAACTTCAAATTTATCTCCAACACATGAATTAGTGTGATATTACCCTGGTTTTTCAAAGTCTTGTGGAATTGAAGCCAATCTGATAGGTAATAAGTTAGGTCCCTAAGTTTGGAGTTAAGCAAAGACCTAGATTACTAAAGAAAAATTTAGGGCATGTTTGAAAAAAAAAAAAAAGGCCGAGCAAAACTTACAGTCTAATGTGTGCATTGAATCCATGTTATAGTTTAGAAATCTAATTATAGTAGTTACCCTTTATTGAGCAGTTACCATGTACCAAATGTAATGCTAAAGACTGTATATATTTTAGTTCATTTACTTGTCATAACAACTCCATAAGCTAGGTACTATTATGAGCCCCATTTTACAGATGAGAAACTGAAGCACAGAGAGGTTATAGAACATGTCTAGAGTCACACAGCCAGTGGAGCTGGAATTCTAGCCAAGGCAGTCTAACTTTAGGGCCCATGTGAGTAACTACCGTGCTATCCTAATATTTAGGCAGGAAAACTCATGGTGAGTGTATTGGGATCTGCGCACAGAACAACACCCAGCTGGGTCTGTGCCCTGCTCATCTGTCTGCAGTGTGATTCCCCAAGCTTAGTTAACTTCTTCCAGTTGGAAGTTCACATTCCATCCATTTTCAACCTCATGGTGTCTGACACAGGTTCCATCTCTCTCCCTCCTAGCTATGTGGTTGCAGATTACATGCTAAATTGAGCAGAGCCAATAATCAGCATAAGTAAGGTCAGTCTTAGTAATTACAAATGAACTAGAGCTCAATGTGGCCAATGGAATGACCCAATTGTCCACGATTAATGCCAATAAATGAGTGCATGAATACATCCCATAGACATCTGTAAATGTCTAATAAGTGCCAGTTATTGTGCCTGGTAAGGGGCTGTAAATATATAAATGAGACATAGTCTCTGAAATCTAGGAGCTCATAATGCAGTGGGGGCAACAGCTAGAGAAGTAAGCAAGCAAAGAAAGCACAAGGAAATGACAGGCCTTAGTAGAAGTTTGGATAAAAGACCATGGAAGTACGGAGACTGGAGACCACTTTTCAGCTGTGTTTGGCAGAGTGCAGAAATGTCCACCAGGCAGAACAGGCCTACCAGGCAGAGAAGAGAATGACATGTTTCTCAGATGGCATCCCTGAGATACAATGGGGTTCCTAGGCCCCACTCCAGACTTTTGAATCTGCATCCTTGGGGGTGTGGTCGGAGAATCACCATTTGAAAGGAGGATAGAATTTGTGAATTGCAATGTGCTAGTGCACAGATCGAGGGTTCTGGCAGTGGCTGTCTGGTACAGATTTGGGATGGGGAAGGTAGAGCGTTTGGAACAGAGAGTGCAGAGAGAAAATGACAAGAAATGGCCCATTAAGGGTAGGTTGTGGCCAGTTTAGCAAATCCCTAAGTAAAGGTGTTGGACTTTATCTTGCCAGCAATTGGGGCCCAGGGAAAAGGCAGAAGCAAAGGTATGACATGATCAAAGCTTTGATTTGGAATGGGTGGTTGAGGAAAACCCAGGAAGAGTGATTATCATACTCATAGGGTGGTGCTTTATTATTCCTTGTAAAGATGATAGAAGCATATTACAGAGAACAGAAAAAAGATGAAATTTCCCCATGCCTTATCAGCATATTAGGTGTCTTTCACATAGTCAATGACTGAGAAACATCTGCAGGATGAATGACTCGTTAGTCAATGCCACCACGTGCCAGCCCTGTGCTGAATGTTTTCTATAAATTATCTCACCTAATCCTCACAACAACACGGTGAGATAGCTATTACATTTACAAATGGGAAAAACCAAACACTTCTTAGGGAAGTTAAGCAACTTGCCCAAGGTCA
The DNA here is from genome assembly GCF_964656455.1 of Halichoerus grypus. NCBI lineage: Eukaryota > Metazoa > Chordata > Mammalia > Carnivora > Phocidae > Halichoerus > Halichoerus grypus. The sequence goes on from NC_135718.1 coordinate 61,699,484, forward strand.
CAAGGTTACTAAAGCAGCAGAGTTGAGCTGCAAACACAGACAATCTGACACCAGAGTTCATGCACTTGGCCATCACGCGCACCTGCCGTGCCGGGAATGAGGGCATTTCCCTGCAGTCTTGCAGACATATAGTTTTACATATTTATCATGATCATCCATAAAATTTTATATCTTGTTTTACCCAAAACATACTGCCATGTCATAAAGTGTTTTCATAAATTTAATTTTAATGGATACGTGATCATCCACTGAGTGGATATAGACCACTGATCACACTCACTATCTTCATCGTTGGTATTGTGGTCCTTCCTCAGTTTTCACTAGTACCATAATAAAGTAACAAATGTTTTCATGTGCATAATATTTTCCATATAGAGTTATTTCAATAGACTGAGTTTCTAGAAAAAAGGTTACCATTGGATCGAAGGCCTCACGGCAATTGTGAAGCCTTGATGGTCATTGCCAGATTGCATGGTGGAGATGTTCTACCAGTTCACAGAGTCACTATACAGTCATCGTAGTCACCATATAGCCACACGTAAAGTATGAGAATATCAACTGCAGCCCACCCTCACTTGCGTTGAGCATTATTTTTTTAAAAAATATATTATATATTACAATAAATATATTATTATATTATAATAATAAATTTTTAATAAAATAATCCTATTTTAAAGGATTCATTTGATTTTCAGTAGGGTTGCATATTTTCCCATACATTATTGATTAATTGCATTTCCTCCTTTGTGAGTTATCCGCTTGTCCACTTCACCTAGTTCTCTTCCGAAGAGTTTTTAGGAGTCGTTTTCCAGGTAGGCTACCCAGATTTGGGGTAGACATCGGGATGAAGGGCTGAGTAAGAGAGAAAAGTCAGGATTTGAGAAAATCTTCAGCACTGATTGCTAAAATGGCCACACACCTCCTTAAAATCAGAATCAACTCAACTATAGTATCTGGGACAATAATAAAGTAACCCCTCTTTCCCTGTTACAAATTGTGCTCCACAAATTAACTGGTACATAAAAAGATTTAAACACAGAGTGTCAATTTTCTTCTAAAGACAAACAGCATTGGTGAGTGTGTGCAAGATTTCTATCGAAAAACCTAAAGTACAGAATCGATACACTTGCTTATGCCACAGTTTTAGGGAAGAAAGCCTAATCTGTGTTTCCCTAAAAATCAGCTGCCTGCCACAGGTGTACTGATTTAGGTGGTACCTGGATGAATACTGCTTAATAGTTATCTACTTATTTTAATATGTGTTAGGAAAAATATAACCTGCTCATCAATCTGTGACGTGTATAATTGCCCAGACATGATTGTGCAAAGATACACGCAAAGAATGGCATAAAATATTTTTAAAATTTCTTCTTTCAGTTGAAAGAAGAAAATAATTGTATGGGTGGTGGTCCATGGCCAGGACAAAAGGCACAATGTCAGCGTGCTCACGGTTGAAGTTTGGGAAACATGGCTTTACTTTATCATCATCAATACACCTCTCTTGAGTGCTCACTATGTGCTAGATGCTGTGCTCAGTACCAAAGGAACGTGCTGCTACTTCTGAGAGTTCATGGTCAAGACAAGAGAAGACATGTGAGCTGGGAAATGTGGGAAGTCTGTCCTGCTGGTGAGGCAGGGCACACACCAAACAGCCAGAAATCACAGACAATAGTGAAGAGTTAGAATGAAACCCGACAGCAGAGCCCACACATTGGCATATTACAGGGATCTTTGTGCCCGTTTTCCCTCACGATGTTGTTGCCAGGCAAGGTGAAACTAAATTCTTCCTCCCTTCTTTCTCTTCTTCCATTTGTTCCTTCTTCTTATTCTCTCACACTACATCTCTAATTTCAGATTCATTTTACGTGCCCCCAAGTTGCCTGCCCCCAAAACGAGGCATCCAGGATTATCTAGGTGTGTGCCACAGGGCATTGGACAGGGAAATGATGTCTGTGCACCTGGTACAACAGCCTCAACTGGTAAATCAAGTCTCTGTTCTTCTCACCCTGATTATTTCCTTTTTAAAATTCATCTTGGAGGAAATTGTGTAACATTTATTTTCCACCCTGGGCTTCTAACTCACTTGGCTTTGAATAACAACCGGCCACCTTGAGAACTGTGAAACCTGATGACTGTAGGGATGAGGGAAGGGCAAATATTTCTGGGTGACGGTTCACTAGTTATAATCAAAAACATGACCTTGGGAGGATTATAGTGACACTTGGAGGACCTGTGAGATGTATTGTTAGTATCCCCGAATAGATGTGGGCATCAGCTATGAGCAAGCTGTCATGTAAAGTGCTCTGCGAATAGAATAGAGGCACAAAAGCCTGTGCCCTCAAGGACCGTGCACAGAGATGGGCTGGAGAAATAGTGATTTATATGAGAATAATAACCTTCACCAAGGGAATGTGCTATAAATGTGCAGGAGATACACAGAAGAAGATCATTTCTGACATAAGAGATCTGTGAAGAAGAGAGGTTTGAGCTTTCCCAATCTCTGTTTTAACTGACTTACCAAATCAATAAATTGGTTTTAAGGGATCTTTGGATAGGATTTCAACAGACACAGGTAGGAAATGGGGGCATATGGTTAGAAGGGGGTAGACAGCATGGGGAGCCAAGATACGAAGAGTGGAGAGCATACATTTTATATGGGAGGCAAGAAGTGCTTGGGTACATGAGTAGACAAAGCTATGGTGGAAGGCTTATTTAAAGAGCTAGTGGGTGGGAAGCCTAGAAGGTAGATTGAAGGACCCAACTCAAGGGTGATAAGGAGACATTGGCATTTTGTAAGAATAGTGAGAGTGACATTACATTTGTTCTTTGGGAATATTTTTGTTGTAGCTGGACAGAGCATGGGTTGGAGGAGGAAGAAACCAGAGATAGGAAACCAGCTGGGCAGCTATTGCCATGGTGTCAGGTAAGAGCTAATGAGGGCCAGGTTAGGGCTATGGTGATGAGAATGGGAAAGAGGCAAACGATGCAAGAGGCATTTTGGAAATAAAATCACCATAGCCTGGCAACTAGTTGGATATAGAAGGAGAGAGAGAATTGGAAGGTGACCTTAATATGGAAGAGATTAGAAGTGACACTAGTTGAGGCGGAATTGCTGGTTTATGGGGAATATTTGGGAGTCTCCTTCATCTATGCATGGGTTTAAGCAAAGCAGGGCCCATTATTGATGGAATCATCCATTACCGGCTGTGCCTGGAGGAATAAGGATGCTAATGGTTAATAGCAGACATGGTCAAAATTTTCAGGTGATGAGAAGAAACTTACAGACAGTAGGGAGGAGGTCTTGGGAAAATGCTTAAAATACCACTAGGTATCATTCTTGTGACTTGAGAAATTAGTATCTTCAACACTTATATCCTTGTGCCCAGAGCCCTATGATTTCAGATTCTCTTCTTGGAGCTGTACACCAACAGTCAAAATGTACTAGTCCTAATGCCTCTTGTCTCAGGCCCTTGGTCTCTATTAGGTGGCAGTTAGCTAGGCAATTCACTCATTCATTCAACAAATAGTCAATGAAGGTCTACAGGCACTGTTCTAGACATTTTACTGCCCTGATTATAGCAGCAAACAAATTAGATAAAATCCTTATTCTTGTGGACCAGCCTTCTAGTGGGAATAGCAGACCATGAATAAAAAAATAGGCAAATAAATGTATTAAATAGTGGTAAATGCTATGGAGAAAAACATAACAAGAAGCTGGGAACTGTTGGGTTGGGAAAACTGCTGTTTTAAATAGGGTGGTTCAGATAGCCTCACTGACTAAAAGCCTTTGAGTAAAGACTAGTAGGCGAGGAGAGGGTGAGCCATGTGTACATCCAGGCAAGAGCATTCCAGTTGGAGGGAACAGCAACTGCAAAAACCCAGAGTTGGATGCATGCCTGGAGTATTTGAACGGTAGTAAGGAGGCCAGCAGGGATGGAGCCGAATGAGGGAGAGAGGGTGTGTGGCAGGATATGTGGAAAGTAATTAGCTGGGATCTTCTGGAGATGATGCCTGAATCCTACAGAGTGGCCCTAAAAATGGGAATTGAGTCACTGGGAAGGAGATGTACTTGGCCATCTTTTACTTATGGGTGGGGCTTTGCTCTGCAAAGAACCAAGTAAATGTCCAGTCACAGGAAGGAAGAAAGAGGTTTTTCGTCAGAAAACACCAAAGCTCTTGTTCTTTTTGGTAGAAGGGACAGCCATGATGGAGTGCTTGTACTCCACCCCTTGTACTACTGTGGCTGGCAGGAGTCCCAGCAGTCTTTGCAAGGCTGATGCACGTCAATATTACTCAAAATGGATAGATCCCAAAAAATAAAAATAAATTACACTAAAAAAGCATCCATGCTCTTTGTTTAATTCTTTGCATCAGAAGTTGCGTTTAGTTTACAGTTCACTTTTGCTTTTTTTTTTTTTTTTTTAATATATACCACAGTGCAAGGTGGGGCTGGAAAGAAGAAAACCACGTAGGCTAAAGTCCCTCAAATTCTATACTTAAATTCCATCTCCATGACAGCATGACCGCCTCTGACCACGTGGAACCGTCACAGTTTTGGAAGAATAGCTTTGGAGTTGTAATTCTCCACTTATCTAAAAGCTGCATTTGCTTAATGAAGAGGCTTATTATATCTTCTCTACAGCTATTGACCATCAAATTGGGGAGGGGGATGTTTTCCTTTATTTCTCTGAATTGGGCAACTCACTGCTTTCATTCTGGCTGGGAGCCTAAACCCTTGCAAGGGCAGAGACAAACACAGGAAGGGGGAGGGGGTGGAATGGGACAGAAGGCCTTACCCATGGTGGAGTCACATGAACTTGTAGATCAAAAGAGCAGTCCTGGCTTTAAAAGACTGTGGCACTATTCATGAACCCGGTGACTGCCTAAGAAGGAACACAACTGCTTGTTGTCACCAAAGATAAAATGCTGCAGCTGGGTCCCCACCCCCGACCCTCAATCCAACTTAGATCCCCCCCATAAGGAAGGTGGAGGCTTTGACTCCACTTGGTCTCATTAACTGCTGATAAATGACCGACTCATAAAACAGGGCCCACGAAAGGAAGTTGGCAAAGAGGGACACTATAGTTTCCTTTTAGAGAATGCTTTCAGACCTTGTCATTCTCTTACTTTTATACCATTTGCTTGGTGATGAGCTGTCCTCACCCTTCATGTTAATGCAAATGAATTTAATCAGATAATGTTAAGTCCTCCAACAGACTCCCGGGTCTCTACTCCAGCAATTCCCAAAGTGCGTCTGTTCCTCGGAATCCTAATTCCACATGTCAATAGATATTATGTGGGGAAGAAAAGGAGAGGTTCCTTAATCAAGAGAATGTTGGGAAACGCTACATTTAAACAATATTGGACAGGTTTTCATTACTGCAAGACTCCCCTGAACTGCTAACATTCCTACATAGCAAGTAGGAGATATCACACCTGTTTCCCATACTTGTGTCCCCAACCCATTTTCATAGGAAGCCCAGAGAGGTTATAAGACTTACCCTTTGTCAGGACTAGAACCAGAAGCCAAATAACCTGGCCTCTCCAGCTTTTTTCATTTGCCTGGAGAAATACAGAGCATAAAAAACTAAAAAAAACAGAGGTATTCATGAACCATTATGGCAAAGGAAAAAGTAAATGTCGGATCCAAAATGTTAGGAGGTCAGTCTTATGTCCGTCTGTAAGTGAAAGATGCCAAAGGCAGGGTATGAGGGAAAGACCAAAAGCCATGGATCAGGGACAAATAAGGCTGCCAAAGACAAATGTTATTCATTTATTCTGAAATTTCTTGCCTAATGCCTCTAATTTGCTAGGCACCATTCCAGGCATCGGGAATACAGAGGTGAACAAAGGCGGGTCTGTTAAAGGCTGATCCTGGGGCACACTTACATGGAGCTCTATCTGAATGGTGCTCCTGATGCACCTCCTGTCCCCTTCACTAGCCCTTCTGGTCATACCAGATAAGGTCTAGGTGCTACGGGTATAGGACAGTGCCTGCTTGCAAATCCAACTTTTGAACTTCAATGTATCCCAATCACTAGGTGCAAGATACAAGCAAGTCTATGGTTTGAATCATCTGTTTGATGCTTTGATTATTACTATGGAGGCAGAGCAGGAAAAGGTTGGATGGTCCTTCGGGGCTTGGCTAAAGTGACCCCAGCGGGGCATGAAGCATGTGTTTCCGTGATGCTGGAAGCAAGTGGCAGAGAGCCCTTGGATGAAGCGGGGGTGGGGCACGGAGACGAATCTTTGCTACTTTCTCCTGTACTTCAGTAAGTCCGAGAGGTGAGGAAATGACAACTCCAATGATGAAGACCCACTCAAGGTACAAATCAGAACTCATCAGGTCAGGGAGTTGAGAGCTTGTGAAATTTTTAGAACAAAAAATTCCCTGAGGGAGCTGAGATACTCCAAGTCAAAGTACAGTGGGTCCATCCTGATCATCTCTAGGTTCAAGATGCCCTCCAGATAATGCTTACAGACCATATACATTTGGCTTAGTGGTCAGGAGTTCCTTTTCTGTAGAGGGGCATTTCATTGAACCAGCTGGATTTTTAAAATAAGAGATACCACAAGAAGACACTGTAGCCTTGCGGTTTTCTTGGCACAAAAAGGCATGAGTGGCCACATTGGAACATTTATTTCTTCCATCAATGGATGGTGAGGGGTGGCGCTTGGTGTAGGGTTATATTTTAGGTTCTCCCACCTAGTCCAAGGGTTGCAAACTCAACTGCCTACAGAGTCCAGGTAGATCATATACATGCAGTAAGTGACCTAACTGTAATATCATGGAGAGAGGGGGGGAAGGTGTCAAAGGAGGGAGCAAATGCCCTGTCTAAAGGAGGGCATCTGCCACTCACCTGCAGCTGATTGTTAGCAGTGTGAGTGCCAGGGTTGCTTCTAATTTTTCAAGAGAAGCTACAAGTCAATTTTTTTGCATGTGAAATTTTCTGATTTTTTAATTGTTGGCAACAAAATTCAAATTTAAAAAAGCACAAGAGACAACATTGTGCAGCAAAACTGAACACATCCAGAGGCTGGAGGGAGTTCATGGGCCACCCCTCTCTCACCCTTGTGAATTCTAACTCCACTGGGAATTCCTTGAGCAAAAGAAATGTGTCTTCTCCATCTCAGCTGGGTAAAAGGTAGGTGGCTGTGATCTTGCTGGAAAAGCAACAGGCAGAGAGAGGCACATGATCAAGCTGGGGTGGGGGGCGGTCCCTGGAGGGGAGTGGGAGAGACCCCAGTCCCCGCTATGGAACGGAGCTCTCAAGGCTGAGGGGCTAGTGGAGGCCGCAGTTAGGGCTTTCTATGACCAGGCTGTGTGGTGTCAGAAGCACGTTTAGAGAGCCAGGCCTGCACCTCGCTGCTAAGACTTAGGGATTTGTGACTCGGTGCTCAAGGCAGAGGTCAAAGTTGTTCCTGTCTTCACATTCTGAAGTTTCTTTTCCCAGAACTACTCAGGCTCTTTCTGATGCTATCTATAGTGTTCTCTTTTTCTGAACCCAAACTAGAAACCAAGAACTTATTCCCCTGGAATTTATTTACATGAAAGGTGTTACAAAATATAGACATTACATTATATTTCACTGTACATGTTTATGAATCTTTATTCTAAATATAAAAGAATAAAATTAGATAAAGAGAAATATAAAAGTTGGTAAAAATGTATATGATAAAACCCATAGAACTGTATAATACAAGGAGCAAACCCTAAAGCGTAAATTTTAGTTAACAATAAAGCATCAATTTTGACTCATCAATTATAACAAATGTTCCACAGTAATGCAAGGTGTTCATAATAGGGGAAACTATGCACAGGTGAGAAAGAGTATTCAAGGACTCTCTATATCTGTTCAATTTTCTGTAAACCTAAAACTGTTCAAAAAAATAAAGCCTGTTAGTTAAAAAATAAAGTAACATTGACTGTTGTGTTGGAAAAAAAGTACAGAGAACATTTTTTTTCAGTGAATTATAATTTGGGAAGTTAAAACATATATATGTTATAATTTAATACATTATTTGGTTTTTTACTCTTATCATTTATCTAGTAATGATGCTGATAGCAAATTATTTTATTTGCATTTTCTGAAGACTACAACTTGTTCAATAATTGTGTATTTTGCCTAATTTTCTCGAATATCTCTAACCGAGAATTAATTTAATTTGAATTACTAAATGAGAGTCTGTAGGTTCAGTGCTCACTAAAGACGTTTCATGATCTCCAAAATGGTTATCTGCTGAAATTTGCCTCTCCACCATGGGGGTACCCAGGAGAGAGGATGAATTTTTGCTTTGAAAATAAGACTAAAATACTAATATACACAGGACAAAAACAGTTTTCTGGCATATTCAGTTGGTTCTCATTTGTAGATACTTTCTCCTTGCCCGTTAGGCTAGCAAGTTCTCCTTAAGCTATAGTTTAAGGACATGGTGTTCATTAAAAAGATCATTGCATGATAAAGAAAGAACAGCACTTTGAAAGGGATTTATGGGTCCTCTGGGTGATTTTATTTATAATTTCTCACCCAGCTGAATCCAGTATTGATGATAGACCCTACTTAGACTTAAACTTTCTCAAAGTTTTGTGATTTGGACAATTTCTACATAACTCATCTGTTAGCAGCAGATAAACCAGAGTGAAAACTGCTGTTGATGATATTCTTTCACAATTTCCTTAGTTCAAAATGAAAGTGAAAACTTAGAATTATTTATGACTTTTGCATACTGCTGGAAAAGTCTAGTCTTCAGTGATATGTTTTGCCCCTTCTTTTAGAAAGAACATCATGTAAAATGTTTTGAACTAATGTTTTGAATTAGAATCTTTAATTTTTTTTTCACTTTTCTTAAATTCATGAGCTCTTTGAAACATTTTTAGTCTTCTTTTAAGAAAAGGCATCTGTCTCAGATATCTTGGACTTAATATAATACTATTTGTACCACACTTGGAGTAAATCATCAAATTGTTGTAGTGACTATTCATATCATATGAATATAAAAATATTTTTACAAGAACAACTTTCCTCCAAGACTGGAAAATCATCAGATGTGTTATTCATAGAGTCAATATGAGTCTACCGTTAGAATCAATCCTCACCAATGTTTTGATGAAGTTAGTCATCAGTTTCTAGAAAAAATCTCTTTGAACTGGTAGAATTTTCCATCTCTGCAGTTAATATTAATGTTATCAGCTGACATGCTAGTCATCTTATCGACCAGTGTACTGCTCTCACAGCAGAGACCGTATAACTATTTAGATGGTCACTTGTCGCACCTGGCAGGACATCAAGTTCAAGAACTTTTACGTTATCTCCAGGAATTTCATTAAAATAACTTACTAATATAGGGACAACTTTTTGATTTTTATGGTTAGCTGAAGCTGTCATACTGCTGAGACATAAAGGTTTTACCCAGTTTGTGTTGTTAAATCTTTTGAGGTACTGGAGCAATTTTTTTTTTTTTTACATTATACCTTTGGTTTGTGCTGATGGAAATTTAAGTTCAAATACCATGGAACTTAGCTCAGAAGAGCCGTCTAAAGATCTGAAGCCATGATTGTGTTCTGTGGCACTATATGGAATTACCGCCTCTTTTCTGAGCCTCTTTTTTGAGCTATTTCATCACTGAATCATGGAAGCTCCAGATCTGACAGATAATGCCCATTTCCTTACATTGAAAATGCAAAAAGAGAGCAGAGTGGGCCTCAACGTTTATCTCACTACCTAAGAGGCAAAATTCTACTTGTGGATTGACACTTTATATAAGAGTATTTCTTTTGCAAACCTCATTAAATGTTTCTTTCTTTCCTTTCCTTCCTTTAGTATCATTTTGATACTAAAATAAAACTGTTTAAATAATATTAAGCACACCTCAAATATCTCTGAATTATAGCTAACAGCATTAGCCACTGTCATTATGATCCCATAACACAGGAATCCACTTTGCCTGACACTTAGAAATATGTATGTAGCTTCAGGTTTGCGTGGCATGGGCTAATACCCATCTCAGTGTTCACAGGAACTAGCTTCTCCCTCTCTGCTCCTCTTTCTCCCTCAACACCGGAAGGCTGGCTTTCTTTCCCTTAGAGATGTCTCGCCCTTGGCTTCTTTGCCCCCACCCCTCACCTGGGGGTGCCTGTGGACCCAACAATAAACCCTTATGAGACATTTTACACAAACATTTACAAGTTACTGTAATAAATTATTCAGCTTAGGATGCTTCACCTTTTGGAGTTCTCACTCATATTTCTTAATCCTTTAAAATGGGCATCACTGATTTGATTCTCTCTGTTACTATTCATAAGATCTTGGAAGTTTGGGAACAGTTTTACATTTATGCAAAAAAAAAAAAGAACTAAAACAAAATATTTGAAATAAGTTTCATATCAAAAGTCAACCTCTTCTGAAGCTTGTATATTTTGGCTCAGTGGTGTCCCCTCCACCCTATGCTCCACACCCATCATTCTATCCTGTTATCCTGTATGATGCTCTTCATTGCACTTATTATATAAACGTATCCTACACATCTATGTGTTTTGTGCATATATGCTTTAGGACCATGATTCTTCTTCCTTTAGAAGCAACGGCTTTGTTTGGCTGACAGGTGCACCCCGGTTCTTGGAACAGTGCTGGCAACTGCTCAGTACAGATTGATTGAGAGAGAGAAGTAAACCCAATAGCCGGTGATGGTCTGTCCCCATCTTATGGATCTAGGCTACCCACCAAGGACCCTTGGTCGGAGACATCAAGCTTTCCTAGGCTCTCTTAAGAGTTCCACCATCTCTGGGTGCTAATACTTTTTGGAAAGGGTTGCCTCCTAACTCTTATAGCAAAACAGAATGCTTTGACAGGTCAATTATATATATATATATATTTTACAAATGATTAAAAGAAGCCTCACAGAGGTCAGATAAGGTAATGAGGTCATTTAGAGACCAAGGGCCAAGCAGAGGCCTCACCATAAAAGAGAACTGAATGATTTTTAGTACACACATTAGTATGTTGCCTAAACAGGGCTGCATAAAGTAACATTTTTTAAAACTAAGAAAGATGAATAAGGACAGCTTGTTTTTCTTCAAAATTTATTAAGCACTGAATTATGTTACATAGGCATGGGTTTTTAATTCCACACTCTTTCCAGGAGTATTTTATAGCAGCTGCTATATCCTGGTCTATTGAGAATATCTGCCTCTGGAAATCTAAAATATCAACATGTGAGTATTTTTTTATCTAGAGTCATAGCATCATTGAGTGTTGTACAGGGAGGTAACACAGAGACTGTCTAATAATCAGCCCACTCATTGTTACTAATGCAGATTCCGAGGATGGGAGAGTAAGGAGACTCTTCCAAAGGGACTGAATTCAGATCTTCTGCTGGGTAATCTTTATTTGTCCCTCAAGAGTCCCTGCCTCTCCTTTTCCGCCCTGTTCTGTGAGCTACACGGATCAAGCCTTCTTGCTTTCTGGCTTCCCCTTGTAGTCACTAGTGGGAGGCAAGGGTAAAAGATTGGAGGATGAAGGAGGGCAAGTCTCAACAAGCTCCCTACCGGCCACATTGATCAGGGTTCCATTCGTACACCTAAGGCCACAGCTCCTGTTGGCTGCCTTCTCTCCAATTCTAGGAGCCATTTCCTCCTCTTGTCCCTTTAGACACAGGGCTGATAAACCTTCCAGTTGTGGCCAGCCTCAGAGTGCTTCATCAGACGTTACTGGCTCCTCTTAACACTTTGCTATATGGTTTCCTTCTCTTGAATAGTCATTGAATATGTCATGGGTTTCTTACCCAGACTCTGGCCACACACATTTGAATCTGGGTCTTCTGACTCCTGCCTAGTGCTCTTTCCTTTATGCTTCCATTTCATAAGCTGCTTTGGAAATACACATGACTCTACCTGTTCAGATTATATGGAAATATTTTCAAATATTTTGACGAAGTACTAGAAACAGAATCTAAAAGTATGAGTAATGAGGTCCACAGAAAGGGGAAAGGCTGACTCTGTGGAGGTTCTGCAGGAAATCTTGCAAAGGTGAAATTTGACAGGGGCAGAAAGTGGAACTGCCTAGAGAAGTAGGAGGGCGACGTGGTTCCTGTGTGGTTAGGAGAAGTGGGGTTGCAACTCCCAGTCCTGCAACAGCTGAAGTTAACCCACGCTGGCTGTGTGTTTTTCATTCAGCACAGCCCCGAGACGTAAGCAAATACCTTAGTTGTGCTCAGCCAAAGAAGTAGCGCATCTTTCCAACACTAGATGGGAAAATTGGCAGCACTGGCACATTGAGAGGGAGTCTGCCGGCCGCCAGCGGGGTGTCTAATTGAGATATTTTCAAGAGTCAGGTTGACCACAGGAGAGTTTTTACCTTATGTCCTGACACCACCAGAATGTCTTCTTTGCATATTGACGTTTCACCTTCATTCACTCCCATTCGCTCCTTGTTCTTTGTGAAAATGGAGTATGAGAAAAGCCATGAGAATGTGGAGGGAAGTTTCTATTCCTTAGAAATAAAAATAACTTTGTTCTAGTCGCGGCCCTGTCACTAACTTTGTGTGACCTCTTTCAAGTCTCTGGGACTCAGGTTCCCCAGAGTAAAATGAAAACACTAGTTAGAAAGATGTTGGAGGTCACTTCCACTTCTCAGAGTCTATGATCCTCTTAAGAACGGGACTAACCCAAAGCATCTTCCATCTTGAGCTCCCTGCCTGTTTGACAAAACAGTTTGTGCACTCAGGGACACACCACGATGTTATGTCTAGGACTTTAGACTCTGGAATCAGCCTGCCTGGGTTCCAAAAGCAGCTCTGGATCTTGGAATCTGTTTCACAGAGAAAGAAAGAAGGTCCCAGGACCTCCAGCCCTCCTGGATCTCTACAACTGATGTCCGATCCAGAGACCACGCTTTCCTGGAGCTCATCTTTCTGCACCATCTCACTGGAGATGTGTCATATAGGAAACAGAAGTCAGACGGTGGAATGTTCCACTATTTGATTATACTGTTGGGAGGGCCAAGGGAATCCTTCTGAGTCTGGCCGGATTGTCCAGGTCATGTTTCCATTCTACTTGACTCTAACTGTCAACATGTGTGAAAAAACAATCAGTTCAATGCTTTATAAAAAAAATCTGCCCAAGGTCAAATAATTGTTTTGGCTAACTTCTCCCTCCCCTCATTAACCAGCTGCTTTGATGCCATATGGATTCAGCCTATGGAAAACTCAATTTCAATGGTCACTTTCTGCAAAGACCACTTAAATCAAGTGCCTTTCATTTCTTTTCTGCCTGGCAAACTTTGCCTCATCACTTTAAAGCACAGCTCAAGTAGCCCCTCCTCTGGGAAGCATTTGTTGATAACACTTCTCCCTCAGGTAGAACTAATTCACATCCCCTCTCTCCTCTGTGCTTCTCAGGTGCTGTGCACCCATTTCTGTCCTGACATTTGCCACCTTGTAGAGGGTTATTTGTATCTGTGAGGAGTTCCTGAGGGCCAGAGGAACTTCATGTGTACCTCTGCCTAGCAGTAACTGCTTAGTGAGGACTCCTTAAGACAGGAGGACAGGAGGAGGAGACAGAGGGAAAGAAGGAGAGAGGAAAGAATTTATGGAAAATTTTGGAAAATGTATGAGCAAATTTGATAGTGAAGTAAGAAGAAATCAACTGCGCAGAGTAGTGCTGAATGGTCTGTTTTCTCTTGTTCCCTCATATGTGACTCCTTTATGGCCTGTCTTTGGGTGCCTGAAGTTGTTCGTTAGGAGAGGCAGAGATTCTGGGGAAAAAATGTAATGCCTTTAACTTTGTCAGATACCTGCAAGAGACGTTTTCTGTTCCAAGAGAACCCACTTCCACACTTCCGCAGAGAATAAAGGCATAAAAGAATCACTGCATTCAGAATTGCTTTTTCTCTGGGATGAGGAGTTGTCTGAAATCTCAGGCTAGTCATAATTAATAACACTTGCCCGGGGAGAACAATCTGGTCTGAGAATTAGATGGCATGGGATTAACCAGGGAGTAGTGCGGCCAGAAAAATTAGGATATTATCTCTGCTGGAAGTCTGTCCCCATCTAGCCTGGTGGTCAACAGGTGTCTCAGCTCAAGTGTTAAAACATTTTCGGCCCACGCAATCTTCAGAGATCTCAAAAACCTTCAAAAATTCTGGTCCTCATCTTCTTGATGGATAAGGCAGAGTCTCCAGACCCTCTACTGTCAGAAGGTGGAAAATGTAGTCAACTATTTGTTTTGGCCTTATGATACTAACCTATTTATTAAACTTTTCACTAGTGTGACCAAACTGGTTGGTGGTTTTGGCATTGATAACATTGGGGTCACTGCCCATAAGATGAGGTGCATTTGTGTTGTCTGTCCGCTAGGGGACAGTTTACCATGAAGTGTTCTTAGAGAATATTAGAATCTTAGCGAGGGATTTAGAACTAGACAGTTATTCCATCTAGATTTCTATACAGCATAAGAATAAAGCCATGAGAGATGTCACTGTATTTTGATCACTGATGGGAAAATGTGACTTTATTTTAACCTACTCTTGGAAAATATAAATATCTAGTTTATGCAAAACACAATTCATTCTATCAGAAAATTTTATTAAGCATCTAACTATGTGCCAGGTACTGTTCTAGGTGTTTGAAGTACATCATTGAAGCAAACAAAGATCTTTGCCTTCATGGTGCTTACATTCTATGTGAGAAGACAGGCAGTAAACAATACACATAGTAAGTAAGGTAAGAATCTCTTATGGCTTGTTTCCCTCTCTCTCTTTTTTCTTTTCCCCCTTCACATATGTTTATCTGTTTTCTTTCTTAAATTCCACATATGACTGATATCATATTGTATTTGTCTTTCTCTGACTGACTTATTTCACTTAGCATTATACTCTCTAGCTCCATTTACATCATTGCAAATCGCAAGATTCATTCTTTTTGATGGTGGAATAATATTCCATTGTATATATATACCACATCTTCTTGATCCATTCATCAGTTGATGGATGTTTGCGCTCTCTCCATAGTTAGGCTATTGTTGATAATGCTGCTATAAACATCTGTATTTTTGAATCCTTTGTGCAATTTTGAATCCATAGTGCAATTGCTCCATCATAGGGTAGTTCTATTTTTTTTTTTTTAAGGTTTTACTTATTTATTTGAGAGAGAGAGAGAGAGCATGAGTGGGGAGGGAGGGGCAGAGGGAGAGGGAGAAGCAGACTTCCCAATGAGCAGGGAGCTCCATCCGGGGTGGGGGTGGGGTGGGTGGGGAACTCGATCCCAGGACCCTGAGATCATGACCTGAGCCGAAGGCAGATGCTTAAGTACTGAGCCACCCAGGTCTCCCTAGGGTAGTTCTATTTTTAACTTTTTGAGTAACCTCCAAACTTCTCCAGAGTGATTGCACCAGTTTGCATTCCCATCAACAGTGCAAGAGGGTTCCCTCTAAAGCGATTACTTTGATCTCGGTGTTGTGAATGGACAATGTTCCAGACAGACCTAGGCTGCATGGTAAATTCAATCAGGTGAAATCTGATAATAGGACACTTCCCCAAGAAGATTCACAGGATACCACATTCAAAAAAAGTATTTGGATTCTACTTCCAGAATGTCACTGTGGGTGTGCTGCTATGAGCTTGATTGAAATAGACATTGTATCCACATTTGTAATAGACAAGACCATTCCTCCAGGCTCTCTTAGAGTTCATGTTCTTTTTCATCCACTACATTAAAATTTAAAAAGGTACCATCTTATGCAAAATCCTATGCTAGTCAGAAAGTATGAAAGTCAAGGATACAAAGATGGACAAGATGTAGTCTCTGTCCTCTCCTCTAGTTCCCAAAGATAAAATATAGATCGTTCATCTCAAGATGCTATATCTCTCTGATGTATGTCAGATGCTTACTTCTTTTTTTTTTAAGATTTAATTTATTTATGAGAGAGAGAGGGAGAGGAGGAGGAGGAAGAGCAGAGGGAGAGGGACAAGCAGACTCTGAACTCAGCACAGAGCCCGACTTGGGGCTCGATCCCAGGACCCTGAGATCATGATCTGAGCCAAAATCAAGAGTTGGAAGCTTAACCAATTGAGCCACCCAGGTTCCCTAGATGCTTACTTCTTTTCTTGAAATAATCAATGGCTTTTTTTATTGAGGATCCTTGCTTGGGATAATGTTCCATTTTCCTGATCCCTGTGTGATAAGCAGATGAATTCTAATTCTAAATTGTGCTGGGTTTCTATAAAGTGCTGGATTCCCAACCCATCATTCTCCAAGAGGGCTGTGTGGCTATAGGGGACAGGGTAGAAAATGGTGGTATCTAAATAGAAAATTTAAGTTTCTTTCTTTCTTTCTTTCTTTCTTTCTTTCTTTCTTTCTTTCTTTCTTTCTTTTTCTTTCATCTTTCTTTCTTCCTTTCCATAATATATTATTTGTTTCTGGGATCTGTGATTCATCAGTCTTAAACAATTCACAGTGCTCACCATAGCACATACCCTCCCCAGTGTCCATCACCCAGCCACCCCATCCCTCCCACCTCCCTCCACTCCAGCAACCCTCAGCTTATTTCAGGATATTAAGAGTTTCTTATGGTTTGTGTCCCCCTCTGGTTTCGTCTTGTTTCATTTTTCCTTCCCTTTCCCTATGATCCTCTGTCTTGTTTCTCAAATTCCTCGTATCAATGAGATCATATGATAATTGTCTTTCCCTGATTGACTTATTTCGCTTAGCATTATACCCTCTAGTTCCATCCACGTCATTGCAAATGGCAAGATTTCATTTTGAAAATTTAAGTTTCTTAATCCATTGTCTTTAGACTTAAAGAGTGAAGTCAAATCTGAGAGTGATATATAGTGCTTGGAGCATTCAATAGACATAGCTGGGGACATGGAGAGCTAAGAATTTCTTTGGGGTTGGTATAACGTACCCTAACAAGAAAGAGAAACAGATGGTGTATTAGTTTGCTAGGGCTGCCATAACAAAGTACCAGAGATTGGGTGGTTAAAACAATAGAAATTTATTTTCTCACAGTTCTGGAGGTTAGAAGTCTAAGGTCAAGGTTGATGGTTTTCATTTCTTTGGTTATCTTCTCCCTATGTCCTCGCCTGGTCTTTCCTCTATGCATACTGATCTCTCTCTGTCCAAATGTCTTCTTCGCAAAAGGACACCAGTCAGATTGGATTGGGGCCTACCCTAATGGCCTCTTTTTAACTTAATCACCTTAATTTCCAAATACAGCCACATTCTGAGGGACTGAGGGCTTCAACGTATGAATTTTGGGGGTGGGAGTAGAGACACAATTCAGGTCATAACAGGAGGGATAGTCTCATCGTTCAAGTCTAAGACTGATATATTGGGACATCTAGGTATTTCTGCAAGGGAAGTATATATGCTTTGGAGCAGACTTTCTTTGCAAAAATGTGGAACCCACTACAGACAGGATCCAGGTCTGAGTTAGGTTTCTAAGAGAAGGAGTGACATTGTGTACCATTTCATTCAAGCCCTTTGGGTGCAGAGTGTGCCTATAGCACTCACTTCCATGGGAGACTGAGCCAACCGGGGCCTTAGTGGGTTCTCTAATTAAGAGACTCAACAAACAAGCAAGTAGGAAAACTGATTGAAGGACAGATGGTTCTGGTCAGTGTATGGTACATTCTGAAAGGGTCTCACTTGATCAGCATTTAGTTCTTGTTTTCTCATGATGATTCTGAGATGATCTCAGAAACCAGGCAAGAAAAGAAGACATTCCTGGTTAGATGCCCTGTGGTCACTGGTGTGTAGGAATTCTGATTTAGAGTTTGAGCACGGTCTGACAGACAGGGCTGAAGGAGGGGCATGGGTCTGTACTTAGACTTCCACATTCCCATTCTTTTTTCATTAAGCTGGCTGGACATATTCTCATGAATACTAGGCAAACACTCTGTTATTCTTTGACCTCAAGTCACTCTGCAAGTAGCAAATATCTCCTAAGTTATAGAATCCTCAGTTTGGAATTACTTTAGGAGTCATCACAGTAATTTGAAAGGATCTAAGGTTTTTATATTAAACAGAGATGATGAGTAAGTTATCTGGAGAAGGCTGGTTGTCCAAATGTCTCCACTGGGGGACATTACTTGGTGGATCTGCCAGAGTCCAGGGTATGGTCTCCAGTCCTTAAGGTATCAAGATACCTAACATCATCATATTGAAAGGCAGATGAGTTGTTTTAGAGGAATAGTTGTCAGTAACTGAATCAATGCAACTTGTGTATGGATCTGGAGAAAAATCAACTATTAAGAGGAGTAGACACTCCTGTCTTCTGAAAAGTCCATTTGGTTTCTGTAACCTTCATGGGAAACTATGTTATAATCGGAAGGTTGCTTGGTGAGTCAGAGATCTAAACAAAAGGAGTTACTTATATGATTCAAATGCTTAAATGCAAGGATGAAAGATAGATTTCATTTCATGAGCAACTCTTATTGATTGTTAAGGGCTGTCTGGAGTGTTGAGAAGTATGAGGCCACTTTTAGACCTGGTGGGAAAACGACAGTTGATTAGCAATGTCTGCCATGGACATAGGAATAGGAGTAAGTGACATGTGTGCTCTACTGAGCCATCCCTAGTGTAAAGCCATCACAGATAGCCTTATGAATTCATAGACACCCAGACACATGCACACACACACACACATACACACATGTACACATATTAGGACTGGGGGCTCAAGAACCCTGCACACTGCTTGGCTAGCAAATGCCAACATCCATTTTCAGTGCTTCCGTGCGTCATGGGTCTTTCTGACTAACCCATCCCTCCTGTGGATATGTTCAGTCAGGTCAGAGTTAAGTGCTGCAGGTCTGAAAGCAGGCCAGTGTCTTTGAGATGACTGCCTGATCATTTTAGGCTGGCTTATCTTTTCACTCCCAGAAGATAATCTTATTGACCAGATTTGGACACCTCTCTGCAGCCCCTGTGTGAGGAAAAGAATAATCTACTTTAGTGACTTTCATACTTTAAGTGAACTCTTTTTTCCAAACTAAATCTTACCTGTAACTGGAATATATCAAACAAATAAGAGCAACAGGCCAGCCTCTGGAAGTCTCAATCTTCACTGTTTGGCAGACACCATTTTCCTGTGTGGAAAAGCCTGGAAACATGTTTGTAGTGAGCCCTGGGGATGCATGGAGTTTGATTTGAAAAGGACTTACCTAGTTTAATTCCTTCAGTCCAGGAGGAGAGAATGCAGGCGTTGAAAAGTAAAATGGCTTACTCAGAATCCTACAGAACAGACAAGGCCATACAGGCACGAGGAACTCCCATCTCCCATCTCCTGACTCCTGATCTGGTGCTCTTTCCACGAGCCCAATGCTTGTGGGTCTGGGGAAGATTCTGTCAACATCCCAGTGGCCCGGCCTTGTCTAAACTGTAAATCTTCAAGGGGAGGAGGAGCTGCAGGTCCACCTGAGGGGACAGGCTGTGGACCCCAGAGAGAAATATGTCTGCTTTGTCTCTCTTCCATTTCACAAGTGAAACCTGACAGCATAGATTAAAAAAATAATAAAAGGACATCTCATCTGTGTTCCTTATTTATTACACATTATCCAGGTATCTGGTTGCAAAACCTGCACTCCTACTCCTCTCTCATTGTTAACAACGTTTGAAGCAGAACACACTGACCTGCTTCATCAGATAACATCGGCATTTCAGTGAGTGCTCCCTTTCCCGGTGACTTCCACCCTCCTTCTTGGTTGTCCCTCTCCTCAGTCCCCCCAAAAATTTAATGGGGGGGACACTTCGATTAACAGCAAAGCACGCCTCCTTTACTTGATATGACTGCTCCTGTATGTAGTCAAGGGAAAAATAAAGGAAAAATCGCACCCCTTTAAAAGAAAATAGACAGACTAGCCAGACTGTAGGGTCAGACAATGGAGCCTGAAGGAATGTGACCCAGTTAACCAAGGGGGGTGGATACCTCAGTCCTCCTTCTCTGATCCTGCTTACTGCCCCCTCTCCAGCCTGTGGAGGACACTAAACTTGGGTGAGAAAGCAGCTCTTCTTTAGTCTTTGTCAGAGAGAGAGAGAGAGAGAGAGGAGGAGGAGGAATAGAAGAAGGAAAGGGGTTAGGGAGAAGAGAAGAGAATGGAAGAGAAGGGACAGGAAAGGAAGGGAAGAGAAGCTGAGGTGGAGAGAAGAGGAAGAGGGATGGAGATGAGTGACAGGGAAAGGAGGGGAAGAGCCAGAAAGTGGGACAAGAAGGAAAGAAGGAGAAAAAGATGGAGGAGGAGGACGATGAGGAGAGGGAGATTTGTTTTTACAGTATATAAAGTAAAAACCAAGTCAAGCAGTCCTGGCCTGAATTGTCTCCTAGAGGCTCTTGGGGTGGAAAGACTGGACACCATGGGGGGTAATCTGGGTTCTAGTCTCACCTCCACCACCTACTCTCTATCACCCACAGCAAGTCTCCTCTCCTCTCGAGCCTCAGTTTCCTTAACATTCAGTGAAAAGGATATGTGCAAAGCCCTGAGTGTCTCCCCACTCATCCCCACCAACCCCAACCATTGCTATTGCCCTGGGGCAGTCTTGAGTCTGTGCTGTGGAGACAGACACCAGGAGGAGAACAGAGCCCTTTGTGGCCAGCCGGGGACCGACAACTTGAAAGGCAATGGGGGCCGAAGAATTGAAGCATTTTTGTTGTGGAGGAAAGCGTGGGCTGCAGGCAGGGAGCCAGAAACCACTGACATCACCATAATACTTGGAACGGGCCTCTGAGAGGTGGGTGGGAGCCTCAGGGAGTGGGCAGAGTTACCTGGTGAAGGGATGGAGGGCCTGAGTCTGGCCCAAGAGCAGCAGACACTGGAGAGAGAGAGAGGCTAATGGCTCATGGGCTCTAACAGTTTCAGGAGACTGGCAGCCATGAATCCAAAGACAGGAGGAAGATGAATAAAATTTGGGAAATCATTTATCCTCTCAGTTTTTGGGTTTGGGTCTTGGAATAGAAGATGGAAGGGGAAGATGAGCATGATCATCTCGAGGCAAAAATCCATTCACCTTTATTTCTGGGCCTTAAGTTGGAAACACTCAGTACAGCAGATGTTGATATTCACTTTCTCCCTTTGGCCCCCAGAACCTGCCCAACAGGGAATGGAACTGGAGGCCACTTCTGTGGTAGGGTTTAGGGGTGCCAGGAGTTACTTCTTTGTGCTCAGATGTGGCCTCTGCTAAAATGCCACTGTGCTTGTAATCTCCACTATTATTAAGCCCCCTTTTTGGATTAAGCATTGCCTCTTCCCACAGACCTCTTATAAAAATATTTCATTCCTCCTCAGGG
Organism: Halichoerus grypus; assembly: GCF_964656455.1. Lineage (NCBI taxonomy): Eukaryota > Metazoa > Chordata > Mammalia > Carnivora > Phocidae > Halichoerus > Halichoerus grypus. The sequence goes on from NC_135718.1 coordinate 61,720,764, forward strand.
ATTTGCAAGTACTGACATCTTAGTACAAGCTTATCAACTCTGTGGCATGTGCTTCACCACTCCCTTCCAGGGTTAGAATGTTAGGAGAGAATTGTTCAGGGTACTACTGACTGAGGTGCTGGGATAAAGGGAAAACAGATCAGGAGCTCATTCCTTTGCCCCGAGGAAGCTGCTTATGGGACACCAGGAGATGCCTTACTCTTCAGGATAGCCTTTGCAAAGTCCTTAAAAGTCCACACCCCCTCTTCTGCAACCTCCTTAGTGATGGGAACCTCATTACCTCATGAGACAGCTCATTTCATTGTTGAATGACCTAAGTGGTTAGAAAGTGGTCAGCTCACACTAGGTTGAAATCTCTCTGCTTGACAAGTCCACCCATTAGTGCTGGTTCACAGAGCATATCTGCTTCCTCTTCTCCTGTGTCAGCCTTTCAAGTTGTTGAAGATGGCTATCATGCGCTCCTGGGTTTTCTCTTCTCTAAGCTAAATATATCAGTTTTTCGACTCTGCCTCATGTGACATAGCATTAGAGCTTTCATCAGCCTGAGTAACCCCAGGTTGTCAGTGACTGTTTTATGACCAGTGCTCCACGGAGAGAAATATCTAGTCTGACTTGTACAAGTCTATGGGAAAGATGCTTATTGAACTGAGTTCATTATTCGATCCTGTGATCTGGAAATTATCCTTCTATTTATGTAACCAAAGAGGTGGTTTTTCAAAGATGCTGCTTCACCTTGCCTTGTGTTAAGCTCCTAGTCAGCTAAGACCCTTAGACTATTATTTACATAAGTTGCTACCCATCCTATATTCAACTGATAGGAATTTGTAAAACTGGTTACCACCGTTGCTGAACAGGAATGTGCATTGACTATCTATTTGTGTGTGGTCCTGTGCTGGGCACTGGACCAGAGAGATAAGGCCTTTAGAGGATTGTAATATGAAACTTATTTATGCAACACGTACTTGTTGTTGGTACTGGCTTTTTAGTGGACAATTTGTCAGCACCCATATTTTGTATGTTCTTAGCATTTGTCCAACATTCTACCCTTATTTCCTAGAACAGATTGCTCATACAATGAACATAAAGATATTTATAGAAGGATGTTAATTGCAGCATTAATTTTAGTTATGAAAGAATAAGCAAACTAAATTTCCAAGAGGAATGGTAAATATAGTGTAGTGCCAGCAGAAGTGGAATATCATGAAGCCATTAAAATGAATGAGTTAGATTTGTATGTAACAACACGGGAAGATCTTCAAGATATATTGTAAAGTGAAAAACGCAAGTCATAGCCGAGTAGGTATGCTATAATCTCATTTATGTTTTAACAAATTAAAGTAGATTCAAAAAGTACATATATATTTAAATATAAATAAGAGTTTGAAATACATACAGTCAACTATTAATGCAAGTTTCCTATTTGAAGGAGTTAGAAAGAGGAGGGTGGGTAGGCATAGGTAGTGTTTGGAATTTTGTAAGCATGCATTCATTTATTACTTGTGTGGCTTTTTTTTTTTTTTAATTTTCTAGAAGACAGAGGAAGTATACCCCAAGCAGCTATTAGGAAAGACAAAGAATCTAAAACTGGAGAAGGTGCTATTTCCTTCCCTCAAAACAAGATAAAATCCAGTAAAAGGGATAAGGCAATATATAGATTATGACAGGATGATGCCATGGAAGGTGTTGAGGAATCCAGATGAAGGAGAGATTCCCTCTGCCTGGAGAGAGGAGAAAAGGCCAAGAGGTAGAGCCCAGTGGATGGAAGGATTTTGACAGGGGGTGGCATGGAGGGGCTTTTGTGAGAAAGGTGAGAAAGGCTATGCCATCTCCGGATAGGATGTTCAGTCTAGTGTGTTGGAAGTGTAGGCTTTGTTGAGGCACAGTCAGCAAAAAGTCTAGAAGGGTAAGTTGGGTTAGAACTCCAATAGCTTTTGATGTGTTTCCTTTGGTAGCCTATGGGAAATATCCCTGGGTGGTGCTTTAGGTAGATTAATGCAACTCTGATAAGGTCAGGAGGTTGAGGGACAATGAGACTGGAGATTGAGAGGCTATTTAGGAAACTATTGCTATATATTAGCATTTTTCCACACTCTATTCAAAGTTAGTAATATTTCCCCCATCCACCTCCCTAAATAAGTTCAGCAGCTAAATAATCTTGAAAAACTTGCCCATTAAATCTCTTCTTGAAGATCTGCAATACCCTTAACATAATATAGGTCCTGAGAAGTCCTGCAATAAAAATTTATTTAATTATTTCTCAAATTTATTTGAACCCAGAACATTCAGTTTGTAGCCTGCATTTTTCACAGTGGCGTTCGTAACAGCAGCAAGCTCTTTGGAAATCTTACAGCAGAATCATAAAAATCTGAATGGGGTGGCAGCAGAACAATGGGGAAAACAGAATGGCTGCAGCCATCTTGGAGGAAGAAGTCTTAAGAGGGCTTGCCATGTTGTTTGGATGTGAGGTCGAGAGAGAGAGATGTGTCAAAGACTCTGAGACTTTCCTTGCTTCTGCTATAGTTCTTCATACCAAAAATTGTAAGCATCAGATCTAGCCCTCTGAATAGTTGGTCACACACACTGAGGCCACTCCTATTCAGTGGCCTGGAATAAATTGCTGGCCTGAGAAAAAAATCAGTTCCCCCCGTGCCCCACTCCTCATGAAAATATTCAACTTAAAATGGGATGTAATATAATCAACAGAGTGAAAAGACAACCCATGAAGTGGGAGGACATTTTGCAAATAAAGTATCTGACAAGGAATTAATATCTAGAATATACAAAGAATGCCTACAACTCAACAAACACACACAAAAACAAATGCGTAAAGAACTAAAATAGATATTTTTCTGAAGATGAAATGTGACCAATGACCAATAAGCACATGAAAAGATGCTCCATCATTAATCATCAGGGACATGCAAATCAAAACCACAGGAGATAACACCTCACACCCATCATTATGGATATTATCAAGAAACTAAAACTAGAAAGTGTGGTGAGTATGTGAAGAAATTGGAAGCCTTGTGCACTGTTGATGGGAATGTGAAATGGTACAGCCACTACGGACAATGGTATGGAAGTTCCTCAAAAAATTAAACATAGAATTACCATATGATCCAGTAATTCTACTTTTGGATACATACCCCAAAGGATTAAAAGTGGGGAGTCAGATATTTGAACATCAATGTTCATAACAACATTATTCACAATAGCCAAGGGGTGGAAACAAACACTTGGGTTTAAAATGGGTAAGCAATGTGGTCCATACAGACAATGGAACATTATTCAGCCTCTAAAAGGAAGGCTGAATAATATTCAGGCCTCCGACACAGGCTACAACATGGATAAAGACATTAGAAGACATTGGGCTAAGGGAAGTAAGCCAGTCACAAAAAGCCAAATACTGTATGAGGTACCACTTACATGACGTACCTACAGTAGTCGAATTCATGGTGACAGAAAGTAGAATGGTGGTTGCCAGGGGCTGGGGGGAGGGGGACAGGGAGTTATTGTCTAATGGGTTCAGAGATTCAAGAAGTTGCAAGAAAGAAAGAGTCTGGAGTTGGCTGCTGGTGATGGTTGCACAACAGTGTAAATGCACTTCGTGTCACTAAATCATACGACTGAAAATGGTTATGATGGCTGATTTATATTATTTGTTTATTTTGCCACAATTTAAAACACCCAGCAGGATATAGCATTTTGGTTCGTGTAGTCAGAAAGATGCTAAGTCTCTTCAACTGGCTATTTTATCTTTTCTACAAGGTACTGTCATTGTACAAGTGGTCTGGAGCTTCAAAACCTACATATACAAACCATTATCACCTATAGAAAATGTAGAAAATACAAATGCAACACATTATCCACTGTAGAAAATATGGAAAATACAAAAGTACAAAAAGAAAATAACATCACCCATCTCCTATCTGGAGCTAAGGAATCAAGTTAACTGGAGTAGCATTTTGATGGATTTCCTTTAAGTCTTTTTTTTCCTGGAGTATCTCTGAGAATTCTCAACCCACTCTCTCTCTCTCTTGCTCTCACTCAGGGTACTAGAGGCATGACAACCATTGCATAAGATAGCTATTTTTGGCAGGTCCTAGTCCAATCTGTGGCCAAGGTAGCTGGTTATGTCAGCCATTGAATAAGTAGCAACCAGAGATTGCTTCTTTCATGAGGTGGATGTATGGAGCCTTCATTGATCATCTGAACTGTGCCCTGACCAGTCTAATATATAAACATAATGGGATCTAGAAGGGATTTGTCATACCAGGAATTAATTAGACTGCTGGTTCCCAAGGCACTCTGGAACTTCCCTTGTCTTAGTGCTCATTAAACTTTATTGTAATGAGTGGTTTGATATCTATTTCCCACTAGAATATAATGTAGGATTTTTGCCTGTTCACTGTTGTAGCCCATTGCTGAGAAGCATCTGGATCATAGAAGTGCTCAATAAATATTGGTTAAATGAATGAATTAATAACAGAAACTCATAATGACGTTCAGTTTTGTAGGAGAATAAAGGGGAAGCTGCATAGAGTATTATTTAAGAGCATTGCTTCTGGACTCAAGACGGCTCACATTTGAATCCAGCGTGTGTAATGTTGAGCAGATTACTTAACTTCTGGAAGCTTTTTCTCATCTGTAATATGGGTATAAAAACAGTATCTATTTCATAAAGTTAGTGTGAGAATTAATTGAAATAACCCATTATAAATCATTTAGAATGAACCTACAACATAGCAATCACTGAATAAATGTCACTTATCGTCATATTTAGCTTTCAGTTTGATAGTTTCACGAGCATTTCCTAGGTCATCAAATATTGCTGAAACAACATGTTTTTAGTGGGTATGTACTATTCCATATTGGGAATTTACCACAATTTATGGTCGTTTACGTTTAGATTCCCCCTCTTTTAAATAACTCTTGGGTGAGCATTCTTGTAATAGAGTGGTCAGGGGCGCAGACTCTGGTGCCAGTCTGCCTGGGTTCATACACTGGCTCTCCTCTTACAGACTCTGTGATGTTGGATACTTGGGATCTCTATGCCTTAGTTTCTTCTTGGGGAGGTGGGGACACTAATAATTCGTAGGATAGTTGGGAGGGATTAAGTGAGCGAATATATGTAGGTTGCTTATAACGATGTCTGGTAAAATTAAATGCTTTATAAATGTTTGCTATTACATTTTATTGCTCATCTTTTTTTTTTTTTTTTTTGAGAGAGTGGGGGGAGGGGCACAGGGAGAGGGAGAGAGAGAGAATCTCAAGCAGGCTCCAAGCTGAGCACGGAACCTGACGAGCCTGATGCAGGGCTCAATCTCTCAACCCTCTCAACCCTGAGATCATGACCGAAGCCGAAGTCAGGAGTTGGATGCTTAACGGACTGAGCCTCCCAGGTGCCCCATTTATTGCTCATCTTTAATTTTCTTGCTTAACTCTTTAGACAACTGAAAACTTTGTTGAATTTGTGAGGGAAAACAGCATCATTTTACTTTTGTTCAATAGGATGAACACTTAAAATATTCTAGTTAGGAACCCCTAACCTAAGTATATGGTTTTGTGTTGGAGAAAACAGGGCATCATTAACTATTAGAGCTTGTGTTAACTTGTGACCCTTCAATAGTTTATTAACTGCAGGCAATTTAATATCTTAAAAATGCTTTTAGATCCTTGATTGTTTATAATTTGACAAGAGTAGCTAATATTAATTCCTAAATATGATCCTCCGTTACTCTTTGTCATCTTATATCTTATACAGTAATTCCCTGGTTGTATTCCTAGACAAACAGTATTTGATATATAAATTTACATTTGATTTAATAAGAATGCCATCCTAAGGCTATATTTGTGCCTTGGATGTTAGTAATGTTATTTGTATATTTATATGATTTATAAATAAATAGCATTTATTTGTTAGTATGGACTTACAAACGTTTAAATAATAGGAGTGTTTGATTAAAAAAAAAAGACTGAACAGCACTGGCTTATAGGTTAAAGCTCAGATCCTTTAGGATGAAGTGAAAGAGCTGATCAGCCCTGCTTCAACTTTCTTTTACTTCATCTTCAAGCCCCCCACCCTTCACTCTCAGTACCCCTGCCACCACCACACCAAACCACCTGCAACTTGTCAGCTGCTGGCTTGGTTGAAGTCCCTGTCTTAGGGCTGGTGTATCTTCACACATTTCTTTACACCATAACCTCAGACAATGAGTCAACAATTTTTTTCAACGCACAAAAATGGTAATGAAGGGCCTGCCTCAGCCCTTGGTCTTAAGCACTGAACCTGTTCCTGTTTCCCATATTTAATCCTTTTTATTCCCAGAAGCTGAACTTTATCAGTCACTTCACTGTGTTGGCCAGAAAGCCCAATATAGTTAGTCTTATGATTTATTTTTATTTATGCAAAATGACACAAGTTTCTGTCCTGCAGCAGTAATATAAAAATTCTCTTTTAAAATATATTTATTTATGAAAAGACATCACTTAAATAAAAGTACAAAGCGGATAAAAGTACAGGATGCAATAAAAATGGCTGGAGTTTGAGAGATCCTGCACTGCCCATGCTGAGATACCATAATTCAGATGTTACTGGCAGAACAGGGACTAGAAGCTGGATCTTCTAATGGTCCGGGTCCTTTTTTTTTTTTTTTTTTGGCAAAGTAACGTGTATAGACTTTCTTGTGCGGCTAATGAATGTCTGTCACTGTTTGGCAGCAGGACGTGTCCAGTGATGCCGAGGTAGAGAACATGGAAGCCACTGGTTTGAGGGACACAAAAACTAGAGCCCTTCTCTGAGGCCTGCTTCAGGCACCCCAGCAGCTCACACTAGGCCAGGACAGCCGTCCCACGTGGTACTGGGGGACAGGCTGTTACTGATGCCTGGTGTTAAGGATGGGGAATCCTGGATCCCCTTCCTGGCACAACGTCTGAGTCTGAGGCTTGGGGATAAATGACTTGACTACTCCAGAGGTGACTCACTGCAATTTGGAAATTCTCAGCTGCAGCCCTCACTTTAAGAAAAATTATTATTATCATCTCTGACTAATAACTAGCAAAGTCAAAGTGAAAAAATAACTCATTGGGGATGCAGAGAAAGTTCTTTTTTTAAATCTTTGTATTGAGCTGCCATATACAATAAGGCAAATGCAGAGAAATATAGATAACAAATCTTAAAATATTAACTGGGTAATTATGCCAATTAACATTTAATTTTATCTATCCCATCACATTTTATCTATAATAGCATCATAGGTAACAGTTATTGCTGTAGACTTTTGAGAGTTAATTAAAACCATTGAGACAGAACCAACAAAAGGCCTTTTTTTTTTTTTAATTTACTGAAGTTTAAACAATCAATTTTCCATTTCAAAAATTTACTCCAAATGGAAACTTTGAGAACCAGGGCCAGAGACAGGTGTCTTTCCTTCCTGTCAACTGCCTGAGGACGAGACTCTCGTTACCAAACTCCCCCTGGCTCTCACTGAGGCAAAGTCTATATAAAAGGCAGAGACAGGTTTCTGGCCCCTCAGCCTAATGAGAAGGGTCACCATCCCCCCTGGAAGGAATGGACTTCCCCCTGGCTCTCCAAACTCAGTGACTGCAGCTCAAGTGAGTTCTCAGTTCCTATTCCGTCCGGGAGCCCTGCTGAAGAGCAAGCAGAGGCCCCACACTAAAATGCGCCATCATGTTCCTCATGGTTCATTTCTAGCTGGGGCTGTGGATCCCAGGGGAGCTGTCTGCACAGTGGGTGTGGACTAGAGCTGATCAGCCGATGGGGGTTGCAACTGTGGATGGTCCAGGGACCGCGGCCTGGGAGAGGGTGGGGAAACTCTGTCTTTAGGGGACTGCCACGTCCTGGGGGTTCCTCTAGATTGTCAGAGCTGTGCACAAGGCTAAGGTTGTTTTTTTTTTTTCTCTCTCTATCTATCATTCTATTATAAAACTAAGCCTGCATAATTCGGGGCCCACCTTCTCCCCACACAGAATCTCATAACCACTTTTTGGTGAGGTATCTGTGCAGTAATTCTCAGAGCATTCTGATGGAAAAAAGAATGTTTAGCTGCTGCTAAATGCAGCCTCCTTCATTTTTGAGTGGGCTGCACGAAAGCATATTTCTCCTTTCTTGACTGGGTTCAATAATCTTTGCCCGGAAAACTAAAGATGATAAATACATACCTAGCTTATTTTTATGGGCCTGCAAATACAGTAGCCAAATATTTTATCAGTCTTCAAGGTAAGTCCCGAGGATCCATTAATTCTACCAACTGGCTGCTACAGCAAATGTTTGGAATATGTTTCCTTTGCCTTTTATTGTTTATTTATTTATTATTATTTTTAATGTTTCAAGTTTTAAATTTGAATTAGTTAACACACAGTGTAATATTAGTTTCAGAAGTAGAATTTAGTGATTCATCACTTACATCTAACACCCAGTGCTCATCACAACAGGTGCCCTCTTTCATCCCCATCACCCATCTACCCATCCCCCGCCTTCACCCACCTCCTCTCCAGCAACCCTCAGTTTGTTCTCTGTAGTTAAGAGGCTGTCTTATGGTTTGCAAATGACATATCTGATAAAGTGTTGGTATCCAAAATCTATAAAGAACTTATAAAACTCAACACCCAGAAAACAAATAAGCCAGTTAAGAAATGGGCAGAAGACAAGAATAGACATTTTTCCAAAGAAGACATCCAGATGGCCAACAGACACATGACAAGATGCTCAACATCACTCATCATCAGGGAAATGCAAATCAAAACTACAATGAGATACTACCTCACACCTATCAGAATGGCTAAAATTAACAACACAGGAAACAACAGGTGTTAGCAAGGATGCAGAGAAAGGGGAACCCTCTTACACTGTTGGTGGGAATGCAAACTGGTGCAGCCACTCTGGAAAACAGTATGGAGGTTCCTCAGAAAGTTAAAAATTGTACTAGTAGGTGTTTACCCAAAGGATACAAAAATACAGATTCAAAGGGGTACATGCACCCTGATGTTTATGGCAGCATTATCAACAATAGCCAAATTATAGAAACAGCCCAAACATCCACTGACAGATGAATGGATAAAGAAGATGTGGTATACACACACACACACACACACACACACACACACACACACACACACGCATACATACATACATACAATGGAATACTACTCAGCCATCAAAAAGAATGAAATCTTGCCATTTGCAATGACGTGGATGGAACTAGAGAGTATTATGCTAAGCGAAGTAAGTCAGAGAAAGACAAATACCATATGATTTCACTCATATGTGGAATTTAAGAAATGAAACAGATGAACATAGGGGAAAGAAAAAAAAGAGAGGGAGGCAAACCATAAGAGACACTCCTTTGTCTCTTACTAAGAATCAACCAAACAATCGATCTACCAGTGTTTATTGGTCATCTCTCACAGCCATGCCGCTGAATTAGATGTAGGACAGAGAGGTGTACTGAGCTATGAAGGACACGGTTCCACCTAAATCTGAAGAACTGAGTGACCTTCCTATGCTTTGCTTCATCTGATGGCTACTATCACACTGCTGATTGTCCTCCCCCTTCTTGGGGTCCCGTACCAACATTTTTGAACATGTCTGATAATACTTGCCATGTCCTTCATGCATTCTATTGATTTGTGCACTTGCCTTACCTCTTTCCTGGACTACTGGTTCCAAGAGGCAGGAACTCTAATTCCTCTTGCATTCTCTGTAACCTCTGGCACAGGACCTAACATGCACTAGGTCTCAAAATACTTAGCGGATTATTTCATCAGCAATGCCCTCCCTCCTCAATTTTGACAGATGACATTTGTTTAACTGTCAAGTATAATTTACACCTGACATTCTTCATTCTTTTGGAAGCTGACAATGAAAGAATTGACTTCTTTGCACGTTCATTTTCTCTTTACATCATTTATTGATGATTTGTGTATGTGTGTTTTAAATAACCAGGTCCCAGTGAAGCCAGCTGATTCTTGATCAACTTATTTTTGATTTTTAAAAAATTATATAACCTGTAGTTTCATTTCTAGAGCCCAAATTAAAATACATTACTGAAATTAAAGTAAGCCCACAGAAGTGCCATTAGAGTATTCAAGACCAAACGTTGATGATAATGGTATTTACTAACTGAAATTTAACAGTATTCATTCAAAAATAACATGCAGCCTTCACTGCCTTAGACCAAAGAATATAAGTTACTTCAAGTTTCTGTACTCTAATTAGATAGAAAAAAATCATTTTTCTTCCCCCTGTCTCCTTTCCATTGTATCTATATCATTTTAAGCAGAACATCCATTTGAAAGAATTAATGGAATCCCGAGGTCTTACCTGAAGTTTGAAAAAGAATAAATCACCTTTATTTATAAAAGTGAAAAGAGATGCCAGTAGTTATGGACTCAGTCCATCTACCTTCTAAGCATAACCCACGTATACATCTGGACATTGATTTGCTCCATCCACTTGCAAATGTCTCGGCAAAAGAAAGTGAGCAGGATTCAATCAAAACGATTTCATGGAGAACAATTTCTATAAGAATTATCTGATCTCTTCATAGAAGAAAGCAGAGCCTAATTTTTTATTTGTAGAGGAGGGGAGGCCTCTTCTACAGACCTAATCTGGTTTGCTTTATCATGACTTGAGATGCTGCCTTATGGAGGAAAGCACAGTCCAGTTTGGGGTGATGTTGAGCCTGCAGCCCTTGGGCTCCCCTGCGTCCTCAGGGCCAGCTAATAATAGACCGCCAAAGCTGCACGGGGCCTTGGATGCTGCACAAATATTTCTGTTTTACAAATAAAGCAGCTGGGATCCACGGAGGGAAAGGGACCCCGTACTAAGGCAGTGGATCTGAAACCTGGCTGATCACTGCTTTTTCCTTTCATTTCATTCAGCAAATGCTTACTGCATGCTCTGTGTAGCACACTACTCTTGGTGTTGGGCATACAGTGGTGGTTGTGACAGCTGTGGTTCTTACCGTTGTATATGCCCAGCACCAAGAACACTGCACAGTGATGGACAGGGGATGAGTGACCAGGGAAAAGTGGGGAGGTCTGGGAAAGAAAGGTTTGTGCTGAGATCTGAAGGAGCTGTCCATTCAGGCTGCTGAAACAGAATACCATAAACTGGGCAGTTGATAGACAATCATAATTTATTTCTCACAGTTTTGGAGACTGGGAAGTCCATGATCAAGGCAATAGCAGATTTCGTGTCTGGCAAGAGCCCACTTTCTGGTTCACAGGTGCCTATCTTTTCACTGTGTCTTCACAAGACAGAAGGGACCTGGGAACTCCCAGGGACCTCTTTGATAAGGGCACGAATCTCATTCATGAGGGCCCCACCCTCATGACCTAATGACCCCCAAAAGCCCCACCTTTAAATACCATCACACTGGGGAATAGATTTCAACATACAAATTTTAGGGGCACATGACATTTGGTCTATAGGACTAGATGTGGGATGTTCAAAGGGATGGGTCAGGAACCGTTCCAGACAAAGGGAGTGGTGAGAACACAGGCTCTAAGATGGAAAGGAGCTCGGGATGTTTAAGAGGTGGCCCAGCACGGTGAGCATGGGGCAAGAGGAAAGAGCTATGGTTGGAGGTGTAGGACATGGCCAGGACATGTAAAGATTTATAGGTCATGGAAAGAGTATGGATTTTTAAAAAATTGTAACAGGCTATCAGCTCATCATCAAATTTAACTTTTTAAGAGGGCATTTTCTTTGTTGTTTTTATTGTTTTGATCTAGATTGTTGGGACTAGGCTTCCGATGAGTCAGATGGGAAGATGGACCGGCATGGTTACTGGCCAGTTCCTGGGGTTGCAAGTCAGCTCCTTCCACTGTATTAATGAATCTCTTGCCACCCTCTGGGCAAACACGAAACCCATTAGACAAGGTAAAATTGGCCAAATTTTAGCCACGCACACAAGTTTCACCTAAAAATACTATGTGATCATCTTTGAGCAGACCATAGCATAGGCTAGCTAAGTTTGGGGAAAACGAAACCAGCAAGGTCTTCCATCCATGAAGTTGATGAATTTGACCCCTCCCCCTGGTCAGGCTGGTCACCCCAGTAGGGTAGACCCAACCACACTTACGCCACCCCCACACAGATGAAAATCTCTTCTGATTGCACCACAGGCTGATAACCCAGAGGGTAGCAAGCAGTGAGTCAGTGCCAACCTCACAGAAATGGGACAAATGAGGACTACATGGGATGGACCTGGAGCTGGTGGCCCCCAAATTGCCTTCGGTGACCTCGAAGGCTAGGAGCTGGCTGTTGTTGTGGCTTGGCTTTATGCTGTCAGCCTCTGCCACTGGGGGTAAGATGACATGGGAGTACAGAACAGGGTGAACACACACCTGGGGAAGGAAACCCATGACCTAAATGTTAACTGGCCACCAGCCATCAAAGTGTAGTAGAGATTTCAAAAGCATTCAAGGCCCTGGGCCTTCCCAACGAGTGTTGAGGCTCACATTAGACGGCGCTTTCAACATCAGCACCGCGAGACCTGACTGGGAATGTCCACCCTGCCTCCTCAATAGCTGTGCGAACTTAGATAAGTGCCTTGGCCTCTCTGGGTCTCATTTGGCTTCTCTGGGCAGTGGGAAAGGTGAACGGGACCTTGCCAACATCACAGGGTTGCGTTCCAAGTCCCAAAAGAAGTAATGTGTGTGAAAGGGATTTGGGAGGAATAGAGAGCCACATAAAATGTCTGATGAGGCTTTACAAGCTCTGGGAAGTGTGGGAAATCAGGAAGTTCATCAAAGAGTTGATATGGATGCTGAAAGGATCAAAAGGAAAACTTCAGAGGACAGGCTGTAGGAACTGAGATTTGTTCATGTTAAACAGGAGAGGTCGAGGGCTGTATCCAGCCTGGGACTGGTTCTTATTCAAAACATCATGACTAACTTCTTTCATGTTCCTGAAGAGAAAACAAAATAAAATGCACAAAAAAACAAAAAAGGAGTGTTTTCTATCTCTGAAGAATGAATGCCTTGCAAGCGTGTTAAATACCAGAATGTGTTACTAAAGCAAGGTTGGTATATTTTCTCTAATGGCCTTACAGGAGATTTGTACCTGAGTGTGGGTGGCTTAAATGTGATTCTGGCTGAAGATAAGGGAAGACACTACACTACAAACAGAGCTTTTCTTTCTTTCTTTCTTTCTTTTTTTTTTTTGTTCTTGGAATTAAAGCCACAAGGATTTCCAGGCTGTAAGCTACATGAAGACAGGGAGTTTTGTTCACGGATGCATCCCAAGCACCCAGCACAGTACCTGGTGCGTAGTAAGTACTTAATAAATCTTCACTGAATGGATTAACAGAACACCATGGCTTGTCCCAGAATTTGAAAGCAAGACCGGCCCATCCCTATGTATTCGCTGGCTCTCTGGTTCCCTTACCTAAGCAGCCCCAGCCCCAGCCGTCGTGGGCCAGCTTCCTGTCACAGCAACAGCTTTCAGACGCCAGGGAATTTGCACAGAGTGGAGGGAGTCAATCCCGTTCAACTGGCACCACCAAGCCTTACTTGGTCACATTTCCACTTAAGTAGCTCTGTGGCTTGGGTTTTTGTGACTCAGTTTCTTCATCTGTAAAATGAAAAGAGTAGTGATATCTGCTTCATGGTGTGGTTGGTAGGCTAAGAGATAAGGCAACATAGTCAGCAGAGTGCTTAGTACCCTTCATTGTGTATATTGGGCTTCAGGATATCATTTTCCATTGCTTTGGTTTGGAGCTGCCGTTATATGACAGAGCTTCGAGATGAGAAGTCTGAAGCACAGGAAAGGCAAGGAGAATAAGTCTTCTGTGCAGGCACCTTCCCTGGAGGATTTCTGAGTAACAGATGAAGGGGCTAAAATGGTCATTTTGGTCATGTCTTTGGTGTTTCTTGTTTCATAAAATCCAAACAATGAGAAGAAAGGATCTAAATTGTTCCGGTTTTCGTCTTTTTGAAGTTTCCATGGGCTGTTGCCTAAATAATCATTTTTTTAAAAAGATTTTATTTATTTGAGAGAGAGAGCACGAGCAGGGGGAGGGGCAGAGGGAAAGGGAGAAGCAGACTCCCCGCTGAGGAGGGAGCCCAACTTACAACCTGACCTACGACTTACGAGGGGCTTTATCCCAGGACTCCAGGATCATGACCTGAGCCAAAGGCAGCCGCTTAACCGACGGAGCCACCCAGGCGCCCCTAACTAATCGTATTTTTAAAGAGCAAATGTTCTAATTCTAAGAGGCTGGGAGTTGCCAGGTTTCTGGGGAGGCTCTGATTATGTGCTTACAAGGCCATTGACTGAATTGTTCTGTTACCCACTGGTGATCACACTGTAACCACAATATTCTCTCAGGCACAACAGCCCTTGAGCAGAAACATACATTCTAGTTAATTATTAGGATAAAAGAAGTCACGTAACCCCGTGTCTGGGCCTCTATTTAGCATTAGGGAGTCAGACCTGCCAATGGGGGACACGTTCCCCAATCCCATCTTCAGATGAAAGGGAGTACACAGATCCGGACCACCTTCCAGTGTGCAGGAGGGAGGCAACAGACCTTTGAAGGGCCTCAGGACTGGCGAACCGGTGAGAAGTTCAATTCAATTGTTGATGCCTCGTCCCTGTCCTGGAATCATAGACGTCGCCTCCTCCTGTCCCACCCCAATCTACATTCAGCTCTATCACTAAAGGTCCAGCAACCTGCACAGTTGCTCTGGGAGACGACGATTGGGTTTGCAGTGCCTGTCCTGCTTTTCGGAACATGTTCTTTCTCTCCCTTTGACTCACCACGATACTCTGGCCAAGGGCAGAGCCTGGGCAGCAGTGCCCAGTCCCATTGTAAAGATGAAGAACCTGAGGCTCAGAGAGGCGAAGTAGCTTGTCTAGTTACACAGGCTAGGGTAGGTCCCGGGAGCACCTGAGGACAGGCGATGGAGTCACACTGCTTGGGTTCACATCTTGGCATTTCCACTTAAGTAGCTCTGTGGCTTGGGTTTTTGTGACTCAGTTTCTTCATCTGTAAAATGAAAAGAGTAGTGATACCTGCTTCACGGTGTGCTTGGTAGGCTAAGAGATAAGGCAACATAGTCAGCAGAGTGCTTAGTACCCTTTAGTGCTTGGTCAATATTAACCATTATTATTATTAAGGATACTATTATTATGAGGAGATACCATGGAGCATGATTCCCAATCTAGTGCTTTTTCCACTACCCAGTGATGCACCCGGCAATGGTTCTGCCATTCTCACTCCCTCCAATCCTTTCCCTCTGCCCTCACCACCTTCCTCACTCAAGACGGTGAAAACTCAAACTCTCTTTGCAGACACTTTGGCCTTTCTGGTTGCTATTTAAAAGTCTGGGCAGGCATGAGGGCAGGGGACGTGATGTCTCTACATCTTTGTGGCATATGGTTGAGAAGTATCATCAGATATGGGGAAAGAATAGCCTATCTCCCAAGGCTGCCCCCCAAGGAGGCCCTGTTGCTTCCTCCCAGCAGCAACCACCAACCCAAGATAATGCCACCAGTCTGCGGCAGAGGTGGAACTGGAAAGGAGGATCTTGGGGCTCCTTACCCTGAATCCCTTCCACTCCCCAGCTGCATGCATTGCCCTGCATCTGTGACTAGTAGTCCTGCGGAGGGAAGAGTCAGGAAGGACGGAGGCTGGGCCTGCAAAGGGCTTCTGGGTCCATGTCTCCACAGTGGTCCCCACTCCCAGCTGCCACTGCCTCAGTGGTACTCACTGTGCTGAGAACAGATGATGGCAGCTTGGAACTTTCTGATTTAAACTTTCCCCACAGGGCCTATCTGAAAAAAAAAAAGCCCTTCAGAGGATGTTTTCTGGGGTCCCTGTCTTTGCTCTGAAGTCCAACATCTCCTGGAGAAATCATTAGACATACGGTGTCATGGGCTGGGGAGAATTAGTTAATTAGGAATTCCCCGACAAGATAGCATATGCAAATCTCAGATGAGCCAGGCCTCATTCCTCTCACTGCTGGGATGACTCTATCAGAACTCCGCTTGCTGGAGAAAAGACAGGGCGCACACTTGGAGGCCCCTGCCTTCAGGGAACTGATGGAGTTGAAAGAGTAACAGCATAGAGACTACATGAGACAAAGCAGGAGGCAAGTCCCGTACCCGGGTTCCACGAAGGCCAGGAATGTCTCTAGTGGAGGCCTGCCTGCGGATTTTGCAGGTCACTGGCTAACCCACCCTCCCTAAATTTTACATTTCTATCCCACACTTCTAAACCTCTGTGGAAAAACACCAGTATTATCATTATGCATTTTGATCTTCCTGGGGGAAGAAAGGTGTCATGTCAATTAGGTTATTATTAATGTGGAACTTGGCTTTCGAAGTTTAGATGACGTTTTCCACAAAGGCACAGCTTGTTATAAATTGTGTGCCAAGAATCGCTGCTTCCTGGGTTAACTTTTCTCCTTACAGCCGAAACCTGAAAGTCCTCAGTAATACTATCATCATTATTCTTGGAAGCTGGAACTCTGAATTTGAGAATAAATATCACAAATGCTTCATACATTAGTATTGGACGTATAGCTACTCTTTTTGCTTTTATCTGCTGCAGGTTGCTCTCTATCACATGACGTGCTTCAGAGATGGGTGCTTTGGCAATTGAGAGCATAGGGTTCGTATTCTGGCTTGGCAACTTCCCAACTGTGTGAATTTGGGTAAGCTCTGTATCTTCCTGAGCCTTAGTTCCCTTGTCTGTGAAACAGGAAGAAATAGCCCAATTATGTAAGATGGTTGTGAGGAATAAAGCAATGAACCTAGAAAACACAGTATACTATCTACCTACAAAGCAGATGTTCACTGATGGTAATAATTTAAAAGCTAATAATTAGTGAATACTTACTATGTCCCAAATGGTATGCTATGTGCTTTTCATATATCATTATATTTAATCCCCAATATACCCTATGAGATATGTATAATCATCTTTTCCCTTTTCATAGATGAGTAAACTGAGGCACAGAGAAGTTATATAAGTTGCTTAAGAAAACACAGCCAGGCAGTGTCAGAATTAGGATTTAAATCTAGGTCTTAGGATTTGAATCCAGGCTGTCTGGGCCTCCAAAGCTCATAATCTTTTTTTTTTTTTTTTAAAGATTTTATTTATTTATTTGAGAGAGAGAATGAGATAGAGAGAACATGAGGGGGGCAGGGTCAGAGGGAGAAGCAGACTTCCCGCTGAGCAGGGAGCCCGATGCTGGACTCGATCCTGGGACTCCAGGACCATGACCCAAGCCGAATGCAGTCGCCCAACCAACTGAGCCACCCAGGCACCCCCAAAGCTCATAATCTTAACCACAAGAATGGTGGCCATTCTTGTCAAGATTATTAAGTTGAAATATGAAGTGTTGTTTTTTTTTCTTTTTTTCGTTTAAACGCTGCAAAATAACTATTCTGACAACAGATGCAGGGACTGGTCCCATCCCTTTCTCAACATAAAAACAAAGCTTATGTAGGAAGTCTGACACTACTTGGAAAAAGGAAAATTGTTTTCCATAACCTGGTAATGTAAGGAGGCTAGAGATAAGTGTATGAAAAAAATCCAGGAATTCCCTAGCTATAGTGAACTTCATTTTTCATACATTTAAATGTATAAGCTGAAAGATTTAACATTTAAAGGCATAAAAAGGGGTGATTTGGAATGGAAGTTTTACTTTGAGCCTTTGTGACCAATCTGACAGACTATCACTTATTAACCTAGACCCCAGATTGATATGTACCTTGTCTTCAACAATTGTGATAAATGATGCACTGGTTTACTTTTTATTTTTTGCCAGCAGTGGTAAAGTGATCAGTAGGTTTGACATGATGTGTTTATAACTAGAGATGCTGCACTTCTTCAGTTTATTCATTTTCAATGGGACAAAATTCACTTGGTCTGTCATTTCCTGATTGAGAAATAGACAACTAAGGAGTGTTATTTCATTAAGACTGTCACTGAAACACAATACTGATGTCAATAAGCATTTCTGTCTGTGTTCTCTCTTCTTGCTGAAATCTTGTTGGCATGTTCTCATTCGTTTGCAGAAGTTGAGTGGTAAAAAATAAAATCTCAAATGTTAAAATTATAATGCCATTGTCATTAGCCAGAAAAGATAATAGAGAAAAAGGAGAGACCTTGTAGAGGTTAAAATCTCTTGGGGGTTGGGGGGAGTATGGTTTGGGGAGGGGCTTCCGAGGAGCGGGCTTGTATCTGCTAACCCTCAGCCCCAGTGTACTAGGTATGGAATTTGTCCTGGAGGTTTCCACCCACACTGGCCTTTCTTTATTCTACAAATACACTCTGCTTCCTCCCCCCTTAGGGCCTTTCCACACCTGCTTTTTCTCCTGGGAATGCTCTCTCCACTGACCTTTCCTCAATCCTTGCTCATCCTTCAGATCTTGGCTTAGAGAAGCTTTCCTCAATGTTCTAGGCTCAATTGGGTCCTTTGTCCTTTTCGTCACTGGTGTCAAACACTGTCATTGTTTGTGGTTGTGTATCTGTGTGATTGACTGCAAGCTCCATGGGGGCAGGAACCAGGCCTGGTTTTAGGCACCACTGTATGCCCAGGGTTTGGCCTAGCGCTTGATACATAGTAGATGTTCAAGAAATATCTGTTGACTTGTGCTTGCTTTGGCAGCCCATATACTAAGAAATATCTGTTGACTTACTGATGGTTCACCCTTTAGGGTGAGCTGAGTACCCCCTGCTTAAGCCAATGCTGCTACTGCTACAAAATGAGATCACAGGGGTCTTACTTCCTCCTCACCAGGGGATTTGTGCCAACAAAACACAATTTCCATTGCAATGCTTCTCCCAGGCTTCCCGAAGGCAGTCGCTTAACCAACTGAGCCACCCAGGTGCCCCTCCCAGGCTTCCCAACAACGCTGACTGGCATAATCTGTGGTTGGTTTATAGTCTCTGGGATTACCAGATGCCTAGTGAGATGCTGAATGCAGGGAATCATTTATCAGTTTTCTCGGCACACAGGGGTGCCTTTAAGAAAGGCCTCGCTGGATGGCAGAGTTGGCAATCAGCCTGATTTTCACTGAGATGCACATGTCCTATGCCATTCGAGTTTGGATCCATAATCTCATGTGTGTCTGCAGTTACGAGCAATTCTGACATCCCTTTAATTCCCACTCCGGTAGCTGGATTAGAATGGGAGTGAGTGAAAAGGATATTACAATAGGAATGGCCTCTAATGATGTTAAGAATATTTCTTAATAAATCAAAATGCAAATGTTAACACATTATTTGTGATATGCCTCCTGGCTGATTGTGATTCTCAGTCCACACATCATGGGGAAAGAAGCTGGAAACCACTTACAGAGGGGACTCTGAGGACTAGCCAGAAGCCTCAGGCTGCCAACCTTGCTCTTCCCTCCCACCCAATCCCCCACTTGCAGGGGCAAGCCCACCAGATGCTCCTCTCCTTCCTTGCCCTTTTACTTTTGGGGTCTGGAATTCAGGACAAAGCACCTCTGAATCTGGCATTAATAATCCTGACATATCTTGGAGTGCCCCATTTACTTGGGCATTTTGACAACTCTGTTTTAAAGAAAGACATCTATTTGTTTAGGGTTTTTTTTTTTTTCAGGTTTTTTGGGGGGGTGATTTAAGAATCAATTTATTTGTAATTGGTTGCCTCTTTCAGTTTTTTGATCAGAAAAAGTTCAAGCGCCTAAAAGTAGAGGCGGTGGTCCATCTCCATACTAACTGCCACATTCCCCCTTCCTTGCTTCTCTCCTCCCCAGCACAGTAGGGGCTCTGTAAACACCTGCGGAGTTTTTCCGGTCTCTACCTCTTTCTTGCCTCACTTACTCCCTCCAGGAAGCGTACTGTGTGCTTGACTTCTCCTATCCCAGGGCCTATTAGTATGCTGGCTTTGTGCCAACCTGCTTACTCCATCCACAACATAGGTCTAGAGAGCCCAAGAATTCAAATTCTGCCTTCACCCTGGGGAGGAGTGTGTGTCCATGACGGTCCTGCGGCCCTTGCCCTTTGAAAGCGCTGACCTCAGCTTTCCTCTCCTCAGAAATGTCAAAGAAAAGAGATGAAGCTGGTGAAGGTGACCTGTTTCTTCTCTAGTGGGCCGAACCAGGCTCTCAGTCCTCAAAGAGCTGTTCCCTTTCCGGAGCTGGGTTTTCCTGAGAGAAGGAGGTAGCGACCGGAGCACTGTTCTTGGAGTCCGAAGATCCGGTTGCAAGTTTGAACACCACCACTTAGCTGCGTGACTTTAGGCGAGTCACTTGAGCTTTCTTACTACTTACCACGGAGTGGCTGGCTTGAAATGAGTGTGCCTAGCCTTCGTTCCATTAGCATTCTTCAAAAAAGAAGAAAAAGAAGAAGGTGGTTACAGGAAGTATCTACTGACCCGTTTCCAGCAGAGGTTCAGGGAGGGCCTCCCAGGACTGGCCCCAGGCGCCGTCCCGGGAGCCCGCGGAGCCTGGCGGCCACTATTGATCACCCCTACCCCATTCCACCCCAGGCACACGGCGGGCTTGACACCGTGCAGCTCTTGAGGGAGTTGTGAGTTGTTAGAAAGTTCCGGATAATTCCTGTGGGTCAGTCACTCCCACTTACTCTAATGTGCCTGTTAGACGAGCCAGGCAAGCCCGCCTCTCCTCGGTGGGGCCCCCTTTCCGGTCTCACCCCCAAACTCAGCCTCCTCCTTCGGGAAGGGTAGCAGCCGAGGACCGCAAGTCTCCCCTATGCCAGGGCCGCCCCCAGCCTACGTCCTGCCCTTTGCGCCCTTCTCAGCCGGCACGCGGGCATCCAGGAGCTCCCCCTCCGGGCCGCGCGGAGTGGCCGCCGGCGGGGCTGGCAGCAGCGCTCGCCGCGGGGCGGCCCCGGAGACTCGCCCGCCCATGTGCGTGGAGAGGAGCGAAGCTCTAGCAGTCGCCGCGCCCGCGCCTCCTGCGTGTGTGTGGGTGCCTCACCTCAGAGGCCGGCGGGGGCCGTAACCCGAGTCTCGCTGCCACTATCCACATTTGCATAATTTGTCCCCCCCCCCATTTCTTTCGGACTCAAGGCTGGAGATGCGAGTCGGGCTCCCCTCCGAGGCGTCGTCTTGCCGGTGGTCAGCGCGGGGACGGCGGGACCGGCCGGAGCGCAGGCGGAGCGGGCTGGCGCACGTGGTAAGAGCGCAGCTTTCTTTTCTTTTCCTTTTCCTTTTTTCTTTCTTCTTCTTCTTTTTTTTTTTTACAAAATGGGACTTTGCACGTTTACGCCGAGGGTGGGGTATCTACAAGGGCGCTAAGGTCGCTGCGATCCTTCCTTTCCCTTTTATATTTATCTCCAATTGGAAAAAGAGCGCGCAGTGCGAGCGGTAAACTTTCCCAATTTTTTTCTGGGCATTTGAAGTCAGGAAGGTGGCCGGTCCCCCTTGAAGACGATTTCGCGGCGGGCAGGGGGAGACGCGACGCTTGGGCGGAGGAGCAGAAGCCGCTGCCGGCCTTCCCCGTGCCCGGCCTCCCCCGGGTGCGGGGCCGGGTGGGAGCGGGCTGGCTGCGGCGGCGGCCGCGGTCGCGGCAGGTGAGCGGCTGGAGAGCCGCCTGCAGCGCCGCGCTTCCTCCACGGCGTGGCGTCGTGGCTCTCGCCCGCCTGGGCCCCCACGAGGCTGGGGCCGTCCCGGGCCGGGGGCGGGAAAGGGCTTGGCCAGGCCCCAGAAGCTGCCCCCGCGCTCTATCCCAGGTCTTGGCGGCTTTGGGGCGGGACAGAGCCAGGCCGGTGGCGGCGCGCCGGCTTGGGCACCTGGGACCAGCCTCCCGCGGGGCCCAGACCAAGCCGGGAGCGCTCCGGCTGTGGGCCGGGAGGCGGGAGCGGTGCGTGCAGCGAGCCAGAACCCACCGCTTTCTGGACCTCGGAAAAGTTTTTAAAAATTGCTTTGGGAACTAAACAGAAAGGTTTCCATCCGGGATAGTTTTCTTGTTGTTTTTTTACTCAAAAAGGGAAACGCGTGTGGGGTGATGGCGGCTCGAAATTGGCATTAGCGACGCTGTTTGCTGTCACTCGGGACCTCCCTGGGCTCACCGAGGTGGCTCTTGGCGAGGCAAAGCAAGAAGATTCTTCCAAATGTGCGTGTTGTGGAGTAGGGCTCGGGGGAGGGCAGGGCGTAACCCCCCGACTGTAGGGTCTCGGGGGTTGGGGGCTGCCGGTACGGCGAGAGAAGGTGAGGAGGGGTGTCTTGGCAGAGCACCCTGTGCCGCAACCCCGGTGCGCTCGGCGGGCTGGGCACTCTGTTGGCGAGGCGGGCGGCCCCGGCGCGCTGTCAACAGGGAGGTGTGTAGCGTAAGGTGTGCGAGTGGGTGTGTGAAGAAGGCAGCGGGGGCGGGAGTGTGTGTAGCGGAAGTGGAGCGTGTGTGAGTGTAAGAGTGTATGTGTGTGTGTGCGTGGCGGGGCAGGGTGAGTGTCCAAGCCTCCATCTGGACGCCCCCACACAGCCGACCGCCCAGACGCGCCGGGAAGGGCGCCCGCTCCGCGCAGCAGCTGAAGGGGGGCGGGGAGCGCGCGGGCAGAGGAAGGGGGGGGGTGTCTCCGGCTGAGGATTTCTCTCGAAGCTCGCCGCAGTTATTCTGCTCCTCCTAGGGTCTACCCCCCAGCCCCAAGATGCCCGAAATACTTAAACAAACAAACAACCCCAAACCTGTTCCGTTTTCACTCCTGTATAAATAGAACAGACTTTCCAAAAAAGCAATACCGCATTCACTCTTATCACCAGCCACTTCTTTCCACCAAGTAATTCAGAAAAAAACAGTCAGCTTCCGTGAATGCATGCAGCTTTTTTTTTTTTTTTTCTTCGCTGCCTCCTTTTGCTTGCGGTTTTGAGCTGCCAAGAAAGTGAGTAGGGGTTTGACTGTAGTGTCTCGGCTCCGCTCGGTTTCTTTCCGAAGTTTAATTTTCCGGAATGGCTCCCAAACAAGGGCTGGGGAGGCGGAGCCGCCGGCACCGGATCTTCGCCTTTTTTGGAAAGTCCCGGAGAACCGGAATTCCTCCCCGCCTGGGGAGGCCTCGCCGCAGCTTGGACCCGCAAGCTCTTCCCCGGTGGCCTGAGCCGGACTCCCGGGCTCGTCCGCTCCCCGCTGGGCCGTGCGCCCTGGACAGGGACTGGGGCTTGGGCTGCGCGCCCTAGACCCCCGTGATTCCCTGCTGAGAGCCGGGAGTCGCGAGCCCCGCGGAGCCCGCGCTGCCGAGCCCGTATGCAAATCGGCCATGTGACGGCAAGAAGCCGCCTGGCCCAGCCCTGTTCCTCAGTCCATATATGGGCAGCGACGTCACGGGCATTGAGGACCTGCCCATAAATACTTACAGCAACACTTTCCGTCTAAGCGAGAGAGCAGCAATTGATTAATAGCTCGGCGAGGGGACACACTGACTGTTATAATAACACTACACCAGCAACTCCTGGCTTCCCAGCCGGAACACAGGAGAGAGTCAGTGGCAAATAGTCATTTTTCTGCTTTCTTAGAAAAATCAGCAACTTGTTTGCTAGTTTTATTTCTGTTGGGTTTTTTTTTTTTTTTGTGGTTGCTTTTAAGCGTGGAGGGCAAAAGGAGATACCAACTTAGACTCAGTCCAATCCCTCCCCAAAACGGCTTCTCTGACGCTCCAGGTAGAGAGGGAGTTGGGTCTCCAGGTTGTGCGAGGAGCAAATGATGACCGCCAAGGCCGTAGACAAAATCCCAGTAACTCTCAGTGGTTTTGTGCACCAGCTGTCTGACAACATCTACCCGGTGGAGGACCTCGCCGCCACGTCGGTGACCATCTTCCCCAATGCCGAACTGGGAGGCCCCTTTGACCAGATGAACGGAGTGGCCGGAGGTAAGCCGCATGTCCCCTTCGCGGGCCGGGACCCACGCGGCTCGAAGGTGGTGGGTGGTGTGCGGTGCGTTTGCAGGACTTTGGAGGAGAGGGTTGGGGCGCGAGGTGGACGGTGTTGACCGAACGGGGTGCAGAAGAAGCCCGCGGGAGCAAGGACCGGATTGCTGGAGCTGAGCGCGCGGGCAGATGCACCAGGTCGTCAGCGAGCCGGCGTGCTTGCGCCGCGGCGCGCCCAGCCCCCGGCGGGCGCAGGGATAAGAGTAGAAGAGGTGCCCCACCAGGCGTCGGGCTTGTGGCGGCTCGTGGGCCGGAGGTACCCAGGCCTCCCCTCTCCCGGGGCAGGGACAAAGTGACGAGAAAGTTCGGGGCTCCGGAGGAGAGCTGGAGAGCCGAGCGGCGGAAAAGCGCCAGAGGAAAGCGTCCGCCGCTCCCTCCCGGGCAGAGCCGACCCCGGGAAAAATCTCCGAGCGCGTTCCGGGAGCGGCCAGAAGGAGCGCCCCCACCTGCGCGCCGCCCGTGAAGTTGAGGGGGTTGGCGAGGCGGGAAGAAGGAGGAGGAGGAGGGCGGGCAACGCGGGAAGCGGCCCCCTGGCTGCCGAAGGAGGCCCGCGGGGGCACCCGCGCCGCTGGTTTCCTTGGCGATGCAGTGGAAAGTGGTCCCCCGCGGCCCCCGCTCCTTCCTCGAAGCTCCGCCACTGGCCTTGGGCTGGGGCGTGCGGGTGTTGGACAAGGCTGAGAAGGTTGGGAAGGGGAAGAAACCTATAGATTCCTTCCACTGCAGCGCCCCATACCCTCCAGCAGCCGTCAGCTGTAGCGCAGCTTGGAGAGGGAGGGAGGGAGGGAAGGCACCGCGGATGGGTAGCAGCCAGGAAATCACTGATCTCCTCCTCAGGCTCCCCTCTCTCGGGCGGCACTGGCTGGGATCAGTCTCCTGGTTAGTGTCTGTTAGCCCCAGCCGTGGGACCCCCAGACAAAGGAGAGGGAGAGAAGTTCCAGGCAGATGGGGAATTTTTTTAATATTGTTGTTGCTATTATTGGGTGTTTTTATTGGGGACAAGAGCCACAGATGGCTGTGTGTGGGGGTTGGGAGTAGCTCATCCTGCTTTCCTGGAGGTAGTTTGAGTCCCAGACTGTCACTGACTGCCAGTGGGATCCTGGGCTGCCCTCTTCTTACTGTCTCTGGGCTGCAATTTTCCCACCTGTTGGACTCTGCCCCAGCTCTACTGTGCTAGGATCTTGGGATTTGGGAATGGACCCATGTTTAGAGGGGATGACAAGGGATACTTGGCTGCATTCTCATTGCTCCACCTCCATTCTTTCTATTCCCTCCCCAGATGGCATGATCAACATTGACATGACTGGAGAGAAGAGGTCCTTGGATCTCCCATATCCCAGCAGCTTTGCTCCCGTCTCCACACCTAGAAACCAGACCTTCACGTACATGGGCAAGTTCTCCATTGACCCCCAGTACCCTGGTGCCGGCTGCTACCCAGAAGGCATCATCAATATTGTGAGTGCAGGCATCCTGCAGGGGGTTACCTCCCCAGCTTCGACCACGGCCTCGTCCAGCGTCACCTCTGCCTCCCCCAACCCACTGGCCACAGGACCCCTGGGTGTGTGCACCATGTCTCAGACCCAGCCTGACCTGGACCACCTCTACTCTCCACCGCCACCGCCTCCTTATTCTGGCTGTGCAGGAGACATCTACCAGGATCCCTCGGCATTCCTGTCAGCAGCCACCACCTCCACCTCCTCCTCTCTGGCCTACCCACCACCTCCTTCCTACCCCTCCCCTAAGCCAGCCACGGACCCCGGTCTCTTTCCCATGATCCCAGACTATCCTGGATTCTTCCCATCACAGTGCCAGAGAGACCTACATGGTACAGCTGGCCCAGACCGCAAACCCTTCCCTTGCCCTCTGGACTCCTTGCGAGTCCCTCCTCCACTCACTCCACTCTCCACCATCCGCAACTTTACCCTGGGGGGCCCCAGTGTTGCGGCCACAGGGCCAGGGGCCAATGGAGGCAGTGAGGGACCCAGGCTGGCTGGTAGCAGCTCAGCCGCCGCTGCCGCCGCTGCCGCCGCCTATAACCCACACCACCTGCCACTGCGGCCCATTCTGCGGCCTCGCAAGTACCCCAACAGGCCCAGCAAGACCCCAGTGCACGAGAGGCCCTACCCGTGCCCAGCAGAAGGCTGTGACCGACGCTTCTCCCGCTCAGACGAGCTGACCCGGCACATCCGAATCCACACGGGACACAAGCCCTTCCAGTGTCGGATTTGCATGCGTAACTTCAGCCGCAGTGACCACCTCACTACCCACATCCGCACCCACACTGGCGAGAAGCCCTTTGCCTGTGACTACTGCGGCCGCAAGTTTGCCCGGAGTGACGAGAGGAAGCGCCACACCAAGATCCACCTGAGACAGAAGGAGCGCAAAAGCAGCGCCCCCTCCTCATCCGGGCCCGGGGCCTCCTCGGCCTCGTGCCCTGGAGGCTCTCAGGCTGGGGGGCCCATGTGCGGCAGCAACAGCAGCGCTATCGGTGGAGGGTCCCTTGCCCCTTGCTCCTCTCGGACCCGGACACCTTGAGACGAGCCTCAGGCTGACACACCAGCTCCTTGAGGCCCCGGAGGCCCTTCGTCCACTGGTCCACTCGAGCTGCACAACAAACACTACCACCCTTTCCTGCCCCTCTCTCCCTTCCTTGGGCAAAGGGCCTTGGTGGAGCCCAGCACTGTCCCCTTTCCACTTAGAAGCAGGTCCTTCCCAAAACTTAGCCCACTGTAGTCTCTCTTAGGTGAGTTGACTATCATCACCCCAACGTAATGGGGAGGCTCGGAAAGGGGTTGGGAGGGGGCCCCTGGCCTGGAGGGCTGAGGCCTGACCCTGCTTTAAAGGGTTGTTTGACTAGGTTTTGCTTTCCCCTCTCTCGTATTTTGTCCCATTACAGGATTTTGACTCTGGATGTCAGAGTTGATTTGAGACTTTTTCTACAGTAGGTTGGGAGATGCTGATCCCTTCAGGTGGGGGCAGCAGAAAGCAAAGCTGATGTGCACTTTATGGCTTGGGACTGATTTGGGGATGCTGTACAGTGAATGAAGCATGGCCTTTATGCTGCATTCTGTGGCCCTAGAACAGTGAATCAAAGCTTATCTAGTCGTTCTAACCCTTTAAGCAATATGTATTATAAACTCAAAGAACGGAAGTGCAATGTGATGGGAGGGACATAGCAATATCTGCTCCTTTTTGAGTTGTTTGAGAAACGTAAAGACTATTTTTTCAGTGTATATCCACTCAGATTTTGTGTATTTTTTGATGTGCACTGTTCTCCAAGTTCTGAACCTTTGGGAAAAAAAGTAAAGCATTTATGATCTCTTGAAATGAGTCAGAAGTTAACTTATTTAAAGGAGGATGTACATATATTCTCTGAAACTAGGATGCATGCAGTTGTATCGGAAGTGTCCTTGGTGCCTTGTGTGATGTAGACAATGTTACAGGGTCTGCATGTAAATGGGTTGCCTTACTATGGAAAAAAAAAATCACTCCCTGGGTTTAGTATGGCTGTATATTTCTGCCTATTAATATTTGGATTTTTTTTTTTTTTTAGAAAGTATATTTTTGTATGCTCTGTTTTGTGACTTAAGTGTTACCTTTGTAGTCGAATTGCAGATAAGAATGTAAATAATATTACTGGAGCTGACTTGTTTGGTTATTAGCTCTTAATAGTTGTGGAAATATAAATGATTTATTCTAATGCAAAACCACTAACTGAAGTTCAGATAATGGATGGTTTATGACTATAGTGTAAATAAATACTTTTCAACAATATTTTTGCTGCAGAAATCATTTATGAAAGATTTCCTGGGCGGGAATTCCATGGTTATCCAGTGGGTTTTAGTGCTTTGACCAAGCCAGGATCTCTGCTTGCCTTTCAACACCAGCCCGGTCACCCCCAAAGCAATCTCCATTCATAATCAAACACTAGTGTTCCGGGGATTTCCCCCATGCATTAGTGTAAAAGTGGGGAGGCGTTGTTTTGACTCATTGTTCCGTCCTCTATAACAGCCTATAGCTTCTCTTGGCTCCTGAGTGGGCTCCGGAAAATAAATACTTACAAACAAGTGCCCACTCGGAGACTACACATTTGTGGCTGCTTTCAGAACCCTGACCAAGGCCAGGAACTCAGACGAGATGTGGCTTTGTGGAAAGTGTGGTGGCGTGGTCAAGCTGGAAATGACTTTTAGGTTCCAGGATTAGTCTCAGGACCACAGAAAACTTTTTGAAAAATGCTATCGCCTCTTCAGATCAAAAATGCACTCAGACACTGCTGAAGACAGCATTAATGGGTTGCCAAAGGAATTACCCCAGGACTCATTTCTCTCTTGTCTTCTCTCCCTGATTACCCCTATTTGGAAGGATCACTAATCTGCCATAGGTTTGGTGGGTCAAGAGACTATCAAAATACCCAGCTCATTAGATAAGATGGGTGTACAGCAGCCGAAGAAAATCTCAAAGACACCCTTTCTTTAATAGGCAAATTGAATAGGCATATACGGGCCTCCATGGTACTGGATAATGGTTTGCAAAAGAATACACTATAGGGTTCATTTTACCGCAAGCCCTTTGTAGTGATTTTAAAATATAACCCCAACAATTTATCTACCTGTCACACGAAGTAAATGGGTTGGGTCTCTGTGAAGTTATCTGTACTCTAAAATTGGGCCTCAGGATCATTTAAGTTCACCCACGGCTTCTGGATCCTCACACAAGCGTAACCTGTTGGAATACTCACTGTTCAGCTCTATCCTCTGAAAACGGTCATGTTTGTCCTTTGCCACTGTCAGCCGCCTTCATACATGGTGGATACTCAAAGGCCTTTATTTTAGAACAGCAGACGGCAACAGCTACTCTTTGTCCTTCCGAGCACTGGAATTTTGAGATCTAACTTGTGGAGGTAATTAATCCTTTTATTTCCTCTCTTTCCCTATTTCAAAGATACAGAATACCTCTTTCTGTAACTGCGAAATAGAAATTTCTAAACTTCAGTGCCAGATTGTTCTAGTGACTGGTGTTATTCCATTAGATTCATATTTCCTAGTTTGTCAGCATATTATCATCCTTGCTTGGCTAATTTTGTTAAAATATGTATAAAACAATGCCACATTTTGATAACTGTGTTTTTAATGAATACTCCCCTATCAAAATTTCATTATATTAAAATATAGTACACCTAAGTTTTAGAAGATCTAGAATTGTCTTGCCACTTTAAATTTCAGAACACCTTTAATCAAGATAATGTAAACAACTGTTTATAAAGCAGGACTAAAAAAGTAAAGAAGTCATTTTTAAAAGAGTAAGATTAAATATTTTGATGGTAGTCAAATTGGTTACATAACCACCTTGCTGTGGGCTCGAAGTGGCATAACATACCATAAGGAACACATCTTGGTGCTTTTTCACAACTTGGTGACTTTTACTTGATTTTAACATGTTAGATCCATCTTTAATCAGATTTTACTCTCAGCTTGAAACATTCAGGGTACTGTCATGCAAGTGCCTCATTTTTTCCTTTGCTCAAGAAATAAAGCATATAAAGCTAAGTCTGCTCCTTCTTACATTCAGTATGCCTTATTGAATAGTATTTCTGACGGTACAGCTGTTACTGGGGATTATTAAAAATAAACTTCTGGGGTCACCTGTGGCTCAGTTGGTTAAGCATCTGCCTTTGGCTCAAGTCATGATCCTGCGCCCCGGCACTGAGCCCAACATCAGGCTCCCTGCTGAGCAGGGAGTCTGCTTCTCCCTCTGCCCCTCACCCCGCTCATGCTCAATCTCTCTCTCAAATAAATAAATAAAATCTTAAAAAAAAAACAAAACTTCTGGAGAGTTAATTGCTTAGAGATCATAATGCATTTGCTATGGTTCACTGCATATTAAAAAAAAGGTCTATTAAACCTAAATAAGGTCTTCAATTATTCATAAATCAGTGTATTTAAATACCAACTGCTAATGAAATTAAGCCAAACTGTTTGATATATATTAAAAGTGGCTGTAGTGATATTTTAATTGTTATATATATATATGGGAATGAATGGTCAGCATCATCAAGTACTTAAGATGCTGCCATTCCAAACTGCAATTAAACTTTACAGAAAAAGTAAAGATAAGAAATAAAGTCCAAAGATTCTTTCCTTCATGGATAAAAGTATGTTTGTTTTCTTGCACTAGTTTATTTTCCTTAGCTTAAATATAAAAGGAACTATTTTCTGTTGTAGCAAAACAACATGATTAGACAGTTTCAGATGTGTTTTCAATCAGATTGTTTCAAAGCTCACTCTCAAGGAAATAGACTAAGTTTATATAATTACTTGGGCTTTAGAATCTGCAGAAAGCCACTGGTTTTCAATACAACATAATCCTACTGTATAGACTAAATCTTTAATAGTAATTAAAATGTAGACATCATAGTATTTTTCTGCTCCATTTTGCAATAATCAAAAAAGATTTACCTCTAAACAATTTCAAACATGCCTTTATTTTCCATAAGTACACTGATTTTAATCCAGAAATGTAAACATCTCTGGATCTGAAAATTCAGTATGTATATGGGGCTTAACAAACGATTTCCTTGACAGTAGATGCTTCATCACACTGAAATGATCAGTGGCTGGCTTGTTTGTAATCTGGAGTTCAGAATTCAGACTAGGAGGGTTACAGGAGTGGCACTGCCCTCAGGTTCGAGTTGAATAGTAATGGGCTGAACCCTGAATTAAAGACATACTGCTTTGCTTAGCAGTAGAGCTAGGGCACAAGACACAGTCACTGGGATTAGACGAGCAGTTAAGAGTCTTCCTGAGATGCCAAGGCTGAGGCACCTACAAGGGGACAATGCAAAAGGAGGAATAAAAGGTATGGATTTTGGAAGAATTTAAGGTCAATTAGTCTTAAAAGTTCAGAGAACTCACTCCTGTTGACAACTATTTCTTTAAAACGGGCCCAAGATTTTCATTAATAAACAGCAGTTAGTGTAAACTCAACCCATGCAAATCAAGCTTTGTAAAAAGTCAATTCTCATAAAGTAGTAGGTAGATACACCATATTCTCCATTAATATAACTGGCTTTTGATATAACCAGAGAATAAAAAAGCTTTAGAAGTATTGAGATTGACATCTCACTCATGAGAGGCAATTATTGCATGTTATTCCACAGAAAAGTGATTAGTATCATTGTGCTCATTAGTCTGTGTAGAGGAAGACAAATTTTTCCCACAGCTGTTATATAGTCTATATTGCAGGAATATATGGAATATATGGAAATACAACAGCAGCACATCAAGTCAGTCATGACCAACAGTTATGCAGAGGTGACAGCTTTGCTGCACCACATTTTCTATTTGTATTAAGAATATTCTTTCCTTAGTGGCTCACTGAAACAATTTGTTTTCACCATTAATTTCCTCAGAATTTATTAGTGAACCAAAAGTTTCACCGTTCTTATTGAACTAAATTAGAGGGATATCATATTGCTATTTTGGCCTGCAACAATTTCAGTTACTCTTTTGAAAAGCACCTTAGTTTTTTTTTTTCATTCAACTTGTTTGTACTTGAGAACTTTAAAGTTTGGAAAAACAATTCCTCCTTTATTACTGTCCTACTGCCAGAATGAGTTTTTGTCGGTTTAATATATGCCAGGTTGTGTTATAGCATATATATCACTATAAACAATATGTTAATCATCTTTTGGCTATAATTCAGAACAGGTAGGTATGTGGTAACCATTCACATTCATTACTGTGCTATTAAAAACCCCATTTTGTGAACATTTTTCTAAGAAAATCATCATTTGCATATCTAGGATTATTTTTAAACTGAATGGCATTAAGAACTGCTTTAAACTGTCCCCAAGGCATATTAAACTATACCAGAATGTGAAGCTACCATAAAACAATGTTAGCAACCCTGTAAGAAATGCTTGGCATTATGCCTGTCTCAGGTTTTACAACAGAGTGGCATTTCGCACTGAATAAGCATCTTTTTTGTTAAAAAAAAAAAAAAAAATCATCAAGAATTTGCTTTTTTATTCTATTTAAAAAATTGGGAACAAATATTCCTTCACTCTGCGCCATAGTAACCCACTGTGCGCAAAGAGGCAAAGGCACATACTGTTTCTCTACAGGGTCAACACTTTCCGCCAATAGCAAATCTCCCTTTATTACAGACCTTAGAACTGGATTGCCATTTGGGCAAGTCAATCAAGAGGGCTTAGACAGCAGCTGGGCAGATTTTAACGTGTTTATTTCTACAGTTTGTTTTTATTAAAAGTGTTGTGAAAAAGGAATCCTATAAATAGTAAAAAGAGGGAAATAATAGTGCTCCATAGCCTGAAGCAAATGGTGTAAATACATTTGTAAACAAGGTAAAGTTGCTGAGCTTACTAAAAGGACAAAAATTAAACTAGTTACAGATAGCACAATTGTTTAAGAGGTTAGGAAGTGTTTTGCCCCAAGTTTTGGTGCTCTAAAATGGCCAGCAGTATAGTAATTCTCTATTCTGTAGGCTTGATCATCTGTGCTTTCTCTTTTCCTATAGAAAACCACACTGGATGAAACAAGCACTGGCTCTCTACTGTTTTGAAGAGTTTTGAGAACACTGCCACCAAAACAACACAGCTGGAACCACCGGCCTTCTGGAACATTAGAGCTCCTGAGAGAATTTGAAACAGTCATCAACATTTTTCTCTATTTTTGCAGGAAAATACTGGAAGTAAATAGGGGCATGGAATTCAACAGCTGGCTAGGAGTGTTTTACATTCAGTTGTTTGGAAGCATACCGATTCAGCTCCTTTGAATCTTCTCCTTAGAAAACACAGAATTACCCTATCACCTCTTAAAGCACACTAAGACCAAAAAAAAAAAAAAAAAAAGGTCATTTGAGGATAATATAGTTTTTGCATTAAAGGTCAATCTGCAACAAGAAATCTGTTCAACTCACAGATCTGGAGACTCATGGGGAAGATAAGCCGTAAGTGACCATTTGTCACTGAGATATGCAGGTGCTGAATTTCTTAGTAGATGCTGCCAGAGTAAACCAGATGTGGCTACTGGGCAGGGGGAGGAAAGAAATTAAATCTTGTCCTCTACATGCATAGTTGTTTTGGGGGTGATGCCCCAACTCTGGAAAAAAGATCTAATTTCCACAACGAATTAATTAGGCAGGACAGCTCACTTTAAATAGTAGCTCATCTTTTTAAGCCTAGTTTTTACCAATGACTTGAACTAAAAACAATTCAAACCACTGGGTCATGCAGTCAATAAGTTAAAACTGTAACAATAAGTAAAAGGGCGTAAGATATGAGTGGAAAACAAACCCTATTTACCCGGGGAAGGGGGGTGGGGGCATTTCGTGTATTTTGTGTAGGATAAGGAACAGAGAAAAGATATTTTCATTATGGCTTTAGGATGGAAGCGCTTCAGATAGTCCCCTACCCTCCTTCCCCCAAATCAAAACCCCAGTGGCAGTGACAGAGCCAGGAAACAACCTAGCCTACCCGCCTTCCCCACCCCCTAACCGGGCCCCGTGGCTGCACTCCAGTCGCCCGTGCTTCCCACGGCTCCGGAGGAAGCGGCTACAGCCCATTCCAGTAGATCCAACGCCCAGGCCTGGGGGTAGGGAGAGAGCCCTTATAGTGGGTCGCGGGCAGCAAGGCCCAGATGTGAATAGGGCACGTCTTCAGCCCACAGCAACTAGGCGCCAGCGGCTTCAAGGGAAGACTTTGGGACCTGGATAGGGCTCCCCCTCGCACCAGAAGTCATCGGCTTGCGGGGTCTCCAGGAGCCACACCTCTCGGGGCAGGTCACCGGCCGAGCCGGAGGCCTCCTTGTCCCTGACGGCCTCCAGCACCCGGTAATAATGGCAGTCCCGGCCATTGTCGGGGTCATAGGGCGGGGCCAGAATGTCCAGGAAGGCGGCGGGTCCGTCCACAGCGTCGATCTGGTGCAGGTTGTCCTGGTGCGGAGTGAGGACGCAGGGGCCGCTGGCCTCGGTGTACTCGGCCCGCGAACGCAGCACGCCCGGCCGCACGGCGTCCCGCTCCCGGGCCTGCAGCGGTGGCTCGAACTGCTGCTCTGGCGGCGGGGCCCGCGCTTGTTGCCCGCCGCCCGCCTCCAGTTTGTCCATGCAGCTAATGCGCACGGTGCCATAGAGCACCTTGAGCATGCCGTGCATGCCCGGGTGGTCGTGCAATGGGATGGACGTGCCGCTCTTGAGCAGGAACACGCCGAGGCTGAAGCCGTCGGTTTCGTAGATGTGCATGTAGGTGACCGGTGGCAGGTTGGGTGGCAATGGCTGCAGCGTGGCCTTACGCGGGGCGATGTTCAGGTCCTCGGCGCGGACTTGGGTCAGCAGGTTCTTCAGCTTGCTCAGGTTCTCCGGGAAGCCATGCGGCATCGAGGCCTCGGGGGCCGGCGCCGCGCCGAGGTCGGAAGCGCTGCGGCCGCCCCCGCTGCCCCGGAAGGTGAGGCACGCCTGGCGGGCGATCCGTTGGATCAGGGAAGCCATGTTGTCTCGGGGCATGCTCGGCTGTTCCTCCGCGTGCCGAGGCCGGCCCCCGCCGCCCCCTGCTTTCCTCCGCCCCTTGCGGTCTCCGGCGGCCGCCAGGGCTGCCCGCAGCCCGGGGCGAAGCTAGAGGCCCCGCAAGTACCGGTCTTTCGGGCGCGCGGCACCGCCGCGGCCAACCTGAACAACCTCAAGCCCGCAACAGCCCGGCGCACCCGCCCCGCGCCTCCGGCGAGCGCGCACGCGCACGACCCACACGCCGCACTCACGCCCGGGGAGCAGGTACTGGCCGTGCGGACCGTGGAAGGCTTTGCATTACGCCCGACGTTCCATTCAAGTGGCCCACACCTACGACGGTGGCCGGGCGCTCTGGCCGTCTTACAGAGCATGCTGGGACTTGTAGTCCGATATTACGGATGAGGTCTGAATTTCCTTTGTCAGCTGGAAAAGGAAGGATTGGATTTGTTTCTTACAAAGCGCCCTTCTTTACGGTTCCAAGGTGGTTGCTTGTTTGAAAAAGGTGAATTGGGGCACAAGAGAAATAGCCAGTTGACTACAACTCCCGGCACCCCCAGTAGGCTGGAATGACGCACTTCCGGCAGCTGGCCTGTGGCGTGGTGGAGTCTTGGCCACCGCATGGAACAGGGCAAGAGGGTCGTTAACCTGGCGCCGCTCGGTCCTGTTCCGCCCAACAGGGTCGCTTTTCTTTGGCTCTACTCTTGGAAAGGAGCGTGTTGAGTTAACTTTATGTCTTCCTGGCCACCTAGGCAGCACTGTCTGCTCCGGAGATTACTGGACGGCACTTTCGTAATTTTCCAAGTTTGGGAGATGAGAGGGTCGAGGCCGTCCGTAGTGATCACGATTCCTCAGCACAGCCGTCCCCAGCTGTTGTTTGCATCAGGGTGTGATGACGCTGCTCTTCCGGTTACAGAGCACGATAGTTTTGCTGGGATTCGAGAGGCCATTTGCTGTGGCCAAGGATTGTGTATACTAAGGGTTATCAAACCATGGTTTGCCAAAGAAGAAGCACCTGGTTGGGAGGGGGAGGTAGGGAGGGGCTTTTAAAAAATACAGATTACTGGTCTAGAAATTGATTCACTAGATGATTCTGAGGCATCTTATGAGCAACAGTGGTGTGCGAGAATCAGGCAAGCTCTTGACCTTCACCTTACCCTGAGTTTAAAGTACTTTTGGACTTCCAAAGTTAAACATGGGCTCCTTGTTCGTTTTGTAATTGAAGTGGTTCTGTAAATCCTCTCCAGCTGAAAAAGGCATGGTTTTTTAGTGGGCTGTGTAACCTATTTAATGGGCGCTCAGTATATGCGAGGCACTCTGTACCTAATGAATATTATACTATTTAATCCTCATAGCAACTCTTTAAAAGGTGGGCACTATTATTCCCAGTTTGCAGATGAGGGAATAAGTTGCACAAGGATAGTAAGGAATGGGCAGGGCCTAAGCAGTGCAGAAAATGTATAGTTAAAAAAAAAAACCAGTTTGAATTGGTGTTAAAAGCACTATATGTGGAGTCAGGATATTGTTTTTCCAACCTACTGTGCTACTTAGAGGTTGTATGTCTTTAGGCAGATCTTACTCATTTAGGTCCTCAGTTTATTCACTTGTAAAATGCTGGGGTTAGGGTAACAGTCCTTCTGAACGGGAGTTACTCATCAGAAGCCCCTGGGAAACTTTATAAAAATAAAGATTTGGAGGTCCTACCCCAGAGATTCTGATTCAGAAGAACTAGTGTGAAGCCTAGAATTTTTTTTCTAAGGTGCTGCCCAAGTGATTCTTAATTATCAGCCCAGTTTGAGAATCACTGCTGGATCTGTAAATAGTGAACCAGTTCTTAGTATTTGGTGATTTTGATTAAGACGGTGATTATTTGTTATAGAAAGGACTCTTGATATTTATTTTTCTTCAGAGTTATCGTGCCATTGTTAAGGTGTTTAAATTATACTGTCAAAGTTGACCAAGTAATGAAATCCCATGCAATCTTTTTCTAAAGTGAGGACTAGTTAAATTAAGAAGAAGAATCCTGTCTTTATTTACAAATCTGGGTTTTTATTTATTGGTTTTGCTTCTGTTAAGGTATAATTAGTGGGAGGTGTAGACTCTATAGAACACAGACTTTAGTAACATATAGATGTATGTAATTTTCGAATCTGTTACTTCTTAATAGTTACCTGTACTTATTTAACTGAAGCTCATCTATGAAATGGGATAATAAGATACATGTGTGAAAAACTGTTAATAGCATATGGAACATAGATGTCCCATAGTAGTAGCTATTATTATAGTTTTTAAATGGTGAAAAGCCATTTAGAAATTAGTAAACACCAATGATTTTAAATAATACTCAGCAAATACTGAAATGGAATTTGACTTGAGAATCAGCTTCAAGGTAGAGATAAAAAAAGATCATTTTTATTTTATTTTATTTTATTTTATTTATTTATTTTTTTTTAGATTTTTATTTTATTTATTTGACAGAGAGAGACAGCGAGAGAGAGAACACAAGCAGGGGGAGTGGGAGAGGGAGAAGCAGGCTTCCTGCCGAGCAGGGAGCCCGATGCGGGGCTCGATCCCAGGACCCTGGGATCATGACCTGAGCCGAAGGCAGCCGCTTAACGACTGAGCCACCCAGGCGCCCCAAAAAAAGATCATTTTTATTGGTTAAACCTTCTATCTAGGGATACCATCCTTCAGGTCCTTGCTATTATTGTTTGGCCGAAGACCTGAAAGTTTTCAAAGACTGCTTGAATCTGAATCACCTGGGGGCATTTGTTGAAAGTGCAGATTCCTAGATCATGTCTACACCTACTGAATCTGAATCTTTTGCACATTAAAGGTTTTAAGAACTACTGAGTGTCCATAGGGCATGTGGTACTTTTTTTTTTTTTAGGCCACAGACAGGCTATCTCCATAATTCCTTTTGGTGATGTCCTTAGAGCTGCACTAATGGATGAAATCAATCCTAGGGGCTTTTGCCCTTAAGAGGCACCTTACTTGCCCTTCTGTACCACTGCCAATAGCATTGGCTGAGTAGATTTCTATCACCATTAATGTCCTTCTTTTTATGCTCCTTGTTCTGTTTTCCTTTGTGTTGCAGTAAGCAGAATGAAGATCAAAAGAAATTCAGAAAAGGGAACAAAGAAGAAGTGATAGTAAACAAGTGCTAGAAATACAAGGCAGACACAGGATTTGGGAAAAGTTTGGGATAGATGGAATCAATCATTCAGAATCTATCATTCGATAAAAGTATCTGCTGAGTACCAGGCATTGTTCTAGGTTTTGGGGATTTCAGCAAGGAATATCTGCTTTCCCAAGGAATTTACCTGCATGTGTGTGCATGGGTGTGTGTGTGTGTGTGTGTGTGTGTGTGTGTGTATTTTGGGATGGAGGAGGTTACATAGTATAAATCAGTGAGCAACAATTTCAGATAGAGATAAGTTTATGAAGACAAAACAGGATGATAGGATGGTGTGATATTTGTGTGTGTATATGGTGTGTTACTTTATACTGGGTAGTCAGAGGTGACCAGAAGATAACATTTGAGCTGCTCCTGAATATTAAGGAGTCAGTTATGGAAAAATTTGGGGTCAGAGCATTCCAAGCCTTAAGGTTGTTAAACAGGATATAAGATACTGTGACTTTGACACAGTGGGAAGGAGCTTGGTATCACTGGGGACGAGAATGAAGCCTGTGAGGTTAGACCACATAGTGACCTTCAGAGTTCCTGGAGATGAATTTGGGGAGGTAGGCAAGGGCCATATTTTATAGGCCTTATAGGCCATTGTTATAGGGATGTGATGGGGAGTTGAGGGCCATGGTGGGGAGATGGACTTTATTACAAATACAGTGAGAAGCTTTTGGAGAGCTTTGGGAAGGAGAATGACTTATCTGTTTTACATTTCTTAGAGATTGGTGGGGGAAGAGTGTAACAGCAAAGAATCCCTGTTTAGAGGCAGTAATCCAGGGAAAAGATGAGAGAACTAGTGTAAAGATTAGGAATCTATTTTGTAGGTGGATCTGACAGGGCTTGCTAATGAACCATTGCTTTGACAATCTATTTCTTAAAGTATATTCTCTCCACATTTTCTTTTTTATGAGTTGGCAGCGATGTAGTGATAGGTAACACTGACAAAGCTTGAATCGTACCTCTTGCCCACAACTAATTATTAAATTTAGGAATGGGCTCAGCACACAGAAGCATGAGTAAAGCTGATTTTTTTTTTAAATAGTTGCTTAATTAACCAGGAACCAAGAAGAACTGGAAAAAGCCCCAAACACAGACATACTGGCAGACACACACACACACACACACACACACACACGCACAGACACACACACACACACACACACACACACCTCCACACCCCACCCCCCTTAACTTTACCTCAGTTCTCTGATTTCTTCATTCTTTGGGAATAGGCTTATATTTTGTTTTTTTCCTTTTTCCCTTGGCCCTCCTCTTTATGAGGACTTATTTTCCTTAATTCATGAGATAGATTACCTTCTGACTTATTCTCAAATCCTTCTTCAGAATTAATTTTGTCCAATTCTCTGATCACACTGGGGCCCAGTCAAAAGAGTAAAAAAGTATTGACATTCTCAAATGCTCTGAGTTCCTAGCCTGAGGTTGTTTGTTTGTTTAGAGGTGGGCAGGAAGGTTTCTTTTTTTCCCAGTAGCTCTTGCCACCTTACTCCTATATCTGCCTTTTATGTTACTATAGAACATGGTAACTAAATTGCTAAAGAATTTTTCCTACTTTTCAACTAACTTACTTATACTTAGTTATATTTGAAATATTTTGGGTTTATATTGTAGCTTTCCTTTCAGTTCTTAGGAAATGTTAACATACTTCTCATCTGTTATCATGAATAAATGTCAAGTTGTAAGAAATACTTTCGAAGGCAGAAGAGCTGGTTCTAGACATGGCTTTCACACTAACCAGCTATGTGTTCTTGAGCAAATCATTTGACTTCACTAGATCCTAGTTTCTTAGTGGTTCGGGGACATATGATCTCTGAGATTCCTTCCAGCATCTCTAGCTCCACATGGATGATGGAGACAGTTAAAAAAGACAATTCAGACAAAACCATGTATTTTCTTTCATCTCACTTATCTAAAATTATTTTTAGCTCTGTCCATCTCTTAGCTCTGTCCATCTCTACTACCATCTTTTTTTTAAAGATTGTATTTATTTTTGCAAGAAGTAGAGAGCGAGTGTACCAGCTGGAGGGGGGAAGGGCAGAGGGAGAAGCAGATTCCCTGCTGAGCAAGGAGCCCTGTGCGGGACTTGATCCCAGGACCCTGGGATCATGAGCCAAAGGGAGACACTTCACCCACCTACTGAGCCACCCAGGCGCCCTCTATTACCATCTTAAAAGTAACTCTGCTCCACTCTATTCTGATTTAACTTTGTGTGTTTATCTGAAATCAAATCATTTTTGTGTATGGGGTGTTCAGTTAAATATGCTATGCTTAGGAATGTTTAGTGTTCAGGTTAGACTTCAGGTATGCACATTGCACCAATAAATTGTGGAGGTTGTGGTATGTGATGTAAGCTATAGGACATTGGTTTCGAACTGTGTGATTTCTGTAGGCCAGTGCATGTGGCGTTGAGACGGAAAAGGACTTAAAACTGGTTCATTTTTTAGTTTCCTTGCCAGTGTCTTGTTTTAGGCAATGGGAGGCAAGGCAGAAAGAAATGAAAAATTAGGTGCATGCAAGAAGGAGCTTGAGGGGGAAAAATGTGTGGCTTTTGCAATGAAAGAGAATGAATGAAGAGAAGCTTTTACCATGCTCAGTCTGAAGCACTGCCAAAGTCCAGGTATGACTATTTTTGGAGGTGGTTTAAGATAACATTCCCCTACCACTTTCATATTAGAGAGGTTTTCCTCTTCTTCTTTGAGTAGTGCAATTATTATGAGAACCAAAATAGTTCTGAACTGTAAATTAAATCTAAACACCTTTTACCTCTCTTAATTAACTTTTCCCCCCAATTTCATGCTTCTTGTTTTTCTTTCCCTTTTTTCCCCCTCTAAGAAGACATCAGCTGTCTCCACCTCCTCCGCTTCCCCATCTGTCCTTTTCCTCTTGGCTGAAAGAGAGATTTTTACTTTATATTTATTTTAATTAATGGATTTGAATCACAAGTGGTGAAACAGTTGATGTTCATCTTCAAGAGGCAGTAAAAGGGAAAAATCATCTTCTCTAACTTGGCAGAAAAGACCTGTATGTTCATTGCTGCCGCCGGCCTGAAAAATGACTGCGAAAGGGGAAGGTTCCAGAGTCCTGTGTCCCTACAGGGAGCAGATGCCACATCCCAAGATCAAGGGAGGTGAAGATGGGAAAAGCTCTTTAGAGTGAGATTGTACTTTCTTTTTTCTTTTTTGTAGAGAGAGAGCACGCATGCGGGTAGGGTGGGAGTGGTGGGGGGGAGGGGCAGAAAGGGAGGGAGAGAGAATCTTTTTTTTTAAAGATTTTATTTATTTGACAGAGGGAGGAAGCGTGCAAGCACAAGCAGGGGGAGCAGCAGAGGGAGAAGCAGCCTCCCCTCTGAGCAGGGAACCTGACTTGGGACTTGATCCCAGGACCCTGAGATCATGACCTGAGCCGAAGGCAGACGCTTAACCAACTGAGCCACCCAGGGGCAGGAGAGAGAATCTTAAGCAGGATCCACGCGCAGTGTGAAATCATGACCTCAGCCAAAATCAAGAGTCAGTTGCTTAACTGACTAAACCACCCAGGTGCCCCAAGACTGTACTTTCTTCGGAGATGTCTTTCTCAAAGGATGCTTAGTAAATATTGCTTGATGGTTTATGATCCCACCGATTGGGGATCAAGTTCCCTAGGACCAAAATACATCCCTGGGGCATATTTGACTGACTTGACCATAGTACCTGTTTCCTTGGGGGAGTGAAAGGCTTTGAAGCCTTCTTTTGAAAAACCAATCAACAAACACCAGAAACCTTGTCCAACTAGATGCTCTATTACAACATTTTAGAGAAAGCATGAAAGATGACAGTCTAATCTGAAAGTGGACCAGCAGCAATCAAGGACGAAAGAAGAACTGATTGAATACCAGTTCTGGCTCTGGTTCTGACAACCCACTCTGTGACTTTGGGTAAGTCATTTCACTTCTTAGCACCTCAGTTCCCTTATTTATAAAGTGAAGAATTTAGTTCAGATGATTTACCACTTTATTTCCAGCTTTTTAGAAAAATCTATGAATTTTAAAAATTGTAATTACATGACAATAAGTAATATAATTTCCAACTGTGAAATACTGCAGAGCATCACAAAAGGAACTTTTAAATGTATTTTTAAAAGCAACATGTGAAAAGAACACTCAGTAACATGCATACAATGATATTTGATTTCTCTTTTGTATTGTGTTGTCTCTACCTAAAGCAGATTATATTGACATTTCTTGAATACAAATCATTGAATAAAGTGAGCAAGACTCTTGTTTAAAATGATGTTTACCATTATTATTAAGTTTTCACAGTATTTTTTAAGGAAAAACTTTTTAAAAATTCTAAACATAAATTATCATGCACCAGGAGTGCCACGTATTGCTGTTGGAAAAAGCAAAACATGACTTGAGTTAACTACACATTTCAATGGGACCTGCTGAGGTAATTGACAAACAACATCATAGTGGGAGAAATTCCTCTAAGGCAGCAGAACTTTAGTTTAATTAGATAATTAGCCCTGGTCAGCCTATAATGAATGCACAGGCAATTAGCAGTGAATTTGAGCTGCTAAAACCTATTTTTCCTCTTTTGTGTTCCTTTGCTTTCATTAAGAACTCTAACTACTGAACAATTTATATCTTCACACTAACAATCAACTTTATTATCATCCAACTCTTTGCAAGCGATAAAGCAATGAGACCTGACTGTTGGTTGCACAACATTAAGTGATTATGTTAAGTAATGCCATTTATTTGCCTTGCCATCCCACTGCTATATTATGTCAAACGAATAGGGTTTTTAAAAGCAGTGCACACTCCTTGATTTTGATGATTGCTTTATTTGTCAAATCCAAGCAACTAGTAAGAGATGTACCTCAATTTGGAGTTCTTTCTCTGTGGCTTTCAGTAGACTTGAATAAAAGGAAACAGTTCCATAAATCTACCTAAAACAAGATCCTCAAAAAAAGAGGCTTTTTTTGTGTGTGTGTGGCTTGAAGATTCTTACGTTTGGAAACTCTTACAGGTGCTTAAGATGCATTTCAGTAAGTGAAAGTCCTCAGTTGCCATCTTTTCCTGGTTGGGGACAGTTTTCAATCTCATGGACGACAGAAGGAACCATTATGGCTTTTCCTCACATCCCTGTACTGCAAGTCTTTTTCATCCATTTGACATTTCTTGGGGGAAATGGCAGAGAGAAAAAAAGAGAAGGGAGTGAGAAAGTTAGGAGAGAGAGCTTTCAGATATGAAAGATCAGAAGTTACCAAAGTGTGCAGGTCCTAAGAATGAATGGTACTAAAGTATAAATGTCAGGAAGACATTTGGGATGCTCTGGTTCTGGGCCTGTAAACTGAAGCATTCATTATATTTCAATCAGAAATAGGTTCGGAAATATGGACATTAAAAATTTCTATGGGAAGATTTAACATCTACAAAGAGATATCCTTTGCCATATCAGAAACCATTCTGATTCTATTAGAATTTATGGACTCCTTAATATACAGAGTGTTCTTGTAAAAATTGCTGTTCTACTTATTAATAATCTAACAAGATTGGGGGGATTAAACCTAATGTTAAAAAATTAGCCAGTTAATAGCAGTTCAGTAACTATTTGAAGAAATATATTGCTTATTTTTAAGCAGAATTAAAAACGTGTAAACAGAAACCTTCTTGTGATTGGAATATGAACATTGGCGTATAATTTCTTATCTTGAGACTTCCCATCTGGCTGGTCTTGGAAATAATTTTTTCCTTTCTTTCCCCAGCAATAACTAGCAATTAGAGTTTCAGAAATGCCAATTTTAATCAAAACTCTTATTTCCAAAATAGAAAAACTTAGATGAACTATATAAAGCCTCTTCGTTTTATTCAATCGACTGTTTTGAAAAAGTAATTTAAATAATTCAGAGCCAGAATTATGATGTTCCAGAAATGTTAAGAAAATAGTGTGAATCTTTCCAAATTATGGTCATTTTTATTCGTACCATGGGCACAGTAATTTCACTAGCATTAGTGTTTACATCCTCCAAATATCAACTATATAGCAGTTAGCTCTTATAAAGTAGGTTTTCTCAACTTTAGCACTATTGACATTTTGGACTGGCTAATTCTTTGTTGTGGGGGCTGCCTTGTGCGTTGTAGGATGCTTAGCAATATCCCTGGCCTCTGCCCACAAGGTGACAGTGGCACCAGCTGTCCCCCACTCCCCACCCTGAGATAACCATAAGTATCTCCAGATGTTAACAAAAGTCCCCAGGCTAGGGGGCAAAATCACCCCCGACTGGTAATCAATAAAATAGAATAAGACCGTGGCAATTTCTTCCTTTAAAAGCATTTCAGGATGAACAAAATGAAGGATGTTGAATTTGGATTTCTAGATTGTCTTTAGTAAGTGAAGTCTTAATAGAAAATGAATTGAGAGCCTTGTTGACCTCCAGTTTGGAGTGGTTTTGGGGGGGCACTGAAAGAAGGCTCCTGCTCCCATATTGCACTTGACTTTTCCAAATGGCATGCTAGAGTAATGGAACTTTGCACTCCTATTTGTTCCTTCTGTTAAAAATGTAAATATTTCCGAGAGGATTGTCCTTTACATTAAAACTGAAACTTTAGTTTTCAGCTAAAAAGTAGCATGTTACTAACATGTATCTACCTACCTTTTTCCTTATGAAAAGGTCCTTGTGGAAGAGGACACTGAAGAAAATATCCTCGGGAATTGAGAGCTGGTGGGTGAATGGGAGTCAAACACCACGTCTGGGAAAAGGAAGGGTGAAAGGGTGGTGGGAAGCACTAGAAAGAGCCTCATTTTTAATGGGTCACCCTGAGTTACTCTTGCCATGTTTCAGTGTTTGCCTTTTCTGCTACTCCCTGTATCTTTAAATCTCCCCTACCCCGCCCTTTTTTTTTTTTAAGATTTTACTTATTTGTCAGCCAGCACAAGCACAAGCAGGGGGAGAGGCAGAGGGAGAGGGACAAGCAGACTCCCTGCTGAGCAGGGAGCCTGATGCGGGGCTTGATCCCAGGACCCTGGGATCATGA
Organism: Halichoerus grypus; assembly: GCF_964656455.1. Lineage (NCBI taxonomy): Eukaryota > Metazoa > Chordata > Mammalia > Carnivora > Phocidae > Halichoerus > Halichoerus grypus. The sequence continues at coordinate 61,765,387 of NC_135718.1, forward strand.
CTTGAGCCTACGGCAGACGCTTCACTGACTGCGTCACCCAGGTGCCCCAGCCCCTGCCCCCCCCCCCGCCTTTTTTTAAAGCAGCAAAGACTAGTAGATTGTATGGTAGTTGTTTTTTTAATGTAGTTTTTTTGCCACATAGCATTGGGTATCCCAAGTTAATTTTGAAAAGTTACAGGTAGATGAAATCTAAAAGTCTAGAGAAAGATTGACTAGATTACCTGACCTCTAAATGTACCCTCCATGCTGATAGAGGAGGTCTGAGCCGAGTCAGCCTGCTTTTCCCCCATTGCTGTCTATCACATCAGTGACTGGCAGTTTCAGGCCTGGAAGACTGCTGGCCCCTCCAGCCCCACTCAGCGGGTACCATAAAGGATGGCCCTGCGGGTACACTTGACAGCCTCTCATAAGTAGATGTTCACGCTGATGCTCAATTTAAACAAACCCACTTTCTAATGATTAGAATAATGCTGTACTAAAAGGAGCTTTCTAAACCATGGGAGAGACATGGAGATCTATCTGAAGGCCAGCACGCTGAAACTGAGTCCAGGGGACTTTCCTACCTGACTTAGTAGCTCCTCCACTGAGCTTCCATGTAGCTGTAGGTTTTCAGTTATTTATGCTGAGTATTTGTCTGGTTGGCTTTTCTTATGCAATTACTGCATCATGGCACTTGGACCATGACCAAACTTCTAAGTATAGGTTCTGTTTATTTTGGTTTTACCCATCCAGTGTCACTTGCCTCTTCATTTCCTGATCTCTTCCTAAAGTAAGGAGGCTAAAATACATCACAGATCACAGCTGGATTTGGACAACAGGCATCTCTTTTGCAGGGACTTGCACAGAGCCTGATTTATTTATGTAAACATTTTGCTGTTCACCAGGTAAGATTATGGATTCATTGACTAGTTTCTCATCTTCTACCTTCTAGTGGTTAATCCAACATGTTTTCAAAAGTCCAACTAAACATCAAAATAAAATAAAATATTCTTGTTTCACGAGTTTCTATTTTCAGGCTGTATAGCTTAATATTATGCATGGACCTCACCATTTTTTTAGGTTCCTTGTCTCAAAACAGACTAAATGTCTCAAAACAGACTTTTTTAGTTTTGACTTATACATATTATATAAGCAGTTGTCTTAACATTATACCTGACAAGTTTCACATTTGTCCCTTTTGGCCTAATTTTTCCAATCTAGCATTATGTTTTTACCTTTCTTCACTCAACTCAGATTTTCCGACACGGTTTCACATAAAGATAATGTTTTCTTATTGTAATAGTAACAAGAGTACCTTAGTACTGATGGCCATATGAGTGTTCACCTTTGAATAATTTGCTTTAGCCTTTTTTTTCCTCAAAATATAGGGATCTATGAAAATGATCCCAATCCTGCTTTCAGATACCGAGTTTCCTTGTTCCCCTTAAGGTTTGGTTTTCTTGTTTTTTACAGTTACCAGACGTTTACTGTGGTGTTTCCAACTCTTAATAGATATGCATGGTTTCATAGAGTGGTAATTACAGACAAGGTGAAACACTGAATAAAAGTTTAAATTGTTCCGAAGGAATACAATTCTTACTGGATTTTAGGAAATCTAGGAAAAAAATCCTTAATGATTCTGAATTTGTTATCTTAAATTACCACTTATTCTTTATTGTGAGCTATCCTGGCCCTATTTATTCAGACAGACGTTTATAAACTACTACCGACAGACAAAGGTGAATAGAAATCCAGGGACTGAATATGAAAACTGACCCAAACTAAGTGAACCCCTCTTGACCATATCCAGGAATCATGCCATACAATTCTCCTTAGATTATATTTCTCTAAACACACGCAGTTTAGAGAAACATGCTACAGAAATTATGGGGTGTTGTCAGCAAACAATCATGAAATACCATAGACCAGAACAAGTGGTCTGTTACTTTCTTGAAACTCTATAGATTTTGCAGCAATTCCCTAAATTATATTACTGATAGAAAGTACTTTAATAAGTTGTTGACCAAAGAAACTTTGTATAAACATTTCACAAGACAACATTAGACGGAAATATATTTATTTTAAGATTTTGAACCTGCACAATTTAGTTCCTTGAAAAACTTCTGCCTCAGGCTATGTATCTTACTGGGGTCGATGAATATGGTCACCAAACCGTATGAGGTCAAGTGGCCAAGCCCCAGAGTTCAGCCAGAGGGTGGGAATCCAAGATGGTGCCACCTGGGCCATTTCCTCACCATGAGGGGCAGAGGTGGGAGGGGAATTCATGTATCGGGTTATACATTTCCTGAGGACAAAGACTGCATTTAATTAACATATTCTTAGCAGAATTCAGAATGATACCATGACCATCTTAACACACCTTAGTGACGGTGGGGCTTATTCTTTTTGCACTCTTTCAAGCAAAGCATATTCTGGAATACACTCCCAGAAGGAATGGTCATTGGGTATTTTCTGGGGAAGTAAGGACAGAGATGCTGCTTTAATATGTTCTTTGCCCAAGTGATAGAGGAATGGATTCTGAATTGCTTTCCTCTTTCTATTAGAAAAAGGGGGTGGGGATAAACAGTTTTATTTTAGGTTTTGGAGCATCAGGTATGAAGTATTAAAATGAACTGTCAAAGGAATAAGCCAATCTAAGAATCTGTGATTAGTGATGGCACTGTCACTTCTCCTCTTCCTTCGCTGGTCTGGGGTCCACCTCGGGCAGCATGTCCGACCCTGGCTGCAGACACTGACCAAGACGAGAGCACTGTTGCTCCATGTGTGTTCCTGCCCCAGAACAGCTTTACTGGAAGCTGGAAAGGGTCCCAGGAGGAGACTGCCTCTGCCTCACATCTTCAGCTGGTCCTTTGGGTCCCACAGGGAAGCCAGGCACTCTCCTGGGTCCTTGTACTGGTTCACCATGTGGTCTGGGAAGGCTGCTCAAAGGGCCAGCAGTGGACGCTGGGAGAACTGAGCCCAGCTGTGACAATTTTGATTTCCCAAGAGACTTTATCTAATTAGTCCTTATACTACCTTTGTAAGAGAGGGCAAGTGCCAGAAAGTATCACCATGGAAATGAGCACGTTAATCCTTAATCACGGTGGAGACCTTGGAAACTGAGGTTTCAGTGACCACACCTCATCAGAGCTGGGTGTGGTTTGGGAGCTAGCACCCTAGAGCGCATTGGGGACTGGAAGGCAGCTTGGGGTACACCTTAGCCTAACAGCTCTCCTCGTCCTGCAGATGAACTCGGTTGTGCTGCATCTGTGGTCTGCTCTCCCGTTCACCTTCCTCCTGCCTCAGTGGCCTCATACCCACCCACCCACACACCGAGAAGTGCTTGCTTGCTCTCACTCTTAGCTCAACATTTGGCACATTGCTTTAAGAAACCCTCTTCCCATTCTTCTCATTTTGGGTTTAGTGCCACCATTCTGTCCTGACCTTGAGTCTTTGCTCCTCCTGGGTCCCCTCAGTGCTTCCTATTCTCTCCTCGACCCTTAAATGGTATTATTTGGTTCGGAGGGCCTTCCTTGCTCTCTCCTGGGGAATGTCCATCTTCTTTACCTCTTCTTCCTTGGCATAATGTGTTTAATCCTTAGCCTTCCTCCAGTCATATTTCAGTGTTCCCCAAACTCCAGTTCTTATGCAGGGGCCCCCTGGTTTTTAGGAATGAATCCTGTGAGAATATACTTTGCTAGGTCATTCTGCCAGCTTTTATTAAATAACTGATTTGTGGGAGGGGCGCCTGGGTGGCTCAGTCGTTAAGCGTCTGCCTTCGGCTCAGGTCATGATCCCAGGGTCCTGGGATCGAGCCCTGCATCGGGCTCCCTGCTCCACGGGAAGCCTGCTTCTCCCTCTCCCACTCCCCCTGCTTGTGTTCCCTCTCTCGCTGTATCTATCTCTGTAAAATGAATAAATAAAATCTTTTAAAAAAATAAAAATAAATAACCGATTTGTGGGAAAGAATACAGTACTCAACTCTGTGCGGAAATAGGGGACATACATCTGTCCTGGTGGGGAGATTATAATCTACCTCAAGCCAGGACATGCAGGGGCTAGAATGAAAACAGCAGGAGGCTATGGGGATTTGTATAGCGGCTGTTACATGTTCGTAAAAACAGGTAGGGGCTCACGAAATACATCCACGTCAACCCTAGGCAAGATGTGTTAGAAAAAGCTTTTCTGAGGATGTGCAGCTTGACCCAGATCTCCACAGAAGAACTGGGAGCAACTTGATGGAAAGGAGAGCGCAGAGGACTCCAGTCAGAAAAACTTGGAGCAAAGGCTCAGCCCGTGTTCTCCCGCTTGATTGTGGAAGAGTCACACATTTTTCTTTGTGGTCTTGTGTGCATGGTGGATCCCACCGAGGCATTGAGTCTGGTTGCTTAATGGAATTCTCTCCAACATTCTGGTAATCCTGCCCAAACTGTCCCACAAGGGCATCTCCTCTTCTATGGCTTCTCCCCGGATACAGTCAGCAGTGTGCGTTCTCTCCCACACAGGCTTTTGTTCTCCTGTTCCGGTAAGCCCACAGCTATGCACTGTAGCTGACAACCAGGGACAGGCAGCAAATCCCCATTTGTCACGTTTTATTTTTAAATGTACAAAATGGACTTTCAGTAATGGTGCAGTCTTCTTGCTCTAAAGCTAAAACAAAGAATTTTTTGCCTAAATGAACAGGATTAGCGAAAACGAATTTTACATTTAGCCATAGTCTCACTGTATGTCTTAGTCCCTCATAAAGAATGTAGGAAGCCTGGTGGACGCAACTATTTTTACTTTGGCCCTTTGGCATCTGGCTTCTAATTATTTAATTCACAAAGTACACTTCATACCGCAGTGTTTATTTTGTCTGCAAAGACAGATCTTCTTGATATTTCTTACTGGTTGCGGAATTTTCAGCTTAGCAGGTGACTATTTTAGCATGTTAGAATCACATTAGTATAGCGAGAAATACTGTTGGTGGGGAGAATAGATTTATATAGTACCTGACTTCTAGTGCATCCAGATGTAGGATTTGGGACTCTGCTTAGATTTCTCAGAAGGCATGGAGGCGGGAGGGGCGGGGGGAGGGAATGGGTGGGATAAAACAAATCATTTTATACAATGTAGGTGGTGAAGAAGATGCTCAGAGTGAAAAGTAAAGCTCTTGGTAGACTTTTAAAAGTACTCATTTTACTCGTACCAAGTTGCTTTGAAATAAAAAGGTGGTCCTTGGGTACAGCAGCTCCTTGGGCATCAGAAGAAAGATGAGGTAATGATCTATCAGTCAGAAAAGTAAGTAATAATTTTGTTTTACAATTGTGATTCGTAGTCTGGTAGTTCTGTCCTCTAATAATAGCATGTACTCAGAAATTTTGTTCTTTAAATTATTTAGATAATCTCAATGACAACAGGCTTTCCCATTTACATGCTTCATTTACCAGGTATTACTGGGGAATGAAATTCTCCTCACAAGAACATTTGTTAGAAAATTCATTAAAAACAAGAAAATCCACCAGAGATTTGGTCATTCATTCATTCAACAAATGTGTATTAACAGCTACTCCATGTGTTAGGAACCCTTCTTTGGGTGAGCGATAAGATGTGGCAGGACAGGCAAGATTCCTGTTTGCACAGAACTTACATTCTAGAAGGAGGAAGTAGACAAAACAAATGAACAAGATAATTTCAAAGCACCCTGAGTGCTGGGATAAAGCTAACATAGTGACTGTGACTGGATGACTGCCTGAGTCTGGAAACTGAGAAAAACTTTCTTGGTGAATGTAGCATTTGAGAGGGACCTAAAGGGCAAGGAGGAGCCAGCCATCTTAAGATCTGGAGAAAGCGTTCCCGGCAGAGGTTCTAAGGCTGGAAAAAGCTTGGTGGCTTGTATAAACTTTAGGGTATACTTTTGTAGTGTATCCTGAAGATACTTTTTTATTAAGAATTCATACCTCCCATCCTTTAGACCCTCTGTCTTTTCCTGGTGGTGTTCTTTTTCTGTTGACCATCTCAGTGGGTCATCCTCAGAGAACCCCTCCATCCCTTCTTATTGGTGTAGTCTAGGAAGAACCAAAGCTGTCCTGGATAGACAGATTTGTCGTTATCAGCAGACTCCATTTATACACACATTACAAATAGGGATGAGGCAGCAAAGAGGAAGCTCTGGGTTCTTAGAGTGTTAACCTGTATGGATCCTTTCCTTTCTCCTTGCCTGGATTTTAAACTTCAGCACTGAGGTATGGGTCCAGATGTTTGGAGTTAACATTTTCCACCTCCTGTCTTCTCCATTTTCTCATGCCAATCTCTTTAGCCAGGAACTTTTCTTTGTTAGTTTTTAGACAAAGTGACTGACTTCTGGTTTTTCTTCCCAGCTGGGTTAATAGTTAAGATGAGTAGACCCATGCAAGCTTCTCTGTTTCATTACACCATGCACTTGGACTCTAAGTAGATAGGGTCTTGAGTACATGTAGATTCTGCCTTGGATTTTTTCTTCTCCTCTGGTTTGTTTAAGGGGCTGTTACCATGAAAAAAGTTTTAAAGGACCTGGTGACTTGAGGAGTGTCAGATTTAAATCCACAGAAAGTGAGCAAATTTATTCCAAAATTCACTTGGCATTTTTCAGTGAAAAGTTAATGGATGAAAACTTTTCAAAAGTTTGTCCAAGACTTGATATGAGGTAAACATTTAGGTAGTGCCTGCAACTAAGATTTCTTCAATGTTTTAAAAAGCAATCAAAGGTTTTCTGCTTCATTCAGATGCTACTGTATAATGTAGTTGTAATGCTAATACCCCTGGACCTGACTCTTCTGATGGTGCTGTTAGAATATTGGACACTTGGTAAAAGAGCCAACTGATCAAGGAGGTGTGTATGTGTGAGTCAATGAAGATAAATGATCTTTTACTGTGAAAATAGTACCTAGTCACTATTTCATAACTGAAAATCCCCATCTCTTTCACACCCACCAGTCAAGCTTCTCTTCTATTTAATATTTAAAATAAAATAGTTCAGCTCTCCAGGGGCCTGGGGACTTCCCCGGTGCCACAGGGTGTGATGTGTCTTTTCACACCTCTAGGATGGGGAAACCCCACACTGGGCAAAGGGCCAGTTTTAGAACCAACAGCTCATTAAGGAAATTCGGAATCTAAGGAGCCACAGAGAGACAATTAGAGGAAGGAGACAAATACAAGGAAGCAGTACCTGAAGCTGGCACTCTGACCAAGTTAACCATTATTTTGCTATCTTAGAAAGAGGCATGGGGATCAGTGAATGAGGCAGTGTGGAAATTGGGAAAAGATGTTATTCTGCATATGTAAATGGGAATTTCATGGGAGACAATCTTTGGAAGAAGATAAGGCCATTTATTTTAAATGACTCAAAGAGATGGTATATGAGCTGAGAGAGAAAATCATTCTCAAAACCTCCTAGTCACACCACTTAGGAGCAAAAGCCAGCTTTAACTATGGAAGGGTTCCTTGGAAAACGTCTGGTTTATCCTCCGACTCCAGGTACAGGAACATCTTTCAGGGGCACCTGACTGATGGTCCCCCGACTTCCATCTGGCCCCTGTGGTGCTGGAGTGCTCATTGTTGAACATATGTGGGTGAGACAGTCATCCCTTGGCTGGACAGTGCAGTTGGTAAGAAAGTTCTTCATGTCGAGATGAAATTGCCTTCCTCTAATCTGCAGCTAGAGTTCTTCCTTTAACATACAACATCTCTTCTCTCCTTTTCTCATGACTTATTCCAAATATTTGAAGACAACCATCTTATAACTTCTAAGTTTTCATGTCAGATGCTTCAACTCTTTTCATGTTTACAGCTCTTACTGTTCTAGACATCCTTTTCTAGACTCATTTCGTTTATGGAGGTCCTTCATGAAACCCAGGGCTGGGAATGGGACATAATCCTCTGGATAGGGTCACCTGAGGTTGAGAACTGTTTGCCTTTTTATGGCACAGGATGTGGTTTGTCTTGGTAAATGCACCATGTCAACTTGAGAAGAATGTGTGTTTTGCTGTTGTTGGATGAAGTAATCTATAGATGTCCTTTACACCAATTGATGGTGTCGTTCAGTTCAACTCTGTCCTTAACTGATTTTCTGTCTGCTGGGTCTGTCCATTTCTGATAGAGGGGTGTTGAAGACTTTAACTTCAAGAGTGGGTTCATCTGTTTCTCCTTAAAGTTCTATCAGTTTTGCCTCATGTAGCTTGATGCTGTATTGTTAGGCACATATATGTTAAAGATTGTTGTCTTCTTGGAGAACTGACCCCTTTGTCATATGCAATGCCCTTCTTTATCCCTGTTTAATTTTCTTGCTTTGAAGTCTGCTCTGTCTGAAATTAACATAGCTACTTCTGCTTTCTTTTGATTAGTGTTAGCATGGTATATTTTTCTCTATCCATTTACTTTCAATCTAATTTTTTTTTTTTTTTTTTTTTTTTTTTATTTGCGAGAGAGAGAATGAGAGAGAGCACGAGAGGGAGGAGGGTCAGAGGGAGAAACAGACTCCCTGCTGAGCAGGGAGCCCGATGCGGGACTCGATCCAGGGACTCCAGGATCATGACCTGAGCCGAAGGCAGTCGCTTAACCAACTGAGCCACCCAGGCGCCCCCATTTACTTTCAATCTATATAGTTTCAATCTTTATAGTTAAGGTGGGTCTCTTGTAGACAACATGTAGTTGGGTTTTGCTTTTATTTGCTGTCTTTTTTTATTGGTACATTTAGACTACTCATGTTCAGAGTGATTATTGATGTAGTTGGCATAATATCTACCATATTTGTTACTGTTTTCTATTTGTTACCCTTATTCTTTGTTCTTATTTTTGTCTTCCACTCCTTTTCTGTTTTTTGTGGTTAAAATTGAGCATTTTCTAGAACTCCATTTTATGTCCTTTCTTAGCATATCATTTATACTTCTTTTTTTTTTGGTAATTGCCCTAGAGATTACAATATGCATATACAGCCACCCAAACCCACTTTCAAATAATGCTATACCACTTCATAGGTAGTGTGAGTACTTTATAATAGTGAAAGAATCCTAATTTCTCCCTCTCATTTTTTTTAAAGATTTTATTTATTTATTTGAGAGAGAGAGAGCACATGAGCAGATGGAGAGGGGTCAGGGGGAGGGGCAGAGGGAGAGGGAGAAGCAGTCTGCCCGCTGAGCATGGAGCCAATGTGGGGCTCGATCCCAGGACCCTGGGATCATGACCTGATCTGAAGGCAGACGCTTAACCGACTGAGCCACCCAGGTGCCCCCCTCTCATTCTTTATATCATTGCTTTTATATACAAGCACATATAATTGAATATATTGTTGCTAATAATTATTATTAATATATTGTTGTTATTTTGAAGAAACTGTTATCTGTTAGACCAATGAAGAATAAAGAATAAAAGTTCTTATATTACCTTCATATTTCTTTTTTGAAGCTCTTCCTTGCTTTATGTAGATCTGAGTATCCGACCTATATATTTTCCTTCTCTCTAAAGAATTTCATTTAATATTTCTTGCAAGGCAGGACTTACTGGCAACAAATTTCCTCCATTTTTGTTTGTCTGAGAAGGTCTTTATTTCTCCTTCACTTTTAAGAGATAATTTCACAGGGTATGAGATTCAAGGTTGGTTGTATTGTTCTCTCAACACTTTAAGTATGTCACTCCACTCTCTTGTTGCTTGCATGGTTTCTGAGAAGTTGGGTGTAATTCTTATCTTTTTTTCATCTATAGTTAAGGTGCTTTTCCCCTCTGGCTTCTTTCAGAATTTTTTCTTTATCTTTGATTTTCTGTAGTTTTAAAATGATATGCCTATTTGTTTTTTCCTATTTGGAATTAATCCTGCTTAGTGTTCTTTGAGCTTCCTGGATCTGTGGTTTTGTGTCTGACATTAATTGGGGGGAAAGTCTGTCATTATCGTTTCAAATATTTCTTCTGTTTCTTTCTTCTCTTTCTGGTATTCCCATCACACATTTATTTCACCTTTTTAGTTGTCTCACAGTCCTTGGAAATTCTGCTCTCCCCTCCCTCCCTGTCCCCTGCCCCAGTTTTGGTGGTTTCTATTAAGATATCCTCAAGCTTAGCAATTCTTTCCTCAGCCATGACCAGTTCTCTAATAAGCTCATCAAAGGCATTCTTCATTTCTGTTATGGTGTTTTTGCTCTAAAGCATTTCTTTTTAGTCCTTAGGATTTCCATCTCTCTGCTTACATTGCCCATCTGTTCTTGCATGTTGTCTACTTTATCCTTTATAGCCCTTAGCATATTAATCATGGTTGTTTTAAATTCCTATTCTGATAATTCCAACATCCCTGCATGTCTGGTTCTGATAGTTCTGATGCTTACTTTATTTCTTCAAATTGTGTTTTTTTTGCCTTTTAGTATGCCTTGGAATTTTTTTTTTTTTTTTTTTTTTTGATATCTGTACATGATGTACTGGATAAAAGAAACTACTGTAAATAGGCCTTAGTAATGTGGTGTGAAGGTAGGGGGAGGGGAAGTGATCTGTAGTCAGTGATTAGGTCTCAGTCTTTCAGTGGACCAATGCTTCTAGACTGTGAACTTGAAAGTCTTTCTCAGTTTTTTCGTACCCCCGCCCCCCCCCCCTTAGATAGGATGGGATGACTAGAGTAGGCTAGAATCAGGTACTTTTCCCAGGTTAGTGAAACTTTGATAATAACCTATAAGGTTAGGCTCTGGCTAACTAGTTTTTTCTGAGTGCTGGCCTTACTAAGAAGCACAGAGTGTGGGATGCCTGGGTGGCTCAGTCTGTTAAGCACCTGCCTTTGGTTCAGGTCATGATCCCAGGGTCCTGGGATTGAGTCCTGCATCAGGCTCCTTGCTTATTGGCGATCCTGCTTCTCCCTCTGCCTGCTTCTCTGCCTGTGCACACTCTCTCTCTCTGACAAATAAATAAAATCTTAAAAAAAAAAAAAAAAAGCATAGAGTGCTCTGGTGTATTTCTAAATAGTTCTTTTCCTCTTCCCTCTCTCTCCAGTCTTGGGGCAGTGGTTTACCCTGTGTCCTCCCACTTCTTAAGGATCCAAGAAGAGTTGTTGATTTTTCAGTCTGTTCATCTTTTTACTTCATGTTAGGATGCAGTGGTGACTTCTAAGTTCCTTACATGTGGTACTAGAAACAGGAAGTTTATTTGCCTTTTTTAGATACCCATATTGCCCTGGTGGCTTATATTAAATTTGTCACATGAGACTTATTTGCTCTTGTTATTTATTTTTTAATTTGTTTTAATATGAACCATTATAAGCCAGCTTCCTCTCATACTATATCTGCAATCCAAAATTATATATATATGCATGTGTGTGTTCGTATTTTATATATATTTGCATATATATATAAAATTTGTTGTTGAATTCTAGGTCAATTTTTCAAGTTCCCTTTTTAGCATTATGAAGTGTAGGTTTGATAAACATATTTTTGTTATTTCTACCCCAAGTCATTAATACAGATGTGTCGATGAGAGGTGTGCAGCACATAACAGGTGATAGATACCCAGTCATTAATTTGCTCTGACTGTTAAACCACCCAACTCTTCAGAATCCTCTGGGCTCTTCCAAGTACCCTGCTACATTTTTCCATCTTGTCTGCAAGGCTATCACCAGTGGTGTTAAAATGCTTTGCTGGAGTGAAGATACACCAACTCGATGTTTCCTGGTCTAATTGTTTATTAAAGATAAATTTGTTGCAACTTTGTGGGTTCTATTGGTTCCTTTCTGAACCCAATTTCCTCCTAGTGACCATCACTTTATTTTTTAAATGTCCTTTTTTTTTTTAAGGAAACAGAAAAAAATTTTTTTTTAGATTTTATTTATTAATTTGTCAGAGAGAGAGAGGGAATAAGCAGGGGGAGCAGCAGGCAGAGGGAGAAGCAGGCTCCCTGCTGAGCAAGGAGCCCAATGCGGGACTCAATCTCAGGACCCTGAGATCAGGACTTGAGCGGAAGGCAGATGCTTAACCAACTGAACCCCACCCAGGTGTTCCTTTATTTTTTAAGTGTTCTAAGACATGTCAGGACATAACCCAAGTTGTTGTCTTGATTTCCCTGTTATGCTTAGTTTTATGACCTTAGGCAAGTCAGTTTGTCTCTTTTACCCTCTGTTTTTTTAAATCTGTAAAACTATAAGCTTGATTATTTCTAGAATTTTATAATTTGGAGACATCTGTTTAACACCTTATTCTAGAATTTTTCTAGAAACGATGTGATTTCTAGATTCTACTTTTTTCTCTCCTACTGTGTACCTTCCCTTTGAAATCAGAGGCTTTGATCTATCCTCCGTCTTTCTTCTTGATTTCTCATATGTCATTGACTATGATGCTCTGATTATATTTGAAATGTTTTTTACTTTTCTTTGTGTGTGTGTATATGGGGACACATGGGTTATAATTCTTCTCACTTAAGTTAACAGTTATTTTCTAATATGTATCTTAAACTTCAGTGTCCTCTTTTAAAATTTTTTTTAAGTTTTTATTTAAATTCCAATTAGTTAACATACAGCGTAATATTAGTTTCTGGTGTACAATATAGTGATTAGCACTTACGTACAACACCCAGTGCTCATCACAAGTACACTCCTTAATCCCCATCACCTATTTCACCCATCCCCCCCCACACTTCCCTTCTGATAACCATCAGTTTGTTCTCTATAGTTCAGAGTCTGTTTCTTGGTTTGCCTCTCTCTTTTTTCCCCTTTGCTAGTTTTTTTTTGTGTGTCTTAAATTCCACATATGAGGGAAATTGTATACTATTTGTCGTTCTCTGACTTATTTTGCTTAGCATGATACTTTCCAGCTCCATCCATGTCATTGCAAATGGCAAGATTTCATTCTTTTTGATGGCTGAGTAATACTCCATTATATACATATATACCACATCTTCTTTATCCATTCATCTATCAATGGACACTTGAGCTGTTTCCATAATTTGGCTACTGTAAATAATGCTGCAGTAAACATCGGTGTGCATGTATCCCTTTGAATTAGTATTTTTGTATTCTTTTTTTTTTAAAGGTTTTATTTATTTATTTGAGAGAGACAGAGATAGAGAACAGTGGGGAGGAGAGGGAGAAGCAGGCTCCCCACTGAGCAGGGAGCCTAGCACAGGGCTCAATTCTAGGACCCCAGGATCACACCCAAGCTGAAGGCAGATGCCCAACCAACTGAGCCACCTGGGTGCCCCAGTATTTTTGTATTCTTTGGGTAAATACCTAGAAGTATGATTGCTGGATCATAGGGTATTTCTAACTTTTTGAGGAACTTCTACACTGTTTTCCACAGTGGCTGTACCAGTTTGCATTCCCACCAAAAGTGCCTCTTTCTCACATCCTTGCCAACACCTGTTGTTTCTTGTGTTCTTGATTTTTATTTTAGCCATTCTTTTTTTTTTTTAAGATTTTATTTATTATTTATTTGACAGAGACACAACGAGAAGAGGGAACACAAGCAGGGGGAGTGGGAGAGGGAGAGGCAGGCTTCCTGCTGAGCAGGGAGCCCGATGCAGGGCTCCATCCCAGGCCCTGGGATCATGACCTGAGCCAAAGGCGGACACTTAATGACTGAGCCACTGAGGTGCCCCTGATTTTAACCATTCTGACAGGTGTGAGGTGATATCTCATTGTAGTTTTGATTTGTATTTCCCTGATGATCCGTGATGTGCATCTTTTCATGTGTCTGTTGGCCTCTGATGTCTTCTTTGGAAAATGTCTATCCATGTCTTCTGCATTTTCTAATTGGATTTTTCTTTTTTGGCGTGGTAAGTTTAATAAGTTCTTTATATATTTGGATCCTAACCCTTTATCAGATATGTCATTTGCAAGTATCTTCTCCCATTCCATAGGCTGCCTTTTAGTTTTGTTGATTGTTTCCTTTGCTGTGCAGAAGGTTTTTATTTTGATGTAGTCCCAATAGTTTATTTTTGCTTTTTTCCCCTTGCCTCAGGAGACATGTCTAGTAAGATGTTTCTATGGCCGATATAAAAAAGAACACTGCCTATGTTCTCTTCTAGGATTTTTATGGTTTCAGGTCATTCAGTGCCCTCTTAATGGTAACTGCCTTATCCTTTTCCATTTGAAAATTGTTCTTTTGGGTGAATAGGTGAATGTAAAACAGTACTAACCTAATTTGGTAACTATCCTTATTTGCTGGATTATCCTTCAAAAGATTATTGGCTACTTCAGTCTCCTCATCATTTCCCTTAAACTCTGTCCACCACCAAACAAAATAAACTTTTTGTTAAAGGTTTAACACTACTGAGGATATTCTAAACTTGCTAGAGGCTCCGAAGGAAATGATGAAAGAGTTCTCCATGTTTTAAGCAATAGCAGCATCCTTAGGATAAATGTACCCTTGTCCAAACTACCTACCTAGAACACTTTCTAGGTTGAAAAGTTTTGTTATGTTTGTTTAAAAACCATTGGTGTGCTTTCCATTGATCTTCCAGAGCATCCTAAACTACAGTCTTACTGCCTGTTCTTTTGCTTGGTCTAGAAAACAGCACTTGATTGTTATAATTTTGATATCTAAGATTAGGTCTAGTTTCCACTTGGCTTTTGATTTAATCAGTTCAGACCTGAGTCATTTGGATTTGAAGGTGTCACTAACATATTGGGCCTTAATTAGTTTCCTTGGAAACCTGTCCTTTCCTAGCCTGCATGATTCTAAGTCTCTTTGACAATCTCATTTGGTTTCAGAATATTTTGGTCTAAAAAATAGATTTGAAATATAAGTATATGAAATCATCAGTTTTAGAAGTACATGGGAAGCTATGTTATAAAGATATAAATAAAGTGGCTTGCTCCATCTAGTTGAGAGTGTTGTCCTAAGTCCTTCTGATGCTAAGTCTTGCTTAAGGCCCTATGGGCATGATAAACTTGGGACAAAAATTTGCAGTGTACTTTTCCCCCTTGCCAAAGTAGAAAGTATTTATTTAGGGCCCTTTTAGGATATTGTCCTCATGCAAGAAGGAGTAAGTGAGGGGGCATTTTTAAAGCAACCCTGAATTGGGGTTCAGAGAAGGCAAGGTTACCAACCATCAAAAGAGATATTTTAGCTCTGGGAATCCTGGGTATTAGGAATGATGCATGATTTTCTTTTGCAAGATTTCTTATAAGCATGCAGTTGTGCACCACAACTTTGTTTCTGGGGAAAAAATGTGTGTCAGTTGATATTTTAGATATTTAACCACATTTAAAATAATTGCTATAAAGGGATAATTTATGATAAACCATTTAATAGAACCAAATACTATTTTTCCAATTTATAATATCTATCTGTATCTGGATATACATTTGTATGTTCACAGCTTTTTTATCTCTCCATATAATTTGTGCACAAGACATATTATATCTTAGTTTATAGGAATAAAATCCCAAAATTATAGCCAATTTTTTATAGGCAAATTTCTTTATGTCTGTCAAACTATTTTATGCTTTTCATGGTTCTTCTCCTTTAAGCTTTTGATGTTCCTTTGCCTGTGACTTTAGGAGCAGTGTATGTGTCCCCCCTTACAATTAATGAGGCACCTCATTGTAGGTGGTTGTGGGTGGCTAAGGGGAAATAGAGAATCTTTAAGTGGTGAACCTGAAGAGCCTCAAAGCCGCCTTTCACCACGACTGAGGTTGGATTTTCTGACCACGTGGATTTCAGAATATCTGGTTCTGCTAAGGCTGAAGTGGCAGCATGGAGTATGATGATAAGTCAGCTTTAGCTTATCAAAGAGTTGCACAGTGTCCTACAGATAACTGGGAATTGATAAGAGCTTGATGCTGCTGCTGGTTAAATAAGCTTATGAATGTAAATTTAGAACCTGGGACATATGCTAATAGGGATAGTACCTTATCAGTGAGAATGCTTTGGGCTCACAGAAAACAAACTGTAAGTCTCTTAAATAAGGAGGGATTTATTATCACACATAACAAAACCCTAGAGGTAGGGCAGTTTAGGGGTTGGTTAATTCAGTGTTTCAACAATGATGTATCAAGACCCTAGTTTCTCTTTTGCTATTCTCAACATATTGGCCTTTTCCTAGGTTTATACCCTCATGATTGCAAGATGGGTGCTGATGCTCCAGGCATCATATCCTCATCTATTTTCTTTGAAATGAAGAAAAGGACAGTTTCTCAATTTGTGTCTTATGAAGGAAGAAAATTTTTCTTGGAGGGTCATTAGCAGACTTCTGCTCATGAATCATTGGCCAGAATTATGTTACATCCTCATTCTTAAACCAATTACTGGGGTGCCTGGGTGGCTCAGTTGGTTAAGCGTCTGACTCTTGATCTCAATTCAGGTCTTGATCTCAGGGTCTTGAGTATAAGCCCCACATTGGGCTCTGCACTGGGCGTGGAGCCTACTTAAAAATAAAAAAACAAAGAAACAAACAAAAAAACCCAAAACCAAGTACCAATTTAGGAAGTCAAATTATTATGATTAGATTAGATTAAGACTCACCCTGGACATTTAAAGGGGCATCTTCGTTGAGTATATGGTCATAAAGAGGGTGAGCAAGATCAGGGCTTAATTAACAAAGGATAACTGGGACAAATTGTAGGGTGGGCAACCAATAGTGTCTGTTACAAGTGCTTTCTCTTTGAACAGCGTACCTCCTATCTCACTTAAAATGATTCTAGGACATTGGAAGTGAAAGGGTGATTCTTTTCATGCCATACCATCATTGGAAACAAGTTAGAAGAACTTTGCATGCAAAATAGAAGTCATATTTGTGCTTCTCTGTAACAGTAAAAATAAAATTTTAACTTTTTCATCAAGATAAAAAATGAAAACAAGAGAACACTGAAGACACTATTCATTGACCACTCATCTGCCATTTTTACCCTCTTTGCTTTTTCTTCCTTGCTAATGAAACTTGATGTCTTCTGGCAGCATTGTACTGACAGCTGGGGCTGCATCATGATTCTCCAGACTGATCACAGTAGTCTTATAACCAGATGCACACATTTCCAGCTCTCCTCGATGGTAGCAGGAGCCGTATGAGGTAGTTCTGGCCAACAAGTAGAAATCCTCTGGGGTGAGGCTTCTGGGAAAGCTTTTGTTTCCTTGATAAATGGGACAAGGGTTAGAAGAGAGCTTACTGGGGTGTCCTGTCCTATTTTCTTCCTGCCATGAATGTAAATGTGATGTCAGGTGCTCTGGCAGCTCTTTTGACAACATGTGATAGCAATCATGGGGAAAAAAACTTCACATTAGCAAATGGTACAACAAAAAGTTAAAAAAAAAATCCCAAGTCCAAGACCAAGCTTTTAATTACCTACTTTCAGATTTCTGGCTGTGTGAGATAACTTCTCATTGTTTAAGTGACTGGAGTTGGTTATTCCATTATTTCTCACTTAATGCATACTGACTGGTACAAAAGCAATGAACAGTATCTTGTGTGGTTTCTACAGCTATCCTATCACCTCTCTCCCCCCAGCTCTCTTCCACTGTAATTTTACTCTGACTCTGGCTTTAGAGAGCCTGAATAATTTGCCCACAGCAATACAGCCCTTCAACTCACCCGTTCAGGTCATTTCATTCTTATATACCCTTAACACTAGGATCTATTCTATTTTCTGCTTCTTTTCTATGCCTTTTCATGTTTTCTTTCCCAGTAAGCTTTGAAACTCCTTCAGAACAGAGTCTGGGCCTCTTACTCTTCTGGGTTGATTCGTATACTCAGTGTAGAGGGGGTTCTCAGTGACAGGGAAGTAGGGAAATGAACGAATACTGTGACTTACCTTCTTTATCTCAGCCAGCAGGGAGGGAAGTAAGCAAATGATTTATCTTTAGAAGATACAAACTTACCACATTTTTCGTCTCTAAGTAGGAAAACAGCAACCATGAAATATCCTGTGGAGACTGTTTCAGGTTACATGACTAGTCATAGGAACTGGACATTATTTGAATTTGGTTATATATCAGTATTTCTATTCTTTGTGAACAACTTAGATGCAGGATTGGGTCTGTAACCATCCTGTAATGGTTAGCTTGAAACAAAGCGTTTTAGGGAAGCACCCCCATGTATTTGAGTTCTAGTTGGCAAATGTGGAATAAGGGAACTTCATAGCTTAAGGAAGATCTCCAATGGACATGGTGCGTTTGGGGGCGGTTGGATTGCTACAGCTAAAAAATTCCCTTGCATAAGTTTGTCAGTTTCAGGGGATTTTGGTCATGATTCAGTGAAGTGGAACTTTTCAGTTGAAATGAGAATCTCATGGTCTTTGTGCATCTTTGCTCATAGCCAGGGTGACACCTTGTGTGTATTAATGCCCATCACCAGCTTTGCACATGTTCCTGCTTATGGCACATGGCTCTCACTGGGTCACCTCATCCAAAGCCTCTGCTGCTATTTATTTCTCTAGAAGCACAAGTGCTTTTTGTGGCTGAGAGATGTAACTCCAATACAGTGCTTTATACTGGCGACTGTGGGTTTTCCTTAAGGTAACTGTGGGTGGCCCTTCCATTTATTTTCTTGCTTCCTTTTTGTTTCTGTAAATTCTGCCCTCTACTTTCCCCTGAAGCACATGCTGTTCATGTAATCTGAATGGCCATTTAGAGGAAAGATCAGAAGTTTGTTGTTTCATTACCAACATAAATCAAAACTTTGTGTTCGTGCTGCAATCCAAGTGAGTCCAGGAATAGCTTTGGGATTGCTAAGTGTCTGGAGAGCACTGACTACACAGACATGTTTTGAAGCTGGCTATAATAGTTTCTACAGCTGTTAACAGTTCATAGAAGAATGGCAGCATTATATATCAGTATTTAAAATGTGCATGACTTGCATTGCACAGAAGTCAGATTGGGATAGAATCAGATTTTTTTTTCTGAAACTTGGCCAGGAAAGTCTTTAATAACTAGAGAAATTCTTTTCACTGCTGAAATCAACATGAAGGACATTGTGTTATTATAATTGCTATAGCTCACCATGAAAGTTGTCTTTGTATGAGTAGATGTACGGGCTGTACTGTTTTGTTTTTATTTATTCTGCATTCTTTATTCTAATGTCCTTTCCTTTTTCCTGACCAAAAAGATTGTTATTGAGCCCTTCACAAAGCTGAAATAATGCAGTGTGTTAAAAAAAATGTTAACAATTCAAAGAAGTTATAAAAATTTATAAGTTGGCTGAATGCTTGAGAAATTTCTGCATATTTTAATATAAATAGGTAATGCAAATATTTGTTCTTTGCATTGAGAGGTGAGTCTCTGTTTTCCAAAGGCCCTGCTATTTAAATTAGATTCACTTTATTGTATTGAAATAAAGACAGCTTCCATTTTGAATGATGGCAAAGATTAAATATCATGGTTATCAAATACAAAAAAAAACCTTAATAGGTTAGATTTGTTACTGCATCATGGGGTTAAAAAATTTCCAGAAATCAGTAGGAACTGCTTCATGATTAGAATTCCCATGATGGTAACTTGCTCAATGATTTTTTTGAGATTTCCAAGTTGAGGTTGAGGTTTTGCATATGGCAGGAACTATCTGGACCACCTCTGTACCCTGTCAGTTTTACTGTCTCTTTAAAGACTTAATTGACAGACTTAATTCAAGGTAGGAGTGGTAGAGAAATCTTGGCAGAGTATATATAAATAGAGAAAAAGAAATTCAGTAAAAAAATTAGAAAAAAATCAAATTGTGAGAGAGCTCCTTCTATTGAGCTATCATATCAAGATACACACATTTTGAATGAGTATGGGTCAGAGATCTTTGCAGAAGGATTAAGATCTAAGGTCTAAGGCCTTTGATCTTTCTGAAGTAGCATGCCAAGGCTCGTCTTGTGGGAAGCCAGTGCCACCCTGGTGGCCTACACAGGGGAAAACTCACCAGTGGAGTCCGTTTCCAGAGGTGAAGTTGAGATGCTCCAGGGATCATGTTCCAGGCCTGAGACACCCAGCATCCTGGACACTGTGCCAGTGGGCTGCTCCTCTACAAGCCATGCAGGCTGCTGGATCAAGTTGAAGATCTGGGAAAACCTCAGCACAAAGTTTGAGGTTCCCTTTGAGAGTGCTAATGAATTCTCATAGCTTACCTTTGTCCGCTCCTTGTTTACCAGCAAATGCTTCAGCAAATAGTCAGCACGATGAGAGAGGGAGGCAACAGGAAAATATGAAGGAAGACTTCCAGGGTAAAGGGAGTGTTTCCCACAAACTTTACACACAACCTCACCGATTTACTCAGACAGGATTTGGCTGCCATCCTTCACACCTTCACACTCATGGCATGGGGTCACAAGCATCATCTGTGAAGCCAGTCTGCACCTTCCCCTTGGCCTATGCCTCTCTTAGGCTTGTAGAAACTAAGGACATATCTGGAGGAGTTTACCTTTCCTTGGGAAAAGTGACTTGCCTAGGAATTAAATTGATAACATTTTCCAGGCATTACTGCCATGAAAACATGAATTTTCACTTTCCCAAACCAAGAGGCTCTATGTGATTGAGAAATAAGATTAATGGCTGACATTTTTGTTGAATGCTTGTGATGTGCCAAGCACTGTATAGTCTTGTTCATTTTTTTTAATTTTTATTTTTTTGTATCGTCTTGTTTAAAAACAGAGATGCCAGTGGGTCTCATGATGAGCAGAAGGAAATATAAATGTAATTTGACGGAAGGTGGAGCATAGGCCAGAGCTGAACTAGAAAAGAAATAGGGAAAGTAGACTCAAATCTGGGTTTCTCTAGACGCTGAGAATCCTTGGTAAATACTTTGCCCTCATTCATGCCTGGTTTTGTTATAAAATAAGAATAAACACTAGCCTGGAATATACAATTCAGATTTCTTAGTCAGGAAATGGCTCTACAGCAGTGGTTTTGTTTTGGTTTTTGTCTTTTCAGGCTAATGGAACTCTTAGGAGCTGAGAAATGAGTGCTATGGGCTCTCAAGAAAAATACCCACACATATATGCATGCAAACTGTGGCACACAATTTCTGGGCTTGCCAGCTCCTGGAGCCAGTCTTCATAGGTAGAGGGAATATGGCATCAGCAAAGCCTGGTAGTAGGCAATACTTTTAGGTCCAGGCAGAGAGGATGGCTGGCAGGAAGTTCAGAGAGAACTTAGTGGATTTTCCCAGCTGTAGGAAGGAGAGCAAACAACAAATCATGTTGCACTGAGGTGGGAGCTGGTGCTGGGTATGACTAGCTATAGGTGTCAAAGCCTAAGCCTGGGGGCTGTGAATTAAGGGTATAATGACCTTCTGGAGACTCTTAGACTACTGAGAAAGAAGCCAAGAGAAGGCATCTGGAATCATATAAGACGAGAGTAACTGGAACTTGTTGAGAAGGTACAGACCAGGTCACAAAGAAAGCCCAATAACCAAAACTAGGGTTCGAGCTGAATGGGCTCAGGATTACTCAGCAAGATTTTCCCATCCATGAGATATTTGGCTTCAGACCATGGCAGTTACGGTTAAGTCCTCAGGTAGGGCAGTGCGAGCCTGTCTCTGGGAATCTGGTGGGAAGGAGAGAGCAGAGCTGGGCAAAGACAATGCCTAGTTGGTACAACTCTGGTATGATCTCTCATCAAAGCTTTAGTAACTTGGCTAAGGGTATCGGTGAATTGCCATTTTCAGATCTTCTTAACACATTAACCTTGAAACTAGAGAATGTTCTTTACTTCTTGTACTTTTCTCATTCTGTGGATTTGTACATTTATTTACAGTTACTTTTAACCTGCCACTGTGTACCATCAGCCAGTTCATTTCCAGTCTCTCACTGGGAGACCCACTGATCTTCATGCTGTGGCCTTCCTCCACGAAATAAAAATTTGTCAGCATTTGTTAGTCCACCAAACATTTTGGGAATTTTACTGGTCTGTAAAATCTAAATATTGAGCACTATTGGATTATAGTGTCCTTGATTGGGTAGGGTGGGTACTCAAGAAATATTTATATTTATATTGAATGAATGATTAAGTGAGACATGAATTATATCATGTAAAACTAAGGACTTAAATATCCACTACATGCCTACCTCACTTTGAGATCTCTTGAAAGCTTAATGCTGAGGCAGGCTGAGGTCCATACGTGCATGGTAAATTAGTAGACTGGGCCATCTTGACTGTTCAACAGAGTAGAGTAGACAATCTGTCTACTTGAGTGCTGGCAGTTTCGTTGATGGCATTTAGTATATTAAAACAGTGCTGTTGTCTGGTAAAGTAGTGATTGTTTTCAGGAATTTTGAAAGAGAACATGCATAAAGAAAGAGACAATTTAGCTGACGAGGAATTAGGGTCAGGAGAGATTCCCAGTTCTGACCCACTCTGGTGAATGCTGTTTCATAGCGTGCCTCTGTGGCCTAAATCATGAATATTTAGCAGCAATTAATAACACTCCTGTAGGAGCTTAAGTAAGTGCTAGCTGAAATTTTCGATGTGAAATTTGGAAAGTCATGAATACAATGAAGATTAGAGGAAACAAGTAAGGAGATATGAAGGAGAGTCATAATTCTGGCATGAAGGTCAGACCAAATAGTTCAAGAGAGCTTTTGTGCTTGAATTGATGTAAGTTCTCTTCTTCAGATTAGATTAAAATTATAAAGGGGAGGCTTTTCTTCCCTTTGATGACTGCATTTAGCAAGAGATTAGTTGCTCAAATTTACCCTTTGGTCCAGTAGAAAGAAACACAGTGTAACTTGAAGTCTAAATCGATGTAATTTAAAATATAATTATGTGTGTATGGGAGTGTCCATGGTCAATTCGATGAATTAGGTTTTGAAGAAGGAATAGGAATCCAAGGATTGAAGAGATTCTTGTCAAATAGGAAAGAATCAATAAGTAGAAAAATTTTCTCATTAAAAAATGGAGCTCTACATTTCTGAGATAAAGGATAATGTAAAAGTGACTGAAAAAATATACCTCTCCCCATAGAGATTCATGTTTTTAAGTGGCTGAATTGTGTGTGTGTGTGTGTGAATCAAAGAGAGAGAGAGCGCGCGTGTACACGCATGTGCACACGTCACAAAGCAGAGTAGTAAAAAAAGAAGAAACCATGAGAAACAGGGCAGAGGTAATATGACTAGGGGCAATCCTACTAATTCATCTCTGCTTCTGCATTTGCACCTTGACTTCTCACCACCTCTTGATGCCCACACTTTCTGCCTAGGTGAGAACCCAGTCACTTCCAAAATGGATGAAACACTTTAATCCTGCTTTCTTCCTTGTAACAGTTAAGGGTGGAGATCAGGACAGAGGGAAAGAATGAGGTGGAGTTTCACTGTGGGCCTTGGGAAATGGCAAAGTTTATGTGAGGTGGGATGTAGTACTGATAAAGGAAGGGTATAAATAAAGATCTCTAGAAGTTCTGAAGGACAAATTACCTTCATGGGCAACCAGGCAATTCTTCAGAGAGGAGGTGACATTGAAACCAGGTGTGGAAGGATGGGTAAGATTTTGAAAGGCATGGCTGGAAGAACATTCCAGAGAGAGGAAAATCATCCAGAGGTGTCATCCAGAGGCAAAAAATACAAGCCTATTCCAGGAATGGTATGTCATTCAGCAGAGCTGGAGATAAAATGGGTGCAGTTGGTAGAAGTCAGGTGTAAGAGGCCATGAATGCCAGGTTAAGATTTTATTTGGTATATAAGTAAATTCCTCACATAACTCACCAATATGAATGTCCATCCCCTAAAATTTCTGGTTGATAAGGATTGATTTTTCAACAACAAATGCTTTCTAAGAGTAGGGGTACAATTGTACTTTGCTAAACCATCTTTTAGTGTCTTAAAGACAGGAGCTTGGCCTGGTTAACCAAAGCCTGGATTAATATGAGGTTCAGATTATCACAGAGTGCTTTGGGATTCTAAGATGTTGTGTGTGGTTTTTGTTTTTTTTTTCTTTTTAAAAATCTATTCATCTTTATCATGTGGTCACTTACAGGGTAAATGTGGCAGATTTTATTTTCCATAAATGACCATATCAAGTTTTTTCATCCCACATAATCTTATTGACTTTCCTCTTGTTAAGTGGTGGGATCTGTGTTCTCCTCCTTAGGCTGGTTTGTGATTGTGGTGGAAGTGTGACCATATGACTTCTGAGGCTAGGTCATAAAAGGCCAAGCAGCTTCCTCCTAGTTTTCTCAGAATGTTTGCTTCTGGAGCTTTAAACCCCAAAGTAGGAAGGCAGGGGTCTCCATGCTATGAGGAAGCCCAGGTCACTTGTCGGCCTTCTGGTTGACAACCAGCATCAGCCACCAGAAATGTGAGTAAAAAATGCCTCTAGATGATTCTTGGTCCTGGAAGTTGATTCACTCCAAGCCTTTAGGTCCTTCCTGCTGAGGTCCCAGATATCAAAGAGCAGAATAAAAGCACCCCCACTCTGCCCCTTTCAAATTCCTGGCACACAGAATCAGTGAGCATAATAAAATGGTTATTTAATGAAGCTAGGTTTGGGGTAATTTGTTATGCTGTGGTCATAACTAGAACAGTAAGAAAAAAATAAAGAAGAGTAAGCACTAATGACCTTTTGCAGTTCATCTCTCTGTTCAACAGGATCAGTGTTGTAGAGAAGGGAGGGAGGGAATTATCATTGTTTAGAAGGCCTTTTTAGGTGATTTACATATATTATCTCATTTGATCTTCCTACTGACATTGCAAAATTAACATTAGCAACTCTATGGTCCAGAGAACTAGGGCTCGGAGAGGTTAAGTGATTTCCATAAGGTCACACAGCTAGAAAGCAAACCTAATTTTTGTGGCTCTATAGTTCAAAGGATTTCCCCTAGCACATGAGGCTTCCCTGGGCTGGGTGGGAGCCCCTGCAGTGTCATATGAACAGTGAATTCTGCTGCCTAGCTTACCTCTCCATCAGATGGCACCCTTGAGGAGCACCTGGGCCAGGAGACGTGAGGGAGATGAGGAGAGACACAGCCTCTACCTTTGTAGCAGTGATAAGCATTTTGGTAGCTAGACAGCTGTAAGTCCCATGGGAAGATAAAAGCAACACCAGGCCGTGTCTGATCTAGCGCTGTGGACCTTCACAGAGGGGAGGGGTCGCTTTGGAGTCTTGGCAAGTAGGTGGCCCCCTGGCGATCTCCTTTCTAACTGAGAAAGTAGGGGGGACCATATCTCCCACTTCTCCCAGACAGTCTTGCTTTATGCTTGCTTTCCCAGGGAAATTATTAATAGCATCTCCTCTTAGTGTCACCAGTCTCCTGTTTTGGATGGGACATTACATGGTCACCTGAGGGTGGTGCTTTTCAAAGTGAACTTTTTCAGGGGAATAGGGTAAAGTACTATTGAGTAACAATGTGAAGTGGCATGAAGGCTGTGGCTAATGGCCCCAAACAAGTAGCAGAGTGTGTTATTTCCATGAAAAACTTGTCCATTCACTGTACAGCAAAGAAGCCAAATAGTGATTTTGTTCGACATAAGTGAAGGTTTATTGGGCATCAACTGTGTGCCACAATTAAAGATCTGAATTGACAAAAACAAACAATAAAACCTCACCAAACCAACCAACCACAATTGAATTGGTCATCTACATTGACCTAATTGGTTTGTGTCTGGCCAAAATGGCAAGGACAGTCCATATTTCTCTCAAGGGAAAGGAAGTTTAATAGATCTGGTGCAAGGACCAGGCTATGCCTCTCAAAGTGCAGTCCACAAACCTTGGGCATCAGACTTGCTTGGGGCAGGGGACAAGGGGTGGGAGGGTGGGGCTTAAAATGCAGATTCTGAGTCTCTACCCCAGACTCCAGAATCATTCTCAGAGAATGGGCCTAGTTCTTGGCATATAGAGCAAGTTCGCCAGGTAGTTCTGCTGTACTCTAAAGTTTGAGGATATCTGGGATGAGATGCTTAGAATCAAGGAAACACTAAGGCCCTAGAGAAAGTTCATTATTTGGGGAATGTTGTTAGTTTGTTGATTTATTTATTTTTTATTTTTATTTATTTTTTTTAGTTTGTTGATTTAAAGTCACAAATACGTTCAGAACTTGGACCAGTGGACTAATCCCAGGGGTAGTGTTAACCTCAGTCGGCGCTGTGGAAAGAATATGAAGTTAGCCTTAATTCCAAACCACTTCTGCACATTATAAACCCACCCACGAGGATGGGGAAAGGGTTGCATCATTATATTACAAGAAAAGGGGATATGTTTAAACATCAATCTTTTCTTTTTCATTATTATCTCTGTCATTGGGATTAATCCCATCGTAGATTTGCTAACTTCTCTCTAACAATATCTAGGAGCTGCAGAAAATGAGGAGCTGTGTTGATCAGAGTTTGGCCTATTTTGGCCAATTTTACAAAGATGGGCAGAGGGGACAGAGATACAAATGGTACCCTGCAAATTCAAGGTGGTATAGATTGCACATCTCCCTCTCGAGGGATATTTGTGCCCGTGTAAACAGAACTTTGCAACAGAGTGAAAGAGCTGGGATATTAGAGCTGAAATGGGGTTTTGAGTTCATCACACCCAACCTTCTAATATAGATGGATAAACTGAGGCCCAGAGAAAGGAAATGGTTGGAATAAATCCCAGCTCTGCTGCTTTCTATCTGTGTAGTCTTGGTCAAGTCGCTTACTTGTCACTTGTCATCTCTGAAATGCAGGATGATAACACCTCCTTTTTGTAGTTTTGGGGAAGAGTAAGTGAAATGAGAGCATACACATGATGTGCTGGGCATACCCCCTGACACCTTGTTGGGGTGCTATTTCCTATTATTAAAGCCAGTTAATGACAGAGCCAGGCCCAGTCCCCAACTTCCCGACTCTCTGCATTTTCTGTGGTATCCATGGGGTTCCAGAGATCAGTCACATGCGATACCTGTGTGTTTCCACATCGTCAAATGCTATTTTAAGACCTTTCAGCAGGGCCCCAGGACAATGGGCTCTGGCTGGCTGCCTCCAGCCGTACAGTCTGTTCTCAGGGGTGTGTGGCTTCTGGGCTCCGGCTGGCCATCTGTCTGTGCCCCACAGGGCCTGGCGCTACTAGCCCCCTCCCTGCTCCTCAACCCCACGGTGGTGTGAAAGGCCACAGAGGAGGGAGCCATTTTGTAGGGGAGCATTCCTCAGTTGCGAGAGAACCAGGAGGCCTGGGAAGTGTGGGGGTAAAGTATGTGGGTTCTTAAGGCAAACTGCCTGGTTCCACCAATTACTGGCTATGGGGCTTGAATAAGTTACTTGCCCCCGAAAAAATCCTCAGTTTCCTCGTCTGTAAAATCTGTAACAAGAGCACCTACTTCACAGGGTTGTTGTGAGGGTCAGTGAAGAGATTCACACACAGCAAAGAGCCCGCCCACAGTCTACAAGTGGTGGCTTCTCGTTAGGTGTGAATGACGTTCCATGAGTTGATAAGGGAATCAGGCTGTAGAGAACTTCTCAATGGAAGGGACAAAAATCAGAAAAGAGAATTGTCATTTATAATGAGTAACGCAATAGTATTTTGAATATTGTAGAAAGGTAAGGCTGAAATTGAGACTTGGTTGAAAATACTGCATAGCCATTGGTGGGGCAAGTTAAAAAAACTGGCATTAGCTTTGCAAAGGAAAAATTGGAAGTGCTTTCTACACTTTTCTGCTTTCCCCTTCCCCTCATATACCCACTTCTCCCTCAGAGTTTGCTATGGCTATTTAAGAAAGTGGTGTAAAACTAAATATGCCAGATAGTTTTCTTTAGCCTACAATGTAGGAACTTGGAAAGAACTTTTAATTAACAGTAAATTATATCAGTAGAATTTATTAGCATCTGTAGTATTTAATTAAATAATAGAAGCCTGCTGGCTACCATATAGTAAGCAAGTGAAATAGATTTTGCTAGGTTTTATAATGAAAGGAAAAACTACTACCTCTCTTTAAAAGAATTGTTGCTATAGGTTAACCAATTTGGATGATGACTGATGTAAACCTCTGGCTTCCTGATTCTTCTGCCATGGTGGGTATTTACTAGTCAAGTTAGGCCAGGTAGTGCTGAGGTAACAGACAACTCTGAAAACTCTCAGTGGCCTAAATGAGATTGATTTCTTCCTTATGAGACATGCCCGTATCAGTTTGTCTAGGTCTCTGCCCCAGATTGGCCTCCCTGGGGACCCAGGCTGATGGAGGAGCCACCACGGGACATGTTGCCAGTCATCGTGGCTCAGAGACACAGAGTAGTGGATTGAGCCCAGGGTCCTAAATCTCCCACCTGGAAGTGGTACACATCATTTCAGCTCAAAATGTCACTGGAAGAAGCATGGACACACTCTAAGGAAGCAGCAGAGTACAGCTGTTGTGTATGTTTGGTGGAGAACAGAAATGTTGGGTGATTACCACTAATACTACCACATTTACATATATGTCTTCCCAGCCATAAACTCCTTGAAGGTAATGACACTGACTCATTCCTCTGTCTCTTTCAACACCAGCCCGCAGTAGGAGAGCGATACGTGTTGGGTAACTGGCTGCCTGCAGAGCTTAGCATGGGGCTGGAAGAAAATGGAAAAGAGAACCAGACAACTTGGCCTTTTTTTCCCCCTCCCGTTTGGCACACTGGTCCTTCCCTTGTGCTGGGATTCTGACTGCAGCTGGAACATGGGGATATTGTTACTCCCTTGTAAAGATGGAGTAAGACGGCATTATGTGAAAGCCACTGGTCAGCAAAGGCTTGTGGCTCTGCTACTGCCCAGTGCCCTTTCTGGGGGCCCAGAGGTGTCCACTGCCGTCTGCTGCCCCACTGAGGCTGCTGTCCCCAGGCAGAGCCTTACTGTTCACTCTGTCACCTCTAATCTATTCCCCACTTTTCTCTTAAATGTCCCTATTAAGACTTATCTGCCCTATGTCTTGCTTCTTCAGGATAGACTAGGATAAAATCATCTCTATTAATCCATTAATTGATAGTAATGGGTTAAAAAATATCCCCCCCAAACTAACAATTGCTCGACCAAAGGGATAGTTCACCCAAGGTAAACTGCTGATAGTCACAGATTCTCAATGTGTTCAAAATAAAAGGTGCCCTAGAGATCATCTAGTATGATGGTTTTCAACCTTTTTTTTTTTTCCAACTGAAAGATAATTCAGAACACCACCTATAAAACAAAAAGGGCTACGCTCTGATTGAGAGGAGGTGGGCAGCACCTCCCTGCTCCGCAGCTTTCCCCAGCCAAAAAGCCCTAAAGTCATGCACAGAATTCCACTGATTCTAGACTAACCCTTTGATTTTATAGAAGAGAAACCAAGACCCAGATAGAGGAAGGGACCAAGGATCCCCCAGATAGGTAGGACTGGGGTCAAGGCACCCTGGTCATGTGAGTGCTGATCCAGACCATCTATTCTGACAAACCTGCTTGGGAGAAGGTGGTAGCCAGAGAAGACAGGGGTTATTTTTGATGACTCATGGAATTTGCTCATCTAAGGGCAAGTGTGTGTGTGTGTGTGTGTGTGTGTGTGTGTGTGTGTTCTTCTAAGGATCTGGGTGACTCTAGCCAGAAATAATAAGATACAAAAACTTTTACCTCCAAGCTACTGGTTTGAATGTAGTACAGACTGTTAGTTACTCAAGGTCATTATCATGTGATGGGTTATCAAAGGTCTATGTGAAATGTGTGGGATTTTTATGAGCTTGTTTTTATTATAGTAGAATGTTTAAAGGCCCCTTATGTACAAAGCGCTTTGAAAACTCTAATGGGGCCTCATAATCACCCGCATAATTATGAAGGTCAAATTGTGCTGAACAAACTTGAGAGCTATTTTTGAACAAATTAGTGGATGAACAGAACAATATTAAAAAAAAAACACACAACTCTTTTGGTTACCCCTTTTAGCTCTTCTGGGTACAACAAAATCTCTCTCAGAGCTGGAGAAAATTGCTGCTTTGTTGGAAACCCAAGGAGGTTTTCTTTCCCTGGGTTTAAGATACAGAATGGACAGACTGTGTGCTAGGTTTCAGAGTAAAGAGTTGCTTGTGGTGAGTATTCAGATGTATTTGCTAAGGAAACTTGTTTCAGTTTGTTTTTACTCCTGTGCCCCATGGCTTCACAGTCCCTGTGTGCCCCTCAAGAGCAGGTCGGGCCTCACCGGATGTCCTCCTATAGAGATGCCTGGTGCTTTCACTTGCCATCCACAGTTTTCCACCTCACACTAGGAAACTGTAAGGTTAGAAAAACAATGGACCGTTTCCTTCCTCTTTCTTTAAACTGAGAGGCCAAAAGGAGAGGACTTCGTATTCATTACTCACAAGCCAGACTTGAGGATAAAGGTCATTACAGTTCAAGTATAACAAAAGTGAAAATCCACGGTTTTCTGTGGGTCCCCAGCCCCACTGGGGTCAAATAGCCCTCGTCCTGTCTTTAGGGTCCTGTCTTAACCCGAGGCTTGCCTTCAGCTTTGCAAGGATTTCAGGCTGACATCTGGAATCTGAGCTTGCTAAAAAGAGCTCAAGATTATGGGCACGGGGAGAGGGACGAATGGCCACAAAACAGCCTCAAGTTGGGGAAGGTCTTCCCTTCTCTAGGGCCTTGGCCCCCAGGTGACCTAGAACTGTCATTGCTGTCATTGGTTGTGGCAAGTACATTTCTTAGAATCCCAGACTTGAGTGCTCCCATTGAGCAGTTAAGATGGGTTTTCCTGACATTTTCTATTTCCTCTCTGTAATATCCTTTTGCTGTAGACTGTTTCTCGTGGCTAGACACTTTGTGGCCAGAAAACCCTCCTCCGATGGGTGATGTAGACACCCCAGTAGCTGCGTTTCCTCATCACACTGAAAGGGAGAAGGAAACCACCTTCTAACAACCCACACCAGGCTCCCAGGATGTGCTATTTATGCTAAGGAGCAGCTGTAATGCTTTTTATAAGCCAGACTCTGTCACACTTGACATCCACAGAGCCAGAAGTCACAAGCTGCAGGGGAGTGACCATGGGGGCAATGAGAGAGATGCAATGAGAAATTGCATCAGTAAGACAGAGAGGGCCAGTAAAGCCTGCAGAGCCAACAGGTAGGGCTTTCAGGGGGCCCTAGAGGTTTTGCCATTGTGGCCCTTTCCTCCATAAAAATTAGATAAATAAGTAAATAATTAAGTTTCATGACTGCATTGGTATAAAGACAGCATATTAATGTTATATATCACAACATTTCTTTTGACCTAAAAGTTCATTTTTTCCTCTTATTTTAAGGAAATGATAAGATTTTTGTGGTCCCCTAAAAGTTTTCTGGGGTGTAGGCACTGTGCCTGTTGTAGCTAATGGATAAATGAGCTCTGCCAATAGGAAGCTTCCTTGGTACAAATTGGAGAAACTGAATATTTATGAATTAGGCCAGTTTCATTACTTTAAATAACAATGCAAATTACAAGTGGGTTTGGGTCATAAAATGAGAGACATTAATGAAATGTGTTATAAATCCACAAACCAAGTTCTCACAATTAACAATAGGCTTGTATACAGGCCTTTGACATTTCAAAGTAAATTTTGAAACTTTGGTTTGGGACCAAAAGCCAGGGGTGTTATAAATGTTAAGGTGGTGTGGCTTTGAGTCAGAATCCTGGTTCCACTATCCACAGACTCAGGCAAGCTACTTTATTCTTCTGTGCCTTGGCTTCCATCTCTGTAAATGAGAGATGAAAACTACTTCATCAGGTTATGGGGAGGATGAAATGAAGTCATATTTGTAAAGCACTTAGTATAATGTCTCAGGTATTATAAATGCTCAATGTTAGTTATGTTAATTACTATTATTATCATCATCATGAAATACTGTTATATCCTGTTTTTAAGATGAAGAAACTCGGGGCACCTGGGTGGCTCAGTTGGTTAAGCATCTGCCTTCGGCTCAGGTCATGATCCTGGAGTCCCGGGATCGAGTCCCACATCGGGCTCCCTGCTCAGCGGGGAGTCTGCTTCTCCCTCTGATCCTCCCCCTCTCATGCTCTCTGTCTCCCATTCTCTCTCTCAGATAAATAAATAAAATCTTTAAAAAAAAAAAAAAAGATGAAGAAACTCAAGGTCCTCCATCCATTATATTGCGGGAGAATCATTTTGCTAAACTTAGCTAATAAGTAGTTAAAAAGAAGGATTTATCTGAGATTAGAATTAACAGCCTGTGAAGAGAAAATAGGAAGTGATGTAGAAGGTTCAAAAGTAATTAAAATACAGATCCTGGCCTCAGAAAGAGTACCTCATAGTTAGGAAGACAAGATGCATCCGGAAAGGTCAGAGACTGTCAAAATGGCCATGGGCAATCTCAAAGTCCTGCTCAGTAGGTTAGGATTTCCACGAGGAGAAATTGCTTACTTTACTCAAAAGCACCTACTATATCCTATCTAGAACTGCCAAATTTCAGTTTAGAAAAATGTCCTATTTCAACCGGGTAGGGAGCAAATGGGGTGTGGCGCTGCCCCCGCAACCACACTGGCAGACTCAAACCAGGGGAGCACAGAACTCGGAGGCGCCCAGCTGGAAATGGGACCAGATGAGCAGCAAAAACAAAGACGCACATGGTATGTGGCCACTCCAGCAGCCCCAGCAGTTACACGAATCATACTTTATACGTGCTTTTAATTTTTAGAGATTTTTACATTTGTATTTTTCACCGTTAAAATTATAGACTCTACAAGGATTGCAACTATTATCTTCATTTAAGGATAAGGCAGTGGGACACGATTGATTTATCTAGTATCATATCGCCGAGCTTTGGGCCTTCAGGAGTAGAACTTAGATCTGCGAATGCTCTGTCTTTGTTGAACTACCGCCAAATCTTCATGTTGACCATAACAATAATGGAGTATCTCCTGATCCCCTACTATCTCTTTGGCACTTGTACTGTTTCTTACAGCTTCCTTATAAGGTGAGGCTTCTTAGTTCCGTTTACAGTCGAGGAAACCTAGTCTCCTCCAGGTCAAATAATTTATTCCAGGTCCTATTTCTAATAAGTTGAGAGCTTACTCTTAGTTTGTCTGACTTTCAGGGTCAAGTTTTTTCTCCGTGCTTCTTTCTCATTAGTTATTGGGGTTTGAGTGGATATAATATTACTTTAATCTTTCATGCATATTGACCCATATGATAAACAAGATTATTCTAAAAAGTATTTTGACTTCAGAAAGATGCCTTTGAAAATAATCCCTAGTGTTGTTTATACAAATGAGCTGATTTTTCAAAAATTAGGCTGAGGCTTAGGAAAAACAGTATGAATCCCACCCTTATGCTTTTTTTTTTTTTTTTTTAAGATTTTATTTATTTACTTGAGAGGGAGAGAATGAGAAGGAGAAACAGACTCCCTGATGACCAAGGAGCCTGATGTGGGACTTGATCCCTGAGATCATGACCTGAGCTAAAGGCAGATGGTTAGCTGGTTAACTGACTGAGCCACCCAGGCGCCCCCGACCCTTATACTTGATCACAGTAAGATTATGTAGGTGTTTGTCTGGAGGCCTTAGGTCTGCAGGTCTGGGCTAGATGGTGTCAACCTTTGTTTTCGCCTTGCTGAGTGAGATAAGAGGAGCCTTTGGGCTGAGCCCAAGTTGGGGAGCCTGCCCAGATGTTTCCCTGTTTCTCCATGGGGTCGTCTGAAACACCGAGTTCTCCGCCACACATTTTATGTATCTTTCAATATAGACAGTGTTGAATATGACACTCCCCACGCATCAAAGTGAAAGCAGATTGGAAATGGTGGGAGACAAGTTGTGAATTGGTCTTTTGTGCCTGGACCTCAACCTTGTCTCCGTGTAAAGGATTCATTATTCACAAAGGCTTGCCTAAATGTTAAAACAGTACTCACTTCCTGCCTCAGTGATATTTCATATTGCTTTTGTGAGCCTAAGTTTCTTTTTTTTTTTTTTTTTTAAGATTTTATTTATTTATTTGACAGAGAAAGACACAGCGAGAGAGGGAACACAAACGGGGAGTGGGAGAGGGAGAAGCAGGCTTCCCGCCGAGCAGGAAGCCCGATGCGGGACTCGATCCAGGGACTCCAGGATCATGACCTAAGCCGAAGGCAGTCGCTTAACCAACTGAGCTACCGAGGCGCCCTGAGCCTAAGTTTCTTTGAAGATCATGGGTTTGATAATAATAATTTTGAAAAATAAAATTCTTCATGAGCATCCCAAGTCAAGTTTAAAGTTGGAAAGGAAGTCTACAATGACTCTTTTTAAGTACGTGGAAGCATCTGTTAAGAATGCAGCTGGCTGGGTCACCTGGGTGGTTCAGTCAGAAGACTGGCTGACTCTTGATCTCGGGTCTTGATTTCAGGGTGGAGCCTACTTAAAAAAAATGCAGCTGGCCATTTATTACTGTTTTGTATTAGCTAATTGGAAAACACCTAGTCACCCCCGCAGTTCAGGGTTGATTAAACAGCCCATGACACTTTTTCCCTCATTGGCTGTCTTAGGAGTAATTATAATGACTTGCCCATTGGATTGAGTTAACTGTTCCTTATTCTTTCTAGTATTCCTCTCTGCAAATGTCCTAAAAATATTGTACCATCTTGCACCATATTTTCCCCACATATTTCACAATGGACATATATAACTAGGAAAGTTTAAGCAATTGTTTGGTTTGGTTCTTTCAAAAGAATAGATAAATCATTATGCTACAACTTGAGAGAGGAAATGACAGTTTTTATCTTTATTCAGGTACCCTATATTTACATGAGACCACAAAAAGTTACTGACAGGATGTTATTGATTGCGTTTACCCAACTGGGGCTTGAGATGGGGCCCTGCCATACCACATGGCATGCTCTTCTTTTTGTCCTGCCTGAGAGCCAGGATCTTCTAGACTCTCCCATGAAATTGAGAATTTTTAGAGTAGAGATTTCAGGCCCTCTGACAGATTTCCCATTAATTATTCTTCTAATTTAGCTCCCTTTTCTCTATGCCAGTAACAATATCCTCTTTTGTTGGATACCCTGACTAAGTGCTTGAAGGAACTAAGTGAAAATCAAATATTCATTGTAGTAACTAAAGGTAGACTAAGTACCAGGCCCTCTTGTGATTTATGTGTATTAGCTCGTTTAATCCTCACAACAACTTTATGAGGGAGGGACTATTTTTAGTCTCATTTTATTTTATTTATTTTTTTAAGATTTTATTTATTTATTTGACAGAGAGAGAGAGAGAGAGGGAGGGAGACAGAACTCAAGCTCGGTGGGGGGGTCAGAGGGAGAGGGAGAAGCAGGCTCCCCGCTGAGCAGAGAGCCCGATGTGGGGCTCGATCCCAGGACTCCAGGATCATGACCTGAGCCAAAGGCAGACACTTAACCGACTGAGCCACCAGGAGCCCCTTTATTCTCATTTTATAGGTGAGGAAACTGAGACATACTAATTTGCAATTTACCTAAGGCAAAGGCCTTCCCCCTGCATCCCTCCTCCCCTCCCCTATTTTTTCCTTCCCCTTCCCACCCCTTCCTTTCTCTTCTTTCCTTCCACTCCTCCCCTTTTCCCTCTCCATACACCCTTTTCCTCCTCTCTCCATATCTTTCCTTCCTTCCATCCATCCATCCATCCATCCATCCATCCAAGTCTAATTGAACACTGTGCTGAGCAGTGTTATAGGCACTGGAGGTGACAGCAAACACAGCAGACAAGGTCCCTGTACTCATGGAGCTTAACTACTACTATCCTATAATGCTCCAAATTACTTATCTCCCCCAAGGAGCTTTTCCATGTTAATTCCACTCAACTTCTAACCCATCTGGATAATCTCAACCCACCTTCCATTTCAATCCACTTGAGCAATTACAAAATTCAGAGGGTCCTATTTTAGCTAATGTGACTGCTTCAAAACCTTTCTGTGCCAATAGGCAGTATCTATCTTTATCTTAGGCACCTTGGTACATGGTCTTGCCTCCTGGGAGTGTTCACAAAATTCAGTGTAACTGGGAGACTGTCTCTTTTACAATGAGAGAGAGATAATCTGGGACATGACTGGACCCACTTCAAATAAAAGAAGCCAAGTTAGGATTTCCTGAATGACATTTGCTATTTGGGAGTGGGGCGTTTAATCCCCAAAGCCATGGATCATGTCAGCTTTGGACATCAGCCTGAGTTTTATTAAAACATTCACCCCTAGGGAGAGTTTCTAGATATTTTAATTACAATCAGTTAAGCTCACTCTTTCCTCTCTTTCTCACTTCTTCTCATGTGACACTTCTCATGTCAGCTGGTATAGGCAAAACCATACCTTTTATATATTTTCAAAATCCGACTTAGAGAAAGTACAACTGAGGATACACTTAGTATGAGTTTAGTGGGATATATTTATATGGTTTTCCAACCCTTCCACGTCCTGCCTAGTTATCCTGGTATACACACGTCTTCCAGGAATATTTCTGTTGTCCAATGTGCCAGTTTAACCTCACATCTTGACACAGATTCGGGCAAAGTTTCTGTCTTACTATTAATGTGTCTGATGGTCCCCAGTACTGGAAGCACGTGGACTGTGGAAGAGAAACAAGGTTTGAGATATACAGAGTTGAAAGCCAGTCTGTGGATAGTTCTTCTAAGCCTTACAGTTCATATATGGCAGAGGCTTCATAGAGATCTTCCCAAAGTTGACAATAATCCTGAATATGCATATGATATTACCAGCAATAATAAAAACAAAATTTGACCAATTATGTTAGAAAAAAGATATTTATCTTTCTGTTCTCCCTCTTAAAAAATATAAAATCATTGTCCTGAAGGGGTGATGAAAGACTATGTAGCCAAAAATGTAAGAACAAATATTATCTAGGTGTGTCAGGCAGTTAATTAATGAAAAATATTATGTTCTCTTTTTTGGATTTTGTGACACTATGGTATTTCTCAGCTTTTAATGTTTTTAATTTGTCATAATTTAATTATCAATAAATACTTGCTTTTGTACCTAATTTTATTTGTAATTTGTGTTCTTCAAAAAGACCACCCTTCCATTATATAAATTTTGTTTTTTCAAAGCCTGAATCCACCCTATTTAAGAATGACTTGATACAAAGCAAAATGTGTGTGTGTGTGTGTGTGTGTGTGTGTGTGTGTGAAGCTCACCAGTCTTGGACCTTTCCTAAACCAGTTACTCAATAAGATTTTCCTCTGTCAAATATAAGAGAACACAAAAAGTCAAAGACAATTTGAAAAATTTCTAATATATCTCCTCTTCTAAAATAAGAGGAGAAACATGCATGTAGGTGAGCAGTAGAGTTCTCAGCCATAGGTTTCAATAGATATGTAAAAAACCACAATTTTTTGTAGATGGGGATGATCTCACAGGGGAATGGTCACAGCTCCCAAATCTATGTGCATTTAATTGGGGATGCCCTTGTGCTTTGATGAAAAGAGTATGGATTTGAAATCAGAAGGCCTGGATTTGTATTTGTCCTAGCTCATCGCTTGTTAGCTGGGTGGCCTTGCCTAAGACATAATCTTCCAGAGCATCAGTTTCATTAACTGTAAAATAGGAATGATAACAATCTCGGCCTCATCTGCTGCATAGGTTGTTTTCAGGGTCAAACAAGATCAACGGAAGAGTTTATTGTACTCTGTGAGGTACTTTATAAAAAGAAGTACTCTCTGCTTCCCTCCTCCTTCTCCTCTTTGGAGTTTACACTTTTACTTCCAGGATGATAGGTTGTATCTACATGGCTGTAAGGAAGACAGATGCTAATGCCTGTGTTACTAGGAAACTGAACATTGTTTTCAATTTTCCCTCACGGACAGAATATTTAGTTTCTGGATTTGAGGGGAGAGAAAACCAAGATGGAAAGTATTCCTTTTAAACCAGTGTTAAAAACAAGGAAGTGAATTGTCAGCAACTCTGATGGTTGACTTATGTCATCAGCCCTTAAAATTCAGTGTGAAAAAAAATCTTAACTGTCCTTAAAGTCACCTCATTCCTTCTGCAAGAGGGAAGGCTTTTAGAACACGATGACACATATGTGAGGAGTGTGGTCTCTTGAAATATTTTCTTTGGGGAAAAAAATGTAGAGGGTAAAAAAGAGTACTATCTTGAATTTTTCTTGAGCTGAGGTTATTGAACAAGTAGTATATTAAATGGAGTAGAATTTTCTTAATGAAGATAATTTTATATTTTAAATATCTTTGTCATATCTTATTGATTAACTATTGATATGCACATCTTAATTACAACAAGCTATAAAGGACTGATTGATTTTTATCCCTACAAATTATTTTATGGACCTCTGGGTCTCTGTCTTGGATATTGAAAGAACCTCTCCCAAAATGTATGGAAAAGATACAGTTTGGAGATAATGAGGGGTGTGTGTGTGTGTGTGTGTGTGTGTGTGTGTGTGTGTGTGTGTGTGTTCTTTTCTTCACAATTTCCTCACTTCTTTGCAACCTTCCACCCATTGCTTCAGTGGAATTTGTTACTTTAGGAGAAGGCTAAAATAGCTGATCCCAAGAAGTCAATTGAGTTTCTTAATTTATTTTTTAAAGTCCTCAGAGAGACAATACTCTGGAAAGCTGAGACTTTTGCTATAAAAGCCTGAGCTCCAAAAGCTTAAGATTTTGGAAGTTTCAATGCACAGAGTTTATGCCAAACCATTGAGTGGGAAGGAATGGTTCATGAGCATTTTTCTAGCCAAGCGAGATCAGGCTTGAGCAGCAGGTACCCATGAGGAGAAATAGAGGTTAGGGGCTGATGAGCAGCTGGAGCAAGTTTTTAGTGCTCTGCTTCCCTCCTACAAAGCCTTTGGGGAACCTGAGGATAGGATAGGATAGGATAGGATAGGATAGGATAGGATAGGATAGGATAGGATAGGATGGGATGGGATGGGATGGGATGGGATGGGATAGGATAGGATAGGATAGGATAGGATAGGATAGGATAGGATAGGATAGGATAGGATAGGATAGGATAGATTTGGCACCTTGTACCTTGTTTCCTGATGAAGCTCAAGAGAAAGAAAGCAATTCGTGTAGGTAAGTCTCCCATTCCAGCATGGTTCTGCAGCAGCAAAGTATAAAAGGGGACAGGAGGGTCTCAGCAGAGAAAGTAGCACCCCCAAAAGCCTGCAGCCTCCGGAGACGCCACAGACAAAAATTTCCCATTCCCCTGAGATGAGCAAAAGAGTGACCATTTGCATTTACCATTTTTTTTAACACATAAAATTTGTAACTGCTACAAGAGTGAATCATTGTAGTCTAAATTTTCTTTTCCTATGTCTGGCTGTCAAATCACCCAAAGTCTCAGGAGTCATCTGGGTGACCTTCAATGACTCATCAACCTGAGGACAGAGCAGGAGGATGCAGGTTTTTCAACCATGGATGCCATGTGGCAGGTCACGAGAATCCTAGAACAAGCCCTGTTGGAAGTCCGCATGGATGGATGCTGATGGATGGGGCTGACATCACCTGGAACTCACCAGCAAGGCCCCATCAGCTGTGTCAGTTGGTGTCTGCTCTGATTGGTTGATGCCTCTACCTTACTGCTTGTTAAATATTTTGAGTATCACACCTACTGATGACCTTGGCCTAATACCAGCAAGTTTCAAAAGCCCCTTCCCCCAACTTGGATCACCCCATAGACATAGGGTAGAAGAAAGGGATGGGAGCACCCTGAAATGATGATGATCCCCTGATCAACCAGTGACTGAGTTCACCTTAGATGGACTGATGTTCATAGCTTACCACCGAGTTAATCAAAGGGGCTTAAATATTCTTCGAGAGAAGGGATTTATCAGCATGTCTAAGAATGAAATTTGAGTCTATGTTTAAAAGTAGCAGATACATTCAGAGGGATTTAAGGCATGGTCTTTGTAGAAAAGTTACTTGTCCCTTAAAAAATGTTTTGTTTGCCTTGATAGACTAGGATGGGTCATTGGATGTCTCTGGTTAGGACCCCAGTTGAGAGATATGTTCATCAGATCAAGGATGAGTTCCTCATATGGAAACAGTGTGGGCATTGTTAGGCATTGGGATGGGTAAGTGGGCAGAGTGATGGAGTCTCTTCCCAGGAGATTATGAAAACCAGGAAACATTTCCATTGGTCTATTTGGGTTTTAAACTACTTCAAAGCAGGAGGAAGAAAAGAGGGTGAAGCAGCTGGGTCAGATGTAGTGAGCATCCTGGGCCAGTGCTATACTAGGTTGTCTTCAAATATGAATTACCTATATTTGAAATTTAAACAGTTACAGAATTTTCACTTAAAATAGTGGATAACAAAAACAGGTAAGAATGAAGAGAGCATGGGGAATATTACTAACAAGAGCCAAGGGAAATTGTCTCATTGGTCTCAACATTTATTTTAATTTTAAAATCAATAGGTTTTTCAAAATTCCATTGGAAGCTAACATTTCATCGGATTGCTACAAAGTATCACCAAGTGACTCTAATAATGATATTCACTGCAATCTGGAAAGCCTTCAGAGAATTTGCTACACTAAAAGGGCCTGTGAAAGGTATTGTTCATTCAGTATGTCCAGGTTTCAGGGTGATTTTTTAAAAACTCATATAGGATCAGGGCCACCTCTAGGTTGTACAGGGCCTTAGAAGAATATTTTTTGCAGGGTCCTGTTTATATAAACACTTTGACTAAAAACATAAAATTAATGGACCCATGTGAGGTCCAGTCATGTATCAATAACGATTTAGAATAATGGGTAAAGACGTGATACTCGCATATTTGTTTACAGTCCGGTCAGTGCTTGTAAAGAAGGTTCCCCCAGGGGCTGTGTGCCATCTCTTCCTATTTCAGTTCAGAGACCACCTCTGTCTTCTTTTTGTCAAATGCACCCTTCCTGGCTCAATTCCTATCTCCCACCATGGGAAAAAGGTAAGAAATACGTTCTTATTCTTCAGAGCCTGTTTCTGTTGAAGTATAGGTACATCTCCCGACCTCGTCCCTCCCTCTTAGAATTGTCTGTTTGGCACTGGTCATGTCAGTGCCGCCCACGGATATGGGCCTCCCGTGACTCTTAGGATCATTCCTGTGCTTCTTTGCTGATGACCACAAGTGCAATTTTTACCCAGATTATGCAGCAAAATAATATATGCATAGGTCACGTTCAATCGACTGTTGGCAATTAACTAGTATAAGTGTAGAATGACACATTTTCAGCCATGTCTTTTCTTGAAGGCCTTCAATGTTGACAGTGGGAGAGGGTCCTGTGGGCCCAGCAGAGGAGTGGTTCCATTCCCACAAAACAGCCAGTCTGAGAAAATGCAATGTTACCACATTGACCCAGAGACCTGGGGATGTCTGTTGCAAAGGTATGTGATAAAGTAACAGTTTCCAAAAACCTTGGAGGAGATGAGTGAGGCCGCCTCTGAGGACCGACATGAGGCAAGGAGCATGTCAGAGGCTGGCGACCACCTTCAGGCCGGCAATGAAGGGGGGCTCTCTGGCTGTGGAAGGACCCCTCTTGCCACCACCCCACCACCCTGGGGTTTTGTAGATGGAGGCAGCACCGCTGTGGGAACACTGACAGGCCCATAAAGGCCCAGAAGTGGACAGTTAGCCCATTGCCCTGAATAATCCTATGTCCAACCCAGAGTCAGTATGCCAACACCCACTCTGGTAGCCCAGTCGTAGGGGAAGACACAGTGTGCTGGCTGCTGGGGGTGACCTGTTGCCAGGCTAACCTCCTGGAACAGATCTGGACCACAGGCCCCAACAACCAAGAGGTGTGAGGTCAGGGCTTCCTTGGGGCACCTGGTTGATGCCACCCTGGGACAGAGGGGTTAGAGAGTGCCCTGAAGAGGAGAAGTGGGGGCCAGGGCCCCTGCAGGCACTGGTCTGGGACAGGGCTGCGGGACCCAGATGGCACAGCTAGCCCAGGTAGGTCCCAGGCATCCGAGGAAGACTTAGAAGAATTTGCACAAGACCTCCAAAGCACAGGTACTCTGAGGTGTGGATGGGGTTGGGCCACTTGCCTGGGTCTAAGGGTGGTGCTATGGAGGGTGTTGTACTGTAGATTTGGAAGCATGTAGAGTTCATAAGTAAATAGCCATACTGTTGACTGAGAGCTGGATATACATTAGCCCTTCAGTTTGCAATGGTCTATCTGAGTGAAGGGGTATCATTTTCCAAAAAACAACAGCTATATAATAATTTGTTAGGGAAGCATATGTATGTGTGTGTACTCCCCTAATGCACACATGTGTTCCCATATATACATTTGTATATAAATGCATATAAAATAATATATAAGCACATAATTTATTTTATAAATTTTTATGAACATGTATAAACATAAATATATGTATATCTTTCACACATATGTCTCACTTGATAGAAGAATTTGGCTTCATTTTTTTCATTAACTCGATTTTTTTATTCATATAACCTATTGCAAAGCAAGCATTTTTATGTTTTTGATCCAATAAATTATTTCAATGTGTGACATCATGACACTAATAGGACACTAATCTTCATTTCGTCACTTTTGTTTAAAGTAATCTCTACGCCCAACATGGGGCTCAAACTCACAACCCTGAGGTCAAGAGTTGCATGCTCTACCGACTGAGCCAGCCAGGCGCCCCTCATTTCTTCAGTTCTTAAAGGAGCTGGTTTCTCTTTACGACTATATTTTCTTTGTGGGTGATACTTTTGTGTAATTTTGTATAATGTAGCAGATTTCTTATTAATTTGACCCTGCTTGTCTAACCTACTTTTTCTTTTCAGTATATAGCACTTCTTGTTATATTTTCAAAAGAATACTTTATAAAGAAAAATTATTCATCAAATAAAGGAAATGAAAACCCCAATGGATGTTGTGTAAGAATAGAATTGTATCATTACCAATGAAATATTCTTTCCTATAAACAAAATGAGGAACCAGACTGAGAAGAATTAAGTATGCTTAAATATGCTGAGGTCTTGGAAATTTTAACTAGAAGAAGAACATGCCTCACTACATGTGTTAAAGGGGCATAACTCTCTTGTTCTCTACGTTCACTGGAATTTTGAGAAGTAGTACCAAATATATGTTTTGAGCTTTGTCAACTCTGAACTCAGTGGCGATGCAAGAGGCACCTGGTTTGGGGGCCATATCTCAAGTCTGAAGAGGGGGACAATACAGGGTCAGAGTGGGCTTCATGGTGAGGCTGTGGTGAATGTGGGCCTTGAGGTCTGGGCAGTGGTTTGGAAACTGGAGTAGTGGGTGTGGTGGGGCGCTGCCCAGATGCCCCTTCAGGAGGAGACAGACACTGCCCAGCTGCAGGGAGGGTTGGCTGCTGATGGATCTCAGTTGAATCCCTCTCTGAGATCTGCCTCTTGCCCAAGGTCATACCTCCTCCCTGGGGGAAGCCCAGCTCTAGTGACTGGTCAACGCGGAGTGGAGTGCGCAGCACCTTGACACAATTTCTGACATCCTGAAGGGCCACCTCAGCTCCACAGCTTCAGGTGGGATCTGCTGGGGCCTCAGTTCTGGACATATCATGGTTCAACTTCTGCCTTTGCCCAATCCCGCTCCCCTCGCTCCCTCACGGGTCTTCCTGAGAGCTCCCCAGTAAACCTCCTGTACACACATCGCAGCATCTCACACTGTCTGTTCCCAGAATGCCTGACTTAGGACAATGTCAGCCTTTCCAGGCAGAGGGTGGATTTGGGAAACAGTTGAGACGTCCAGTTGGCTGGGGTGTAGTGTGGAATGTAGGGGCAAATGAGATAGAAGTATGGAAAGGATTCACTACAGTAAAGTGGCAGGTCTGGGGATGGTGAGGGTCTGCAGTTTTGAGCACAGAGCAGCCTTCTGGCCAATTTAGGTCAACTTATCAAAATTTTCTGCATATCTCAGGGACCATATGATAATAAGAAATGTAACTGAAAGAAGTCGGTTTATAATGTGCTCTCATTTTTCGATGCAGATCCCATCACTCGTGAGCCATGTCTTTTGAATTTTTTTTTTCAAGAAGTAGGGATAGATCTGAGAAGATTATATAAGCAATCTCTACGTGCATTTGCCAAATAGCTGCTAACGGTTAAAAGTATTGTGTCTTCCCTCTACAGTTTCTGCTTGCTCCTGGGTGAAAAACCTACCAGGTACCAGAGAATACGTATGTGGTCTCTGAGCCCCACAACAACCCTGCAAGGCAGTATTAATGTCCCAGTCTTAGGGATAGAGAAACTGAGGCTTGGATGGACTGAAGGACTTGCCTAGTGAGGAAGGGGGAAAGATGGGACTCAATCCCAGATTTCTTGAACTTAGAGCTTCTGCTGCCCAAATCAGATGAGCAGGTCTCATGGAGCCCATGATCTAGGCCTCGTGCTCTGGGGCTCTGACTCACCAGGCCTAACTGGTGACCAAGACATGTGCTGAATAACCCTTACAAGTCATCTGTTCAACTAACCGAAGCTGCCGTTCAGTAACTTAGCAGTTGATTTAAACAACTGTTCCTTCTTTAGCAACAATAATAATCATAAGAAGCACTTCTAGTTTTATTATTTGCAAAGCCCTTTCTATGTGTCGTATTGTTTGAGCTTCACAACAGAGCTGTGCGGTAAGTAGAACACAGCGTTAGCCCCATTCTATGGATGAAGGAACGGAGGCTTAAAGAAGTTCATGTGCTCACATTCACTTGGCTTAACGGGGGCAGGACCAGGCCCCGAATTCTGGTGTCCCCTTTTGTGCTCCATGTGGCTTCTCGTAAGCCATTTACTTAAGCATCTGAGAGGGAATGAGGCTCTGAGGAGAATGTACATCTGCCTTTACCTTGGTTGAACTAAATACTCTGTAAATACACCAAGACTGTCTGGGAACAATTCATCAGCCAAGAAATAAAAATGGCATGTTCAAAGTGATTAAAAATGAGGTTTGACCCTACTGTAACTTGCTGGGTAGACACCAATATTCTGGCACCCTCGTGCTTGAGTATTATTTTCTCTAATTATCATTCCATTCCCGTGGATGCTTTCTACTTTTATCAAAACCTGATCTTTCCCCCTATGTCACCTGCAAGGCCCTTTTTCTAAACTCCCCAGGATTTGTCATTTAAAGTTGATTGCCATGTCTCACCAGCAAAAATT
Source organism: Halichoerus grypus (assembly GCF_964656455.1). Lineage (NCBI taxonomy): Eukaryota > Metazoa > Chordata > Mammalia > Carnivora > Phocidae > Halichoerus > Halichoerus grypus. The sequence goes on from NC_135718.1 coordinate 61,810,216, forward strand.
CCTGGGCGATTGAGACAAGTACCTTCTTTATAGTTGGGGTTTTATATCATTGTTGACCGGACACTTTGTATTCTCATACGTTTTAACGATTTTCTTTAATTTTTCCCCCCTATCCTTCTGATGTCATATCATCAAAATATCAATGATTTCTAAGCACTGTAGTTTGTGTTGGGTTCCTGGCTTTGCAGTATACCTGGTATATGTTAGCACCACGATCCTGCAGAAAAAAGGAAGAGAGGTGAGGATTATCTGTCATGGGGGAAAACCGGGATATACCAGCTGGGGATGGGAAGCAGTGTAGGGAGAAAGGGGAGGGGTGGGGGAGGGACAGAAATGGCCTTCGTGAGGAAATGCTCCCTCTGGGCTCAGTCAGGCACTGGGGCTTCTCTGTTTCTGAGAGCAACTCCCCTACCCGGCCTTTTTTTAAAAAATAAACTCCATGAAAGTGAATTGTGTATGAAGGAAAATGACCTCACACGTTACTCTGCTTTCCATGAAGTAAAAAAATCATGGTGGAAAATTTACAAGGAAAACAATTTAATTTCCCTATTTCTCTTGCCATCTGATTTTCAAGATTACCCAATACTTGGACCATCCCGGCAAAGCGTCTGTCCTTATTGACCTCATTTCTATTTCCCAATCACTTTATTTAGCAGCTTGCTAAATATAACGCCCCTTCACCCTGGGTCCTTTTTTAAACAGAAGTAGGATGAGGCAGGAAGTGGTGATATAATTTCCCTGGATTCACACTGCGAGTTAACGACAGAGGGCCAGGGCCAGGTAAGAGCTCAGACCGGCCCTTTCCTCACCTCTGCCGCAGGGCACGAATCGTAGGAGGCGGACCACCCCTCCAGCCTGAAGACTTTATCGGAGGTGAGCGATTTGGTCTTCTTAGAACAGGCGCGGGCCGACCACAGCCAAGGCCCAAATCTGGCCCGTTGTCTGTTTTTTTGTTTTGTTTTGTTTTTTATGGCCCACAAGGTAAGCATTTTATTGGAATTTTATTCGATTTTTTTTTAAAAGCACAAGGAGAATACTATTTCATGACACATGAAAATTACATGAAATCTGGCCTTTTGTGCCCCCAAATAGAGCCAAACCGGGGCACGGCCACGCTTGTTTGCTTCCTTACTGATGCTGTCTTTGGCTGCTTTCGTGCTACGATGGGAGAGTAGAGTGGTTGCAACAGAAACTTGAAAAGCCTAAAATAGTTTATAATTTGTAAATAGGATGGCCTGCAAAGCCTAAAATATTCACCATAGTGCCTTTTATAGCAAAAGCTTGCTGACCCCTGATACAGAAGATTCTGAGGGATGAGGCATGCACTAAGTATTCGTTTCTTGGCTCGTGCCTGGGGCCCGTGTCTGTCAGCAGTGGGAGGCAGCAAAGGGTGGGACAGTGGATGAAGCTATAGGAAGATTCCAATTTTTCTCAGAGTAGGGCCCGCGTGAATCCCTAAGGCTATCAAAAGACCCTCTCCCCCCTTTTTAAATCGATTCGGAATTTTTCAGTTATGGGAAAGGAAAATGGCACTTAGAGGAGTTCAGTGATTTCCTGAAAGCTACACAGCCAGTCAGACTTAAGCCCAGAACTTTTCCTTCGAGGCAGGGGGCTCGAAGCACCCCGGGCTTCTGCACGCTGGCCAGGCCCTTCCGCCCAGCAGTGGGGAGGGCTGCCCTGGGGGCCTCCAGTGGCACCTGAACTGCACCTCGCTTATGTTCTTAGCGAGCCCTGCGCAGCCTGGCGGCGCTAGGGACCCGTGCCGTCGCATCTTATTTCAGCAACTAGAGTACGAGGCCTTTGAATAGGGTTTCCAGATTTAACAAATTAACATTCAAGATGCCCAGTGAAATTTGAATTTCAAATAAATACTTTTTTAGTTCATGTGTGTCCCATGCAGAACTTAAATCTATTTGTATGAGATATATTTAAGAAGTAACATTAAGAATTGTTTATTGCTTATCTGAAATTCCCATTGAACTGGGCATCCTGTATTTTATCGGATGACTCTTCCTTTGAGGGCAGGGATCAGGGACTTTACTCTTTCTTTATCTACCTCTTTCTTCCCAACGTCCCTATCACTCCCACACCCAGTCCCACAGTGCCTAACACAGTGCCTTTCAAAGATACTTAGGGATTCAATATAATGAAAACCATCCTCTTTCAGGCTAAGCACTTAGCTCTCACCAACGCTGAGGAGGCAAACGTGTAAATCGATTCATTATATTGTATCCTGATACCCGTTAACGAACGGGAGGATGAGCCAAGAGCTGCGAGGATCTCGGGGAGGGAACCCCTCAGGCTTCAGAATAGCAATTGGAAAGGCTTCCCAGAGGATGGGATCCCCAGGGTGAGTTTTGAAGTCAGGGTGTGAGTTGACAGACTGGGTGGGGGAGGGGGAGCTGGGGAGAGGGACCAGCAGGTGCCAAGTCCTAACTACATAAAAGGGAATGGTGTGCCCAGGAATGGAGAGAGAAGCAGAGTGATTGGTGCGCTGGTATCTGGGACGCAGGAGGCACTTGGTAAACAGTGATTCAGAGATTTGTCCCAAATGCTCCATTCGGCAGCTCCATAGAGGTGGCCCTGGAGTTAAGACCACAGTGATCCTTGTTCTCAATTCTGTGACTCTAACTGCCAATGCTTGGGCCACTAACCCAGCAGCCTCTTCAATCAAGCAGATGTTCTTGGAAAGTGCCTGTTTCCTTCAGGTTAGCTTCGTGGCATAGTTGGCATGTTCTTCACCATGGCATGCCACAGATCCCATAGTGAAGTCTAATATTCACTTACTCCTCTTGAACTAGTGATGGGAAGAGACCCGTGCCTGCTTAGGCCTGAGGCTGGGCTTTTCATCTACCTCGAGGCTCTGACTGGCCATAAGTGACTCCCTGTGACGTAAAGGAGTCTGTTGTTAGTCAACCTCATTCCTATGAACATCAACCTCATGCCTTGTTGTCCTTAGTCTTTTTCTAAACCACACGGAAAGATAATATGCACAGTATCATCTATGTGTCCCTCTTCTCCACTTTTCCATCTTGCTGGGCACCCCAGGAAGCTGTACTATGTAGACGGTCTTAATGGACTACCTTGCCTTCACTTTGTAGGGTAGCTGGTCAGTGAGGTGGCTCTCTCCCACTGAGTCACTCAAAGTTCACTGTGTCCCTCTACAAAAGGCCACAGCTTTCCTCAAGCACCTTCTCCATACAGCAGCCCTTTCTGGTTCCGGAAAGTGCTTCCTTCCCTTGGTCTGCCCCTACCGCAGGCTTTGGGTAGTAATGGCTTCCCACTCTTGGTTGCCATAACGTATGCACTTTTCCTTGTTGGTTTTCCTAAACACTGCTCACACCTTGATAAATAGTCATCACTTTATTAAACTCTCCTCAATTACTGTTTGAGTGTGCCATTTGTTTCTTGATGGGACCCTGACTGATGCAGATAAAAGTAGTATGACGACAATAATTTATTTGCTTATTAATTCCTGTTTACAATACTAAAGATGGAGGAAAGGTTAATTCAAGGACATGTCATACCTCACTCTATCATACCTTTTGAACAACAGGTGACAATCTATTATGTAAGGAAATATGCTGGTTTGGAAAATAAATTGCATTTCAACTTAGTTATATCTCTAGGGAGTCTCGGGTGTTCAACACAAAACCAAGTGAATTGTTCAATAGAATTGCTATTTCTTTTGCAGGTGCAGATATAATGGTAAAGAACTTGAGTTTTGATGTCAGAAAGATTTAGTTTTGAATCTGAGCTCTTTTAGTTACTACCTTGTGGTTATCGGATGAGTTGCTTCTCGTGGCCTTATCTATAACACGGAGTGATAATTCCTCCCTCACACAGTGGTTGTAAAAATTAGGGGAGATATTGGGTAAAGGACCTGAATAGACATTTTTCCAAAGAAGATGTACAAATGGCCAATAGGGACATGAAAAGGTGTTTAACATCACTAGTCATCAGGGAACTGCAAATCAAAACCTTGAAGAGATATCACCTCATATTTGTTAGGATGAATATTACTAAAAAAACAAGAGCTAAAAAATTTTGGTAAGAATGTGGAGAAAAAGGAACCCTTTTGCACTTTTGGTGGGAATGTAAATTGGTGCAGCCACTCTGAAAAACAGGATGGAGGTTCCTCAAAAAATTAAAAATACAACTACCATATAATGAGTAATCCCACTCCTGGATATATATGAAGGATATGAAAACAGGATCTCAAAGAGAAGTATCTGTACTCCCATTTTCATTGCAGCATTATTCACAATAGCCAAGATATGGAAACAACGCACATGTCTGGCAATGGATGAACGTGGTGTTTATACAATGGAATATTATTCAGCCATAAAAAAGAAGGAAATCCTGCCATTTGCAGCAGTGTGGATGAATCTGGAGAGCATTATGTTCAGTAAAATGAACCAGACAGCATAAGATAAATATTGTGTGGTATCACTTATATGTGGAATCTTTTTTTAAGAAAAGCTAATCTCATTTAAACAGAGAGTAAAATAGTGGTTGCTGGGATCTGGGGGAGGGGCAAACAGGAAGATGTAGGTCAAAGGGTACCAACTTTCAGTTATAAGATGAATAAGTTCTGAGGATCTAATATACAGAATGGTGACTATAATAAATAATACACTTGAAATATCCTGACAGAACTTAAGTGTTCTCACCACACACAGACACACACACACACACACACACACGCAGATTAAATGAGATAATGTTTATAAAGCACTTAGTTTGTTGCCTTGTACATAACAGGATTATTAAAATGACTAAGTGATACACTGGGTATTTAAATACAAAAAATACAAAAACACTAATTCAAAAGGATAAGGCACCCCTGTGTTTATTGCAGCATTATTTACAGTAGCTAAATTATGGAAGCAGCCCAAGTGTTCATTGATAGATGAATGGATAAAGAAGAAGTGGTATATATACACAATGGAATATTATTCAGCCATTAAAAAGAATGAACTCTTGCCATTTGCAATGACGTGGATGGAGCTAGAGAGTATTATGCTAAGTGAAATAAGTCATTAGAGAAAGACAAATACCATATGATTTCACTCATATGTGGAACTTAACAAAAGAAATGAGCAAAGAGGAATAAGAGAGAGAGACAAATCAAAAATCAAACTTTTACCTATTAGAGAACCCACTGAAGGTTACCAGAGAGGAGGTGGGGGGCGGGGTAGTGAAATAGGTGATGGAGATTAAAGAGTACACGTGTTGTGATGAGCACCGGGTGTTGTATGTAAGTGTTGAATTACTATATTGTACACCTGAAACTAATATAATACTCTATGTTAATTATACTGGAATTAAAATAAAAAGCTTAATAAAAAATGCCTAAGTGATGCTTACAGACACATCATTTTCACTGTGTTCAACAATAAGCCTTGGATTCTAGAGCAACACCTTCCAATAGAACTTTCTGTAGTGATAGAACTGTTCTATATTTGTACCATCTAATATGCACCTATGAATACTTGAAATGGGGCTAGTGTGACTGAAAAGATGAAGTTTTAATTTTATTTAATTCTAATTAAATTAAAATGGCCACATATGACTAGTGGCTACCATATTGGACTATGTAGATCTAGAGAGTAAACATAAAGATAACAAGTCCTTTTGTAAGATCATCTATGCCATTTGGACATGTGAACATAAAAACCATCAGTAGGATAAAATCAGAAGTGTCAACTGTTCATGCTCCTAGAAACTGACATGATAATCGTGTCTGCAGTACTCATATAAAATTTTTTCTGTACTAGATAGATTGAAGTTATACACAAACACATAAACATACACACACTTAAAGGGAATATTCTGGATAATTTTTTTTAAATCAGATTATCTGGATAATTATCTCAATTCCTCCTTTTGCTTTAGTTCATTGGATATTAATATGAGGACTTCTCTGCCCCTGCCCTTCTAGAGCCCATGGTGGGCATACTTATCAATATAGCACTTATTCTTGCCAAGCCCAGTTGGGCCTCCCAATCCTCAACAAGACGATGGAGACCCATACAACTCATTGATTGGAATTGACATGTGAGATAAAGCCCATTTCCCACCCTAGATTTAGATACATTCTTTTAAGGGAGTACTTGGGTAATTTGGAAGGAAAAGTAGCAAATGACTATACAAAATATATTTAGAGTTAGAGAATTTTTAGAGCCAGAGAAGGCTCAAAGAGTTGTCTTATTTTTCTTGGGCTTGACTTATTTGCCTACACACAAATGTGCCATATCTGCTGCGTGTTTTCCAGTTATCCTCCCCACCCCCACCCCAGATCCAGTGTCCACCCTTCTCCACCCAGCTATGTGCCCTGGGGGGCTGACCTGTGGACTGATCACTGAGCTTCCTTGCCCTGGGCTTCCTGTTGGCAACTGGCCAGTGGGAGGCATCAACAGGAGATCTGGCAATCAGGTAAGTGTGAAACTGGGGTATTTATTCCCCTGACTCCCTTCCTGTGGGACAAGGTGGACTGCCCAGATCCTAATACTGTGAGTCATATAGCTCCTGTCACCTGTTGGGGACCCTCTTCTCACAGTCCTCTGTTTCCTTGGAAACTGCTCCTTCTCATTGCTTCTTCAAGCCCAGGGAGAGTAAAGGGAGGGCTGCTGTGGCCAGCCCCAGATGCTATGCTCTTTCTTCTTTCCCCATACCCTGACCACATCTCTGAAAAGAGTCTCTTTATCATTAACTCTCTTCATACTTCACAATTTGAGTGTGCCATTATTTTCTGCTGGGACTTTGATATATCTATGAAAGAGTATCAGGATGCCCTCTCTCTGAGCCTTTCTTCCAAGCAGCAATTGCTACAGGGATAATTTAGGACATTGCTTTTTAGAGTAGCTGTTTAATCTCCCTGCCTTACCAGACATCAACTTAGACCCCTCCGTGGTGAGTCATTCTATTTGTGTGGGTGGGGTTAGTTAAAAAAATTTAAGAATTTTTTCAAAAGTCCAAGTGCAGAGCCCCAAATAAAATAAACAACTGAAAAAAAAAAAAACAGGACTGTGCATTTAGATGCCTTGGACAGTGACCCATAGCCCAGCGCCTCCTTTCTGGGCAGGATGTGGTCAGAGTACTATACACGGTTAAGAAATTTCCCTTTTGAGCCTCTTCATCATGTAGTTTGGTGTGGATGAAATCAGTTCCAATAATACCTAGAAGTTGAGGTATTATGTGTACAGTGTTAGTAGGAGAACTTTAGCAGTGTCAGGATGGCATGGTAATTTTCTTTCTGCCCCAAAAATTATTCAAAATGGCCCTTGGTAGGACTCCCTTCCTTTATTTTGGTCACAAGCTGGAAAGGGCTGGCTTTCTATGGCCTGCAATGATGGATGGCGACCCTCCTGGACTCTCGTCTGTCTGGTGTCATGCTTGTGAGAGGGCTCAAAGCTCCCTGCCCCAAAATACCTTTCTTCCCAGAAGTTCTGTCACAATTCCAGAAATTCCCATTCTGCGCATGTTACCCTAAGGGTATTATTGAGTGAAGGCTTCATTTTATGGGAAAAAGACATTACATATCAGCTGGTTGATGTCCTGGCAGAAATAAACGTATGTGGTTTAAACTATTACTTCCTGGTATCGTGCGCAGAGAGAATGGGGAAATGGGGGTCCTGGTTGGGAAGGAGGCAATCAAAGGTGAGAGGCCTCCAGAATCACTTAGGAACCCAGAACTGTTCGGGAGAACGCAGTGGTGTAGTTCGTGACCACAGCAGCGCTGGGATGCCTGAGTGTGCCGGGGCGTGATTAACATTGTCACCAAAGATGAACTCTGCTACAACATGACAAGACAGTCTATGTAAGGTGTCTGGGTCAAAGCTTCATAAATCTGTTTCCTTTTCCGCTCCATCCATCATGTGGCTGAAAGCTGTCCCGGCTAGGAGACTGTCAAGGCTACCAAAGGATTGTCTGATCTTGAGGAACTAAACTGTTCTGACCAATCAGGAACCAGAATGGCAGTCATCAGTCATTAATTAGTAGTGGCTGCATGACGTGTTGTGGTTGATAGGGAATGTGAGGTGGCATCTAGGCACAATGAATAAAAATGGCATTATTGATTAGCAGTGGGCTTGTGGCTGTGGGCTTGGACTTGGAGGGACAGGGAGGAGATACCAGGCCCACCAAGGGCCTTTTTCTGCTTCAGTCCATACTCAAAGTGTCCTTTCCAGGTTTTCAGGGGCCTGAGACTGGCATCAAGAATCCTCAGCACTGCCTTCCTGGGAATATACTGTCACCGGATCAGTTTACAAAGAGTATAGGCATAAAACTTTTCAACTCTCCCTATGATTAAGTCTGTAATTCGGGTTAGATGCCCGTTGATGGTTTGGGGATTCAGGCTGGGGTCGAATGGGCCAAGAAGGGTGGTCTCCCAAAGGACCAGCTGGTGAGGAACCCATCTTCATGGGCTTGTTTTCCCATTTCATACCTCTAAACTAGGTCAGGACTTCAGGAAGCCCTGGGAGTCATCCTCGACTCCTCTTGTTCCCACACATTCTCTGTCCATCCTCTCAGGAAGAGCTGACAGAATCTGTGCTGATCCAACCCCTTGTCATCACCTCCACAGCCACCTGGCCAGCGCCCCCCCTGTCATCTCTCACATGCTCAGCTGCCATAGAGTCCCATCTGGCTCCCTGCTCTCACTCTCCCGCCCTCCAGTCTGTCCTCCTCAGTGCTTGAAAAACGTCAATAAGGTCCTATCATTCTGCTGCTTCCCACCCTCCGATGGTTTTCCGGCACACTTGCAGTGCAATCAGAAGGCCTCAGCACAGCCTCAAATATCCACGTGATCTATGGTCTGCTCCTTGTGATCTGGTCTCCCCGATTCTCTTCCTCTCTGCCTCTCTTCCAGCCACCCTGGCCTACCTTCTGTTCCTTCACATCTTGCCACACTCATTTCCACCTCAGCCGCTTTGCCGGGTGTGTTCGCCCCCCAGATCTTCATGGGGCTTTCTCTCTCATTCATTCACATCTCGTTCAAATGTTACCTTCTTCCTTGGCTCCTTTATAGGAAGTGACTCCTCTTTCCCATGGTACTCCCTATTCTCGAAACTTACTTTATTTTTCTTGCTGCTGCAGCTCGTTACTACTGAAGATCATGTGCACTAGTTATTTATGTATTGATTTTCTTTCCTCCTCCCCAGAATGGAAGTCTTTGAGGGCGGGAACTTGTTCATTGTTGTCATGTCTAGAAGAAGGCCTAGAACATAGGAGGTGTTCAGGATGTATTTGTCAAATCGATGCATGGATTTTTAAAGTGAGGGGTCTTCTCTAGGCCATGGGATTGCATGTCAAGTCACGGGGAGGATCAAGATGGTGTGTGAATCCATGGCAAGGAGTGTGGCACCTGAGGGCGGGATCAGCTGACTGGTGGTAAGGGCCGATCCGGAAGCTGCATGCCTGGGCAACACTCAGAAAGTACAGAGCTTCCAGCGAATTGTGAGTCAATGTCAGAATCCAAGTGAATGATTATGACAGTGGATAAGAATTCCTAGCACAAAGAAGTTAACATTGAGACACGTTCTCAACTGGGAAGCTTCCTACATGGTTATGCCTGGAACAGGGGCCACAGTGTGGGTCCTGAGGAGGTTCTGAGGTTGAGCTTAGTTCAGAGATGGTAAACAGGGTGATCCAAGGTGGTGGAAGCTAAAAGCCTACCTGCTATGAAGTCATCACCAATCAATCCATTTAATTCTACAGAGTCTGGGAAGAGACTCAGGCCTTCTGAAATTATCTCCTAACACACGACAACTGCCCCCTCCTTGCAGATGCTTTCCCCAAAACCAGTTCATCAGAGGAGATGTCATGGTAGTGATGTTCCCCAAGAGACCAGAGACCAATGAGTTCTATGGCCCACTTATGTCTCATGTTGGGGAACTCCAATGAGCAGCAGGGACCTCTGTGCTGGCTGGGAATCCCCACGGCAACAGCAGCCTCTGTGGGGTTGGGCTGCAAGCTACTTTTCAGATTTAGCACATAGCCTTGTGAAGAGATAAAGTTGTGTTGTCTCTGCTGAGAAACCAAATCAGCGATGCTGACGTATCTGGGAAATGGGAAGGTTTCTACAGGTTGGAAGCCGATGTCCGAGCCGGAAGGATGGCTTGTGCAGACGTTTGTGTGCCCCCATTCCCAGCACTATTTGTACATTTCCAGGATCGATGTAGGAAGAAGTACATTGCTGTGTGTTTGTAACTCAGGCCATCATCTGAGGGTAAGTAGCACAGAGGTTTGGCATGGCTTTCAGAGGAAGTAAGGTGAAGATTCTTCTCCCTCAGCCTACTAAGTAAACCGCTTAGGCCTTTCATGACTCAGAAACCGCAGACCCCACAGACAACATGCATCTATTCATTCTTGTCTACAAATATTGATAGAGAGCCTATTGTGTGACTAACACAGTGATTGGGTTGAGGATGTAATGGTAAAATAAGATTCACTCCCTCCCCTCAAAAACAGATAATCCCACTCTAGCGTGGAACATTCTGCAACATGAAGGGCAGCGTAATCTAGTAGCAAGGAACATAAGCTGAGTTTTGCCACTAACCGGGCTGTATGATCTTGTACACGTCACTTCCTTTCTCTGTGTTTCAATTTTCTCATGTATATTTCAAGGAAATTACCCATGTTATGGGATTTAATAAAATAATGCCTATCAAGTGTTTAGCCCATGTGTCGGTAAATGTGAGCTATGATTCTGGCTATGATTTTATGGGAAGACTTGGCCAGTAATGCTATGGGGGCACATTTATATATCGAAGTACCATATTTCTGGACAAATGTATTTACATTCAAGGCCAAGCCTAGAAAAAACCTGAGTAATTGGAGATATCTTCTTTTTGTTTCCTGCCCAAGAACCTCTCTATCTAAATCTGTCTTCTTTCTCCTTTCTGGAAGCCTTGAGTGCCCTGGATCTTTCTCTGATTTTCTCTGTCAACACTTCTCTCAGTGGATTGGCAGATTGGAAGGAATCCAAGCAAGATATGTACATCACATTGTCATTGATTTAGAGCATTGCCCTCCCTGGAGGTGTTCACATCTCACCCAAAGAATGGCATCATTTCAGGTATCAGTGAAACTGCATTTTCTGAAAGTAATGAAAGGGTTTGGTATTTGTACAGGAAGAGACAGATAGACTGATGGAATGGTCTCCACAACAGACTCATGAACACATGGGAACTTGGTTCACAACAGAGATGGAAATACAAATCTACAGAGAGGGGAAGAATTAGTCAAGTGCCGGGATGATTGATGGAAACAGGAAATCCCTACCTCACACTTTAGACACAAGTAAATTCCAGATGGAATTAAGATGTACATATGAAAGAGAAAGGTTAAAACTTTGAGGAGGAAATATAGGGAACTTTTAAACATAGGGGCTTATGTTTCAAAAGGCATACACCAAAAGGAAGAGGTTTTAAAATATGATTATATTAAAATATTACACTTCTGTACCAACAAAGACACAATAAACAAAGTTAAAGTACAAGCTTGAGACTGAAAAAAGATATTATAATGCCTATAATCAACAAAGAATTCTTAATAAAATTTATTTTTAAAAAGTCATATGACTTAATAAGAAAAGATAATCTAAGAAAAATGGACAGATAGTTTGAACTGGACACTCAGAAAAAGAAACTCAATCTCACTAATAACAAGGGAAATTCAAATTAAAACCATAGTGTGATACTATTTTATACCCGTGAGCCTGGCCAAAATGGTATCATCTGATAAAACCAGTTTTAATGAGGCTCTGGGGAAACACACCTCACATATTGCTGGTTAGAGTGCAAGTTGGGAATACTACTCTAGAGACCACATTGGCAATATCTCTCAAAACTGAAGAAGTGAATATCCCAAGACCCAGAAATTCTACTTGTAAGTACATATCCTAGAAAATGTCTTGCACATGTATACAAAGTAACAGGCACAAGAATGATCATTGCATCATTGTAAAGACAAAAAGCTGGAATGAATTAATGCCCATCCAGAACAGGACAGACAAGTAAGTTGTGAATTAGTCATACAATGCAATCTTATACAGCAGATACAGTGAATGAGATAGAGCTACATGTACCAATATGGATCAATCTCTGAGAGATAACAGTGGCATGCAAATAACAAACTATATAGAAGGGTTTGGATTACATGATACCATTTAGATAAAAATATGAAAAGACACCAAACTTTACATTGTTCACATTATATATTTATATTATATGTTACATTATACTATGTACTTATTATATATTTATATATAATATATGTCGCTTATATGTATTTATTATATAGGTACATCTAAATCATGTATTTTTTTAAAACACGTATATCTTGTTTGTGTAAAAATACATAGAAAGTATGAAAAATGAGCATGGGCGGAACAGATACCAACTGGAGGAGAGTCTGGAGATGGATGAAGAAGAGGATGGTAGTGGTTTGGTGAGGGGGGCTTCAATAAGATTTGAAGGAAATAGGATAAAATGCTATTATTAAATCTAGGCTGTTGATAGTAATACACAGATGTTTGTGCTTTCCCATATGTTTGGCATTTTAAAATTAAAAGAATGGGTTCCCTTTCTTTTTTTTTTTTTAAGATTTTATTTATTTGACAGAGAGAGACACAGCGAGAGAGGGAACACAAGCAGGGGGAGTGGGAGAGGGAGAAGTAGGCTCCCTGCTGAGCAGGGAGCCCGATGAGGGGCTCGATCCCAGGACCCTGGGATCATGACCCAAGCCGAAGGCAGACACTCAAGGACTGAGCCACCCAGGCGCCCCTGGGTTCCCTTTCTTGATGCCGAGGCTGTCCTTCCTTATGGCTTTTCCAGTTAGGTCTCTGAGAAGATAGTGTGTAATGGGAATCTGTTTATTCCCTAGAGTGCCTTCTGGATTTGTAGTACTTGGTTTCAGTCTGCATCATGCTCTCTTTGGAGAAAGGGCTCATCTAGAGCAGGGATGCCGTGTATAGGTGAGCAATCCTTTCGCTTCCCAAAGATGCTGGCCAAATGGGGTCCGAACCGCAGTCCCTGCTCTGTTCCCTGAGCGATGCCCCTTGATATGTGACTGCACACCTTGTGCATTTGCATCCATCCAGAGTAGGCACCTTCTGCTAATTCATGTGCCTGCATAATCTGACCTCATAGTAGGCAGCTCCTTTTTGTATCTGCACAAAGGCACACTCTAGAGGAATCGCAGACCTGACCTAGGAGCTCAAGGCCACACCCAGGGTTTCCCAGCCTTACCAAGGTAACCATTAACGCAGTCTTGAGAAGAAGGTTGAAAACATGCTTCTGCTGCATGGGACGGCCAGCCAGAGAGGGGAGGAGGATCCAATTTGCTCACTAGTCCCTACTTCAGTTCTGAGCGAGCACCAGTTTTCTCAGCATTCCCTAGACCCGCAGCTCGATGGAGCCAACCAGGTCCTGTGCATCAGCGCCCTCCGAACCAAGAAACACCCACATGAAGATCCCTTGACAAATTCTTTTATAAATTTGTGGGCATTTTCAAATGAGCTTGAATGGGAAAGCATGATTGATGTGCGATGAATTAGACCTTCACTGGAAAGACAAACAGGCACCAGCAGCTATTTGAGGTGAATTGTTCTGATTTAATTTATTTCACCTGGTGTGTTTACTAAGTGTCTGCTTTACTAGCTATTGAGTACAAAATAAACAGGTACTTATATTCTAAGCTCCAAAAGCTGCAACAAATCCTTTAAAATTTTGTATTGGTACTGCTTTGAAGATGATAGTTATTGGATTGATATATTATAGTTGAATCCTTCTGCCTATATAAAGATATAGCTATAATTTAAAGTCAAAATAGTCCAGATTCTACAAAGTATCAGATTCATCACTGGCCCATTTTTCCTTTCAACTGATCATCCAAAAGACATCTGTTGAGTGCCCACTATGTGTGAGGTGTTAAGGATAGAAGATTGAATAATAAATTGTTTCTTTTCTCAAGAAAGTCAGATACTCAGAGAATTACACTCCAGTGTTTGTTTGTTTTTTTTTAAGATTTTATTTATTTGACAGAGAGAGAGAGAGAGGGAGAGAGCACAAGCAGGGGGGAGCAGCAGGCAGAGGGAGAAGCAGGCTCCCCACTGAGCAAGGATCCTGATGCGGAGCTTGATCCCAGGACCCTGGGATCATAACCTGAGCCAAAGACAGATGCTTAACCGACTGAGCCACCCGGGTGCCCACACTCCAGTGTTTTAAGAACAGTAAGAGAAGGGAATCCAGAAGACTGTGGGATGTCCAACTCAGCAGCTGGGGAGGGTATGTGTTTGAGTCAGGGAAGACTTCCTGGTGGAGGTGGTGTCTGAGCTGGACTAGAGTCTGCAGTGGGGAAGGGCATTCCAGGTAGAGGAGGCAGCCTGATCAAAGGCACTGTATATGGCATCTATGGGTTTTTTTGTCCAGCCAGGTGCCATTTTCCTTTTCTTGATGACCCCTTGGCAACTCACCCTCCTCTATTGAGAGCAGTCTTGGTGGAGCTGTCTGTCAAGGGACCCTGAGATCCAAGTCCATGGCAGCTGAACCAAGCTAGGCCCATTGAATTCTCTCACCCAGGAATTTGACTCTTTAGGACAGTTATTGCAACGAAGGAAAGTGGTCATTGCAGAACCCTAAAAAGAAAGTTCATATTTCCTACCTGGATCCCAGACTTCTGTTTCTCAACTTTGTCATGCTTGAGTCTTTAGTTTTTCCTTCAATTCTGTAAGCTCTCTCATATCCTTACAATAAAATCTGTTTTGTTTGTTATCCAGAATCAGTGTCTGTTGCTTACAACTGGGAAAAAAAAAAAAAAAAAAAAAAACTAAATGATACAGGAAAAAAAAAAAATCAGTGGTGGAAGCTATTAGTAGAATTCTAGGAAGTCTACTTTTTATTTACCAGAACTCCTTAAGGAAAATTTCCAGATCCTTCAGAGGTAAGAAAGAAAGAAAGAAAGAAAGAAGAAAGAAAGAAAGAAAAAAATACAAAGAAAGGAAAGGAAAAGAGAGAAAGAAGAGAAAGAAAGAAAGAGAAAGAAAGGAAGAAAGAAAGAAAGAAAGAAAGAAAAAAAGAAAGAGAAGGGGGAGGGAGGGAGAGAGAGAAAGAAAGAGAGAGAGAAGGGAAGACAGGCAGATTTCTCTCTCTTGCCATGGGCATCTTCCCAGGTAGTGTTATGGGAAGGCACATTCCTGAGGATGGCTGGGTTTGCAGGGAAGACCCCATCGGCCTCATTTAACCTTCTGCCACTGGCCAGCCTCAGTCTCTCCTTCCCTGGAGCACCTGTTACATACAACGCTCAGAAGAAAAGGAAGAGTCTGCTTCTGTTTCACACAGAACCCAGCTGGAATCTGCCAGAGACTGCCCTGCCTCTGTAGACAGTTTACCTGGTTGGCCCTCGGGGCAAAAATGTGAATGACAAAGAGCCAGGGATGTCAGATTTTGAGCCTGCTGCTGGCTGAGTTTCTTAGCTTCTAGCCCACAAGCCCAAGGTCTATCCTGACATGGAAACAATTAAAAGCTCTGGCTTTTTCATTGTATTGTAATTACCGCAACATCTCTGGTACAAATTATGACTCACTTACTGTTCTAGGCAGTTAGCATCTGGACTGCCACCAAGGCAATCCTCTGTAGGTTGCAGACTGGTATCACTCGGTGCCTTCAGAAAGCTCCTAAGGAAGAGGTTTTGCTCAAGGCAGGAATGGGGGCAGGGGTCTACTTTTCATAGATGAGGCATTTCACTAAAAATACTTGGGCCCTCATACACCCTGGAATATTTTTTTTAATTAACATATAATGTATTATTTGTTGACACCACCTGGAATGTTATTGGTAGTTACAAGGCTTTATTGTTGTTTTCATTATTGCGCATATTATTATTATCAGACTTTATCTGCAAAATGATCATGGGAGTTTGGCTTGTGGGGAAGTACCTTATGAATTTATGTGGATTTTTTTTACTTAAATCACATTTTTGCTTTCTTTACCATTTCTCTGTTGGAGGCAGCCAATGGAGGATTTCCTTTGGCAGGTATATAGAATGTAGTGTCTAAGAGAAATCAATCATAAGTTTTGTAGCAGTTCCAGGAGGGTCAGGATTTTATCTCTTCTGATAAGTACTGGTTCAAATACTCTGAGGTTTCCTCAAGTAGCAGTCACAAATTTTGCCAATGACAAAAATCCAGGCTTGACCTGGCTTCAGCGCAATGGAGAATTTACGGTCTCTGGCCATTGAAAACTCAGATGCTGATTTCGCTTATGACTAGATTTGGAGTTGAAGTTTCTCTCTTCTTGATCCTGCCCCTTCCTGTGTCAGACTTATTCCCAGGCTCCACCTCATACCCCCAGAAACTCCAGGTTTATCCCATCACAAGGCCAACCCCATCAGAGAAGAGCAAAGATTTTGACCCAGAGTTTCTTGTCAAATCCCTGAAATTCACCAGAAGAGACCAACTTAGGTCACATGCACACTCCTGAATGAATCTCTGTGACCAGAGAGGGCCATGATCCCATTGGTTTAAGCATATAAGGTGTGGGTGGAATCCCACAGCCCATGGGGCTGAGAATCAGGGAAGATGCCCCACTATAAGCAAACCCCACCTCCACATAAATAATCCCAATAAATCAGGGCCTTTGCAGGAGGAGAGGGGAAAGTTGCTGGAGAGCAAAATTGCACATGTCCATCACAGCTCTGAAGTCTGGGCACCTCTAAATGTAGTCTGAAGACCCCAAGGATGGCAGAGGGAGTGGGGCCTCTGCCCTGAAGGGTTGCCCTCATTTCTTTCAGTTAACTCCAAAAATTCCTGAATTCTTCTAAACCCAGAAATCCGTGGAGAGCAGTCACAGTCAGAACCCTGTTGGGGGGGCGGGGATTGGTGAGGGAGAATGAACTAATGCATAATCAGAAGGTTTTCCTGAAAGATAAGATCTTCCAACTACTTGCAAATCTCCCCAGAGCATCCGAAACGGAGTTTAAATATTTATTTTCTTTGAAGGAATTTTGAGAGATAGAATTATGCAATCTAATGATTTTTTAAATAGGCTCCTGAAAACAACTAACTTGACTCCTGACCTACTCCAGGCCAGACTCCATACTAGATGCTTGGTTAATTATTTCCCATAGCAGCCCTTTGGGGGAAAATACCATCATCTCTTTTATAATCCAGATGAAGAAACTGGAGGTCAGAGAACTTCAGCAAGTTTCTGGGCCCAGCCAGGATGTAAGCCCCCTCTGTTCGAACTCTGAGCCCCAGGCATTGCCCCTCCTCTGTGAGATTAGACATGATCGAGGAAATCCATCTCCCTTCCCTACTAGAGAAACAGGGATGAGAAAATCTCTCTGTGCTGTTAGGGTGCATTTGTATACTTTTTGTAGTTAGGAAAGGAAGAATAGTCCTGAACAATTCTGGGGCAACAGCTGGCTTTGGGCCACTGGGAGTGGAGGGGAAAATGCTTTGTAGTAGACTTTTACCGGCAAGTTTTGAGTGGAGGAGAATATGATTTCCCAGGCCTCTTATCAGATTCAGTTCCTGCCCCAGGTTGTGCACAAACTACAGTCAGTGCCCACAAGAGCGCCGGAGGTCAGCATTAGCAGACCCCAGAGGGCTCCCCACCTGCCTAGCAGCTACTCCCAAGCACTAATGAAATGATGCATCAAAAACCTGCCCTGACTCACTCCTGGAGTCTGTCCACACCAGCCTCTGCCACCCCCGCTCCACAGAGACCACACTTACTAAGATCACTGAAGATCCTCTTGCTCCTAAACCCACGCGGAAATTCTTCTTTGTGACTCTTTCTGGTCTCCGTGGTGCTTGATCCAATGGGCCACGTCTATGCTCTATATCCTCTGCAGCAAAGCAATAGCATCACTGCTGGGCTGTCTTCTCTTCCAGGTCGTTTCTAAGGCATTTCTTAGAATTGGCAGGAGATCCTAAGTATTCTGTCCGGGGTTGGTGACCGTTTTAATGACAGACCAAGACCCCGAGCAGTTCCAGTTGCCTCTGTGTGTTCCGCAGGAAGGAAATGCCACTCAACAGGTTCGAATCTCAAATCTTGAGATTCTTAAAAACGACCTGACTTTTGCATGAAGGACATCCAACAAGAGCACTAGACACACAAATCGAGGATCCTCTCTGCCCATGGCAAACCTGCTATAAAAACATGTTTATCACATATTTTGAACTATGTTGTACAGATTTTTGTCATCAATGTAAGGCAAGCACAGTACATCTCTCCTCATTCAAATAGAATTTAATAAGGATGTAGTTAAACAGGTGCTGGAAGGCTGAAAATATACAAAAGGGAATACTAAAGTATCTCAGAATCGTAGCTACAGAAAGTAGCTAAGGGAACAGAAGGAAGAGGTTGGGGTGATTAAGAATCTAGAAGCTCCATGGAGCCTTCAAATGGAAGTGATTCAAAGTAAAACAAAATAAAAGCCCCACAAAACTAAAACAAACAAAACCCATTATTTCTAATTCTATATGTTATGCTCGACACAATGCATTAAAACTGTGACATGCACACTTATCAAGTCTAGAACTTACCACAGCCCCTTTAGTTTTATTTTCATTGTCTGAAATCCTCCAACGATTCAATGTCACTTTTTCTCTCTGGGATCATTAATTTTCAGGGTTAGATAGAGATCAATAGTCATAGTTTGAAATTGGCATCTTTGGAGGAGAAATATGTTAACTGGATGGTGCCCCAGTTAAGAAAATGGTGTGCTCTTTCGTGGTTGCGTTCATCGACAGCACCCTGAGCATTATTTTATTCTGTTGTGAAGATTCTGACAGTCTGTTGTAGTATCTTATCTATCACCGAGTTTTCTTTCTTTTCCTTTCATATTGGGTCTCTGGAGTGGAACTTTATTTAAAAGGCCCTGACATGAGAAAGAACGGCCATGGCCAGGCCATTCTCCTTTAGCACCAAGGAAAGTGGCCAGATGGTCAAACACCCAAGTCAAGGACTCAGTCTAGTGCCTGTGCAGCCAGGGTGCGGCTTTCAAAGTAATCAGCTTCATTTGGGGGACTATATGACAATGGATATTTTGATCTTACAAAACCTTGGGCAAAGTCAGCAGTCACTTCTCTGAGCACGGCTACTGCCTGATGCCCGGCTCAGAAGGAGGCAGCCCTCAGAGTCACCCATCTGGAATGGAGAAATTCATTTTATTTATTTGTCTTTTCAATAAATATTTGTTAAGTACCAATAATGTGCCAGTTGCTATAAATACAGCAATAAACAAAATTGATAAAAATCCCTGCCCTCATAGAAATTATATTTATGTGTATGTATGCATGAATAGACAATAAAAAAATTAACCAGGGCATTCTTTATCTATCTATCTATCTATCTATCTATCTATCTATCTATCTATCTATCTTTAGATGGTGAAAATATTACGAAGAAAATAGACCAGGAAATTTTGAGCCAAGGTATGTGTATGGGGGAGAGTTGCCATTTTAAATGGAGTGGCCAGGGAAGGCAACACTGGCAAGGTGATATTTGATCAGAGACCTGAAGGAGGGACAGGAATAACCCATGCGGATATTTGGAGAACAGCAAATGCCAAGTCTCTGGGGCAGAAGCATGCTTGATGGACCAGCAAAACGGCCGGGGTGGCTCTAGCCAAATGGTTGGAGGAGAGTGGTGGGAACTGAGTTCAGAGAGGTAGCAAGAACCAGATTGTCCAGAGCAAAAACTCTTACTCAGGGTCTGCTAAATATTGTTATTTAATGTAATAAAGAAGCTCATGTATTAACATATCACAAATTTAGACTTATTTAATTTTTATTCACTGTATTTCAGTATAGTTTGTTTCTTTTTTAACCCTATGTCTTTATTTTATGCACTTAAAAATGTTATTTTGAGAAGGAATATATAGACTTCAACTGTCTGCCAAAGAGATTCACATCTACAAAGAAGGTACAGAATTCTGGATGCAGGGCCTTTAAGCTACTATGGGACTTCAGCTTTTACTTTGAGAGAGATAATGAATGTTTACTCTGGCTGCCATGTTGAGTATAGACTAAAGATGGACCAGGTTGGGGGCAGGGGACAAGTTAGGAAGCTAGGACAGTAATTCAGGCAAGATGTGATGGCAGCTTGAACCAGAGTAGTAGCAGTGGAGGTAATGGGAAGAGGACACATTCTAGAGAGATTTTAAAGGCAAAGCTAACAAGATTTGCTGATGGATTAGATATGAGCATGGGTGGGGTGGGAGGAAGGAATCAAAGGTGACCATGAGTTTTTTGTCCTGAGCAACTGGAAGGATGAAGTTGCTTTCATCTGAGGTAGGGAAGTATGCAGGGGAGCCAGGGAGGAGGTTAGGGAAGATCAGATTTAGTTTTTGGACATCTTATGTTTGAAATGCCTGCTGCATATCCAAGTGGAAATGTCATACAGGTAGCTAGAAGTAGAAATCTGGAAGTATGGGGGGCAGTCCAGGCTGGAAATGCAAAGTTGGGAATCATCAGTCTATACCTGCAGTTAAAGCTATGTGACCAGATGAGATTGTTATCCTAGAAAGTGGTACACGTGGAAAAGAGATGAGTTTTGATGGCTGTTACTATCAGGGGGTGACCTAATGTTTAGGATTTGCAAGGAAGAGAAGGAATCAGCCAGGGAGAGCAGCCAGTGATTTAGGAGGGAAGTAGGGGGTTTGATGTCCCTGAGCCCAAGGGAAGAAAATGTCAAAGAGGAATTATTACCTGTTACATGCAGTTGATAGGTCAAGTAAGATGAGGCCTGAGTTGACTGTGGATTTAGCAACCTGTAACTCACTGGTGACCTAGAAGAGATTTCTAGCCAAGTGACTGGAACAAAAGTCCTATTGGAATGTGTTCAAGAAAGAATAAGGAGAGGGAAATTGCAAACAATGGGAAGAGGAAACTCCTTTCAGGTATTTCCCTCAAAGGGAAACAGAATATTTAGATGATAGCTGGAGGGGGATATCAGGATCAAACTTTTTTTTTTTTTTTTGAGATGGGGGAAATTTCAACATATTTGGACACTGATAGGAATGATTTTAAAAAGAGGTCACACAGATTACTGAGGTAAGATGGAGGCCATAATCGAAGCAATGTCTTTGGGTAGACAAGACTGGTAACAACTAGAGGGTGACCAGAGGAGTTTGACCTTAAACAGGACCTGAAGAGTTCTCCTATAGTAATAGGTGGGAAGGTGGAGAATAAGGGCAGACTATTATAGGGAGAAGTGGTATTGAAACACGTGGAATTTCTCTTCTGATTTCCACCATTTTCTTAAGAGAAATAAGAAGAATGGTAATTAACTATAAATGAGAATGGATAGGGAGAAGAAGTCAGAGATTTGAAAAGAGAGGAAAAGTGTTGCATGGTTGTCTAGCATTGTGGAAGAGTGAATGGAACAGCAAAATGCAGTAGGATTGCCAAGCAGCATTCAGGGCCCCCTTGGTATTAGTGGCCAAGCATTTAAGATGAATCTATTCAAAATGTTATATTTTTCTTCAGTTATATTCAACTCTTTGGGTACAGGTCTGAAGTAGGTAGGGAGTTAGATTCAATCAAGATTGGGTTTTGTCATGTAAGTAAGTTAAAGGGAGGACAGAGCAAGAGAACTGAGGGTAGATCCAAGGCAATAACTGATTAACTATGGAATTTAAGTAAAGGAATGAGTGTGTGAAGGTGGTGTGGATAGTAAAAAGGTAGAACCCAATAGATTGTTGGTTGTAGTGCAGTGGAACGATTTTCAGAGTCAAAGCACTAGAGAGAGAGAGCTGGAAAAATAGGAGGTAAGGGACAGAGAGTAGGATAGTTAAAATAGAGATTATGGAAGTGTTGCAGTTATTGGTAAGGACTGGGTTAAAGTATGGCCTTGAGAAAGAGGATCTAAGTTAGGGTGGAGGATAAGATCATCAGAGGGAAGGAGGTCCAGGAACTAAGAGTCCAGCCTCTTAGAAAGATCATCTACTTAGATACTGAAATCACTAAGAATTAGGTCAGGAATAATGTTGACAATGATAGTAATTAAGCCTGGAGATCAACCTTTATGAAATAGGAGTGGTGGTAACCATGGGTTTTTAGATATCTACAACAAGTAGAAGAGTACGAGGCATTGCCTAAGAGTATATGGTTTAAAGCTGGGGTCTGGGATAGTGATCTTCTGTTTGACGGGGTCAAGGCAAGAACACAAACTCTCCTCAACTCTGTCTCTGGGGCCACTCTTCATCGAGTAGGTAGAAGGGGGAAGCATATAAAATTATCCTTGTCTCTTTTTATCAGGCAGATTTTATATTTTTGTCTTCATTTTTGTGGTTTATCTGTTTTTCATCATTCACTAGAGTGACAGACACTCTTTGTGAGTGATAGTGAGGGTTGACCTAACTTTTCTGCTTAACTCCCTTTTACCTAGTCACCTTCTAGCTAGTGGTGGCTATGTGACACCATTCTGGCCAATGGAAACCAAGCAGAAGTAATTGAGTGAGGTTTCTGAGAAAGTTTTTCCTTTACTGAGAAAAAGAGATGGACTCAGTAGTCATTTCCCTTTTACTCTTTGCCCTTCCTTCTTCTTTTCCTTTCTGCAAAGCAGCCCCAAGGTGCAGCAATCATCTTGTAACCATGAGTTACAAGTGGCAGAACAGAAAGATAGTAAGAGTCTGGGTTTCTGATTCCATTGTTGAGGCACTGCCTCAGCCCTAACTTGTACTTCTGGGGTTCTTGTCATGTGAGACAAATAAATCCCTCTTCCTTAAAGTCAGCACATTAGGTTGGTTTCTTTATTTGCAACTTATTGCTTCCCTAACTCATAAAGCTACTTTCTTATGAAGATAGGAATGCTAGTTGGTTGGATTTAAGAGGGAATTTCACAGACTCATTTGTAAGTCACTTTATTTGGATAACATCTGTCAACCAAAAATGTTTGCTTGACTCTACCTCTTCTTCATGTTACTGCCTTATCCTCGTTCCTCACTTCACTGTCAGATTTCTTGTATGAGTAGCCCACCCATGCTTCCTCCACTCCTTTGTGATCCACCATGTATCAGGCCTCTAGAGCTGATCTCTAGATAACTTCCACAGAAACTATTGTAACTAACATTACTGATGATCCCTGTGGCATCTTTTTTGAATTTTATCCCCCCTGAAAACTTTGTTGGTTCAACTGGCCATTTCCTCCTCCTCCTCCTCTTCCTCCATGGGCTTCTGCAATACCTCTCTTCCCTAGAAGTTCTCAACTTCTGAATTATTTTCTTGAGCCTTTTCTTAGCTCTTTGTCATCTGCCTAACTCTCACTGTTTATTCTCTAGTATACTCCCCTTGGACGTCTCCACCTGTTTTTCCCCCACCCTCATCTTCTTTTCTTTCACTTTCTGGGTTTTCCCAGGATGCTTTGGTACACTAGCAGGTCTCTAGCTGCTTTCAAGAGGTCAGCAATTTATAAGTTTATCATTTCATTCCAGACCTCTCACTAGAGCTTTAGATGCCTATTTTTAACTGCTTCCAGAACACCTTGCTTCAAATACTACTTTATCAAAATTGGATTTAATCATGCTTTCCAGAAATCCTACCTATTCTTTCTTATTGTGTTTCTTCTGTCACCACCATTCATCCAAGTGCCCAAGCAAGGAACTTTGAAGGCAACTTCAACTCTACTTTCTCCCCCCGCCCCCATTTTTCATATCCAATTAGTGAATAGCTCTATTAATTGTGCCTTGGAAATATTTCTCAAACATCTTTTCTCTTCTCCATCCTCATCACCTCTGCCTCTGTTTAGGAACTGCCTTACCTTTATACTCTCCCTTGGCTCACTTCCAGTAGAGAAAGGTTTTCTTTTGTATTTCACCATTCTTATGAAGAGCCATTCTCAACCTTTAGAAAAGAGATCAGTCCTTTCTCTAACTTGCTCATCTACTAAGACAAAAAGACCTGTGATTAATGGCAGCACACAGTAACATGAGACTCTTGTTAGTTGGAGCCCTTTCCAGCTTTGGGCCATCCAGTTTTTATAAGAGTTTAGCCCAGAAAAGCAACATGAAGGGAGGATGGCTTGAAGATGAAATTTAACCCTGTATCAAACCAGATTTGCAGAGAGCTAGCCAAAAAGAGATGATCAGGGGTGTTACTCATGACTTTACAGAGACCTCCTTTCACTCAGGAGATGTTCCTGTCTCATGTCAATCCTGAGAAGAGTGAGTTGTACTTCTCTTAGTCAATCAGTAACAAATATGTAGAGCATTTATCTTTAACTCTTGGTTTGTGGCTCCACCCTAAATGGAGCCTTGTGACCTTTGTTTTTCATTTTTCATTGGATCCACATTTATTTTATGCCCTTTATATTTATGTATCTTTGGATGTTACCTTCACTTTTCTCTAGAACAAGGTGAAACCAAACAAATATATAACCAGTCCAGGTTCTCATTATGTCTTTTCCCAGCTGTTGTAATATTGGCCTTCTTTGCCCACCTCATATCTCTCTTTCTATATATCCTTTACTTATTATTATTTTTTTTAGAGATGGGAGGAGGAGAGGCAGAGGGAGAGAGAGAGAGAATCTCTCTCTCTTTTTTTTCAGTTTTATGTAAATTCAAGTTAGCTAACATATAGTGTAGTATTAATTTCGGGGTAGAATTTAGTGTTTCATCATTTGCAAATAACCCCCAGTGCTCATTGCATCAAGTGCCCTCCTTAATGCCCATCACCCAGTTACCCCCCCCACCTTCCTTCCCTCACCCCTCAGTTTGCTCTCTATAGTTAAGAGACTCTTATGGTTTGTCCCCCTCTCTGTTTTTATCCTATTTTATTTTTCCTTCCCTTCCCCTATGTTCATCAGTTTTGTTTCTTAAATTCCACATGAGTGAAATCATGTTTCTTCCTCTAACTGGCTTAACTCACTTAGCATAATACCCTCTAATTCCATCCATGTCATTGCAAATGGCAAGACTTCATTCTTTTTGATGGCTGAGTAATATTCCATTGTATATATATACCACAATCTTTTTTATCCATTCATCCATCAATGGACATCTGGGCTCAAATCACTATGTTTGTATCATTTGGATAAATACCTAGTAGTGCAATTACTGAGTCGTAGGGTAGTTCTATTTTTAACTTTTTGAGGAAACTCTATACTGTTTTCCAGAGTGGCTGCGCCAGTTTGCATTCCCACCAACAGTATAAGGGGGTTCCCCTTGAGAGAGAGAATCTTAAGCAGGCTCCTTGCCTAGCATGGAGCCCAACACGGGGCTCAATCTCATGACCCTGTGATCGTGACCTGAACTGAAATCAAGAGTCAGACGCTTAACCAACTGAGAGCCACCCAGGAACCCCTATCCTTTACTTATTAATCACATTATTCTTCTGCTTAAAAGAATTTAGTAGTTTTCTTCCTTGCTCTTTATCTATATATAGATATATATCTCCCTTCACAATCCAGCCATTATCTTTTCCTAACCATGGCCCCATTGCCTCCTCCATGCTCTTTTTTTTCCAACTATGCCAAGCTACTCACTTGGAAATGTGTGTTTCATGCTTCTAAACCTCATTTTGCTCAAAATGGCAAATACAGTTTATGTGTATATGTTGTGCCTGCTACTCATTCTATGCTCATGACTCCTATTCATTCTTCAAGACCCAAAGCAAAAGTTGCCTTCTCTGTGGTGCCTTTCCTGATTCCTTCTAAAAAGTTTTCTTTCCTATAGGTGCTCCCATGATACTTTCGGATTCTTTTGCTAATAGTAATTATCACACTGTATTTTATTAAGTTGTTACATTACTTAACCGTTGGTTTTCATTCACCTTTATACTTTCCTTGGCATAGTGTAGTGCTTAATAAGTTTGTTTTGATTGTGCAAGTGAGCACTATAGTGTTTTTTGGTGGATGTCTGTGGCTGAC
This sequence comes from Halichoerus grypus, assembly GCF_964656455.1. Taxonomy (NCBI): domain Eukaryota; kingdom Metazoa; phylum Chordata; class Mammalia; order Carnivora; family Phocidae; genus Halichoerus; species Halichoerus grypus. The sequence goes on from NC_135718.1 coordinate 61,836,093, forward strand.
ATTTCACCACCTCATGTGATTCTGTAACCACATGACTTTTTGGATCTGTGGGGTTTGTTCAGTTACAACAGTAAGTCACTTTTTTTAGAAAAGTGTTGATTCCAATAATAGATTTATTGAGTCATAGCAGTCATCTTTAGGCCAAAATAACTAGAAGACAGAATATGACAGCTCCTAGTATCTTTTGGGTCCCACCATTCTTTCCTTAAAAAAAATCATTCCATCAAGCTATAACAGAATCTCACTGACTAGGAGGTTAATGAGAAATTAGTGATGGTAAGAAGTTTTGAATTAAACTTGGAAGCAAGGACTATTATTAGGGATGCTGTGTTTAGGGTAGATATCTACAGAAGAACCATTATGAACTGACAGATTCTTGAACAATAGATTTTGGCGTGTTTTACTAGCGAATCCTCAGACATATATCTCTTAGCATCTGTTTGCCAGCAATTTACTAGTCATTGTAGGTGTCTGTAGCTTATTCCCTCAACTAGATCGAAGGTAATGTCAGATCAGGGATCACACGTTAACTACTACTGACCATGAGTTGAGCATACTGATGGCAAAATACCACCTGCCATAACCCTTTCAAACATGAGCACCATGTAGGAGGGATTCTTACTGCACCATGGGAATACAGTCTAGTTTAAACTGCTCTGAAAGTGAAACATCCCTCTTCTTCCTCCTGCCATAAGGCCCAGTGAGTTTTGTTTTGTTTTCTCCATATTTGGCTCTGTGGGAAGTCATCTGATCTTGGGCCCTAGCCAGGGACTAATGGGCACATGAGATGTGGAGGGTTCTGGTCCAAAATACAATGGAAGAAAACCCTGCAACCAACTGATAGATTTTTGTCAAGGCAGAAAATACACCCAAGAAATGAAACACTCTCAAGATGCTCACAGTAAGGAGTTTCCTGACCCTGGCCTGAAGTAGTTAGAGCATTCATACAAAAGGGCCTTCTGGAGACAAAAACCAGGAAACATTAAACATTGGGGGGCACCTGCGTGGCTCAGTTGGTTAAGTGTCTGCCTTTGGCTCAGGTCGTGATCCCGGAGTCCTGGGATTGAACCCCACATCGGGCTCTCTGGTCAGCGGGGAGTCTGCTTCTCCCTCTTCTCCTCCCCCTCCTCCTGTGCTCTGTCTCTCACTTTATCTCACTCTTAAATAAATAAATAAAACCTTAAAAATATATATATAAATTTTCTGTTAGGAACACTTAAAAGAGTTACACTTTTAAGGAGAAGAGCTGACCTAGAAAGTGAGGATGTGCTTTTAGGAGAACTTGTCCTGCAAGCCTTTCACTGCTATTTAGCTCTGGTATTGAAATGCATGCAGAGGTTAAGCACACTGTCTATAACTATGACATCAGGAAAAATGGAGAAAAAACATATAAGTACACAAAATCAATCTACCAGTGCAGCAAGAAAACAGATTAACCCAAAACAAAGAGTTGGCTTCTATATGTGTTAAAGACAAAAACAAAAAACCCCACAAAAACCCAATTTTAATGTTATTATGCCAGTTTGAATCCCAAAAAGATCAAATGGTAGTTGAGAGTGGTTCTAGTTATGAAGAGATGAATATTTAGCAAATATATTTTCTTCATTGGTATTAGGGTATAGGCATTCATGGAAGCCAGACTGTTTATAGCTTCTGATTTGTATTTTTTCTTTTCCTTTTTCCTCTCCTCTTCTTCTTCTTTTTTTTTTTGCATCAGTAGAGTAAGGGTGGGCAGGGTGAAAATAGTCTCACACTAATTTTAGATCATTTACATAACATTCTTAGAACATGGTCTCTCTTTGACTTTCATGAAATGAGCAACTGAGCCAAGGAGAACAGGATACAAATGAAGCATTTTTGTGGGGATCGTTCAGTTTTTGCTGGTATAATACATCTATAAGGCATACTTGAAAAAGTAACTTGGAAGGTCCTTATTGTATATGTCAAGTGGTTGCTTCTCTATTTAATAACCTTAGACAAGACTAAATGTTAGAGAGGAAGCTTCCAATGTTTCTCTGTAAGGTGTTGGTTATGTATTGAGTATGTAGGATAGAACTCAAACTGATGCAAAGATTCCATCACTATGAGTACCTACGGTTCCTAATAAATGATAAGGGACAGGACTGGGACTTGCAGTTCCCCTGCGTGGTGTAGGTATGTGGAAAGAGAGTGGCAAAAGGAATCAAATGGATTGATTACATATTTGGAAGTCCTCTGATCTTTTTTTTCTGTGTTTTTGAATAAAGTACAGCCACTACTCTATCTCTTGCAATAAACATAGAGGTGTGTGTGCCGCCCATATTCAGAAGTAAGCCAATCTTCTTTGCTTAAAGTACCAAGAATCTTATAGAAAAGTTAAATATTACAAGACTGAGTTTTCAAATGAAAACACATTTGTGTATTCAAGTGATGCAATTATTCTATCAATTTAAAACAAAACTTAAGCAAATGCCTCAAATGACTTGGAATACCTTCCACTCTTCTTAAAGATTTTATCTTTTTAGCCAGCTAGTACAGAACAATACTGAAGTTCATGAAATTCACCCAAACATAGGACCTTTGAAATGCCTTCACAATGTCTAAGAAAATTCATGGATCGAGGACGCTAGTAGTTGTGTACCAAACACGAGCAGGCCAAGAGTTACTGCTATGTAGCATCCCACAGTGAGAATCTGGCCATTCTCATGTCTACCTACATATATAGATCAACTTTTCTCTAACTCAAATCCCTTAATGCCAGTCTGGTTCTAATTTTATTAAAATTTTGTCAAAGCTGTTCCTGGACTGGAAACTTACCTGCTGAGTTTTAGCCCAAGGCAGATTTTAATGGCCAAATTCTACAGGCATCAAAGGGAGGAGGAGTCAGGATGAGGGTGCCGTCTCTTCCTGAACGTGACAGCCTGCTCTCATACAGAAACTCCATAGAAGTGTCGCAAGTGAGTAGACTGGAACATCTCTGACAGGCAGCCTGGAGTTTAATCACGCCTCTCCCTTCCATAGTGCCACCTCAGCACAGGCATCTCATGCCTTTAGAAGTTTTAAATGCTCCAGCTGATCAAAGCGTTTGGAAGTCAGAGCTAATTGCACCTACACCCGTTCCTTCATCAGACATTGTGATTTTCGTGTATTAATTTACTTCTTCTTAACTTGGATTTAGCTTTGATTATTCTCTTATCATTCATTTTCTCATTTCTCTTATCCCTGAATGAGACCATGAAGACAAAGGAAAAGAGACTGAGATGCCTGAATTGCCTCAATGAATTCCAAATTATCGTGAAGACATTTGAGTTTTGCTAAAAGTCTTTATTTATTTTTTTAAAAGATTTTATTTATTTAGAGAGAGAGAGAGCATGTAAGCAGGGGGGAGGGGCAGAGGGAGAAGGAGAGAGAGAGAATCCCAAGCAGACTCCCCGCTGAGCACGAAGCCCTAGGTGGGCTCCATCCCACGACCCTGAGATAGTGACCCAAGCCAAAATCAAGAATCAGTTGCTCAATCGACTGAGCCACCCAGGTGCCCCACTTTGCTAAAAGTTTTTAACGAGAAAACAATGCACAGACAGGCCATAACCCAAGTTTCACCCTTCCATTGTCATTACTTAGCAAGGGGCATAATTTTAATTAAGCCAGGTTAAAAACAGAGAGGCAGAGGACATGATTACTTTATTAAATTTTCTGGTAATGGATGCTAAAGGATGCAACTGGACCAATTATGCTAACGGGCACCTCCTTACTGATGGGGTTGTTCAGAAATAAGTAATTCCCAACCAGAAGGGGGTTCACTAAAATCTACACTTTGGTAGTTGGTTCAGGAATAGCCATGTAAAGCACAGCTTCAAGGTTGTTTTGTTCTGTTTACCTCCCTAAGCTCAAGGAAGCCAAAGAAAGGAGACTCAGCAGAAGTTGAGGCTACCCAGCTTCTATGTGACAATTTTTAGCCCCTGTTGTATGTGTGTGTTGGGGGAAGGAGGAAGGGCAGAAAAAGAGGCTACAGGAAACATATTCCCAAAGGGGTCATGACTCAGGCAACAGGTTAATCTATTTGGAGAAAGGTCAAACAGTATAAAACCCATCACAGACACATCAGTCTCCTTCCCCTCCAACCACCCACATGAACCGGCAATAGGTTCATATATTCTGGGGCATCTGCAAAGGGAAAATGACAGTATAAGGTTGGGATTAATTTTCCCTTCCTCTGTGGCATTGACTCCTGCATCTTCACTGCATTTGTCTTCAGCAAGGGTAGACTCAGTGGCTCATCACCAGGAGTCCTATTACTTAGTACTACATGTCTTGAGAAAACAGTCTGATGCTATCATCTTAGACTAAGTCCCTCTCAGACCAATCAAATCAGAATTTCTGAGGATGGGACCTGTACAGCTGTTGTTTTTTGTTTGTTTGTTCTTTTAAGGTTTTATTTATTTATTTGAGAGAGAGAACACAAGTAGGGGGGAGTGGCAGAGGGGAAGAAGCAGACTCCCCACTGAGCAGGGAGTCCAATATGGGGCTCGATCCCAGGACCCTGGGATCATGACCTGAGCTGAAGGCAGACGCTTAACCAAATGAGCCACCCAAGTGCCCCAACAGCTGTTGTTAACAGTACCTCAGGTGATTCTAACTTATAATAAGGGCTGAGAAACAAAGAACTACAGCATCACACAATTCTATACACCCTGTGGATGCAGAATGAATGCAAAGTTGCTGAATAAAAGCAAAGCTAGCGCTGTTTTCCTCCATCTGTTCGGAAAGCTCTCTCTCCAGGTATTTACTAAGGGTCAGTCATATCTAGGTCTTGGGTTAGGCAATAACATTCTCACAGTTTAATGTGCACGAGAATGGCCTGGGACCTTGTTAAAATAGAGTCCGATTCAGTAGGTCTAAGGTGAGGCTGAGTTTTTGTGGGTCCTACAAGCATCCAGGTGGTACTGGAGCTGCTGGTCTGTAGACCACACTTTGAGTGGCAAGACTAAGAAGGCTCTTTTCCTCCCTCCTGCAGGAATTTCTTGTGCTTCCTTTAGGGTTGACACAAAGCCCGTCTGGACAGAGAGGTCTACTTCCCCATCTGGGTCCCCCTCCCTTTCTGCCACCCAGGTGGGGCCCTTTTCTTCTCATCAAAATCTTGTCTCTGAAGAGGATAAACATGTCAGTATGTTTTATAAGGACAATGATTGCAGCTTTGCTTTAACTATTTAGTTCTGCTCCTTCCCACTCCTCTCCCCACCCCCACCCCCACCTTTTTGACTAGGTTATAAAAACTTAAGCTAAGGTTTTCCTGAAAATATTTCAGGCATCCATGAGGCTGCCTGAGAGACAGATTTGGGGGTTTGGGGGAGGGGCAGGAGGGCCAACACCTTGATAAAGCCTCTAAGGTCACATCATAGAACAAGAATAAATGACATTTGTACCTTTGTCTAACAGCTGCTTTATGTACTGACATCTTATCTTTCTCATTGTAATAAAATTGTGACCAAAGTGAAGATACGTTTCTTCTTGGCACTTCCTATCATGACAGCTAATATTTATAGAGTGTTTTTCACAAAGCATTTTTATTATAAAGAATTTGAACATACCCGAAAAGTAGAGCACTATGTGCCCATCACTCAACCCCGGCAAACATAAGCCCATGGCTGGTCCTGCTCTATTCCTACCTCTTCGTACTTCCCCTGAATCTTAAATATCACATCGATTACAGAATGCTGTTTATAAGCCAGGCATCATTCAAGTGATTTACATACATTAGCTCATTTAATCCTCACCACACCCTTATTAAGGATCATCCCAGGATGATCAAGCTTCCTGGCTTTGTTGCCCATCAGGGTTGTTGGTAGTTAGGTTGCCTTTAACATTTAGGGCATTCTATGTAGAAAAGGAAAAACAGTACAGTAGGATCTTATTTCTGTGAAGAAAAATACTATATAACAGTATTTATATCCAGACACAGACAAGATGTATACACATAGATGCACACCAGGCACACACCCAAAGACTCATACCAAATATACACACAGATGCACACAATGTTTACACAGAAACATACACACATAAAAACACACAGATAAGTTTCGTATTATCCTTCTATATAATTGTCTTTGCTGTTACAAACATAAAGATAGTAACTGCTCTTTGCTCCATTTTCCCTTCGGTTGGTTTAAAATTATATGCTCCATTTCTATCCTTTTATTGGTTAAAGGGTTTTTTTTTACATTGTAGTTTTTGTTACCTATCCATGAACATATATTTTTATAATAAAAACCAGAGTTATAATCAGTCTCTGTCCCTCTCTAGATCGAGACAAGAACCTTTACTTCTCTTTGTGCTTCCTCCACTTTCAATGTTCATATAATACAGAATATGACTTCTAAATTGCTCTGACAATCCTTTAAAATAAATACTTATTTGGAATTAATCCAGTCATTGTATTCTTTGTTTATAAGTGTTTCTTACATCCCACTCCTTTCTTCTATGTTCATTTGTTTCTCAGTTGGAGTACATTCTGAAGTATTTCTTTAGAAGATCACCAGTGAGTGCTAAACCTCCTGAGATTTAAATGTCTGAAGATTTTTTTAAAATTTTCTTTCTTAAAAATTAGTTTTCTTTTAGTATTTTATGTGTGTTCTTGAGTTTCTGAAATTTCACTGCGATGCCTATAGATTGAGTTAAAAAAAATCCGGTTGTGCCTATGAGTGGTGGCACTCATTTGATCTGAGGATGCTTATCTTTTTTTTGGTTCTGGAAGGTTCTTGGTGATAATTTCTTCAAACACTGCCTTTTTTCCATTCTCTCTGTTCTCAGAACAGTAAATTTCCCAATTATCATCCTTTGACCCTGTATGTTCTTATCATTTATTTTACTTCTGCCTATTCTATACACTCCACAATGCATGGTTATTTTTACTTTAAGTGATTAAAAGCATTTTAAAGAAATTTAGACATACTGCACGTATAAGAAAATATTTTCAAAATAATGTTTGATATACTGACGTATTTCCCTTTCTGGAGTCCTTCATTTCTTCCTGCAGAGCCAGGTTTTTATCTGATACAATTTCTCTTCAGCCTGCAGAACTTCTTTTTGCATTCCATGAGGTGCAGTCTGCTGGGGAAAAACTCAGCTTTTGTCTGTCTAAAAACATCTTTACTTCACCTTCACTTTTGAAAGATATGCTCACTGGATATAGAATTCCGAGTTGGCAGGGTTTTTTCTTTCAGCATTTAAAGATGTAAGGCTATTGTCTTCTGGCCACTACTTTTGATGAGAAGCTAGTTCTCATTCTTATTATTCTTTTCTTATATAAAATATGTGCCTCCTCCCACCTTTTGAAGCTCCCATTTGCTTTCAAGATTTTCTGGTTTAGTTTAGTTTGTTGTTTGTTTTCCACTGTTTGACTATAATGTATGTAAGTGTGGATTTTGTTTGTTTTTAGATTGTTTGGGGTTTGCTGGTCTTGTATCTGTGGGTTGATATCTTTCAACAATTTTGAAAAAATTTCAGCCATTATCTCTTCAAATACTTCTCTGTCCCTTTCTTTTTTTTTTTTTTCCTCTTTCTGGAATCCCAATTCTACACACACACACACACACACACACATATATGGTCTGTTATATGTATTGTGAATATTTCCCTTCAGACTATATCATTTGTCTTCCAATCTTATTTACAGTAGTTTTTTTTTTTTCCCATTCTGGCACAAATTTGAATAACTTATCTGGATGTCACTGAATAAGAATATTATAAGTCCAGGGACACCTGCATGGCTCAGTTGGTTAAGCGTCTGCCTTTGTCTCAGGTCGTGATCTCAGGGTCCTAGGATAGAACCCTGTGTTGCGCTCCCTCCCTCCTGTGGAGTCAGCTTCTCCCTCTGCCTCTCCCCCTGCTTGTGCTCTCTCTCTCTCTCTTAAATATATAAAAAATCTTTTTTCTTTTAAAGAATATTATAACTCCATACTTGTCTTTTTTTTTTTTTTGAGATTCAGGCATTATGACCAACATGTGAGGTTGGGCAGCATACATATGCCATTGTCAACTTTAAAATAGTTTAGGAGTCAGTTGAGATAGGAACACATAACATGCCATGTTGTGATGACATGTTGGAGATAGTTATAGTTCTAGGTGTTTTTATACATTGTGGGTAAAATGTATAAATATTTAAAATACTTATTCACTTATATATTAGAGTTTGGCATAAGTTTTGGTTCAAAAAAATTCTCTTTCTAAAATTGTTGCAAAACCACCGATCTAGATTAAATTTTGGCAGTTGGGTTTTCACTGATAGTATTTATATGAAAGTCTGTCCTGATTATTGTTTGGACTTTTGTTTTGTTTTGTTTTAACTGAAGGAGCACTCTTTTGTTATTACCTTTCCATGATAGGAACTTAGCTCAATATTCTTGGTGGCTCACCAGGGACAGAGCTGCTCTGAATCCTAGACCATTTCTCTGCCCTAAGAAGCTGGTGTGGTCTCCCAAAGATTTTTTTTTTTTTTTTTTTTTTAGCTGTCCTGACCCAGTGGAGAGCTTTAGGTATGGCAGAGGACCTTGACATTAACTTTTTTAAAATTATAAAAATTTAAAAAGTGAATTAATATTAAACATAAGGTGGCTGCATCCCCGGATAAAGCAGAAAACTTCCCAAATTTTAATAAGCATTAATGAGCATTTATGGAATGCCCTTGTTAAATGAAATAAAATGGTTCTTTTAGCAGTGCTGGGTATTTAAATTACTTTTCAGACTGTTTGATTTGGAACTATATTATTTAGGCAAACTTACCTGTGAAAATAACATCTGGTTCTGAGTTTATCCAGTTTTTCTTTCCCTGAAGATCAGAGCCAGATTTACTGTGACACTAATGAAACACAAGCTTCATCCAGGGTCCTTCACTTGCATGAAACCCCCCCCCCCCCCCCCCCGCCCAAGAGAGCTGAGCATTGCCAAGGGTTGGAGAGTGTTCTGATGGGGAGGGGAGCCAGGTTACAACCAGAGAGCACTTCCATATAAGCATTTCTGCTAAATTACTAGAGTGAAAAGATCTCATTTCTAAACCTCCAGGATTTGTGTGTGTGTGTGTGTGTGTGTGTGTGTGTGTGTGTGAGTGTGTGATTTATTTTCTCATTCTAAATTGAAAATCACATCAGTCAGTAATTTTATAATTAATTCTTTTATAATATAATTCTTTTTACAAAGAGGCTTTTCCACACAGACTCTTATCCACCCCTGGTACTGATAGGTATATTGTTTTTTTTATATTACATTTTTTTTTTCTGACTATAGAAATATAAGAGGGAACCAGTATCCTTCATGGTGTCATTGTATGAAATTGTATGAATTGAAAAAGTCATCCTCTCTGAACAGAGGTAGTGCATGTGCCCATGACTCAGAGTGCTCCATGGGCTTGGTTCCCTTCTGCAAGGCACAACTACACAACTGTGTGAGGCAACCTGAGGTCCATGTAAGGATTTAGAAAATGCAGAGAAGTTTATAAATGGGAATAAAGATTACTTATAATTCCACCTAAAAATAGCTAGAGTTCACATTTTGATGTACTACACACACGCACACACAATTGGTATCACATTGTATATCCAATTTTTATCACCATTTTTGCATAGCATTATATATTAAGAATGTTCTCATGCGGCAAAATACGCCTTGAAATACCATTTTTAACTGGCTATTCCTTAATTAATTTTACATTTTTCAAATATTTGTCATTTAGTTCAGTACCTACTTTATCTATTATAAATAACATTATATGGAACATCTCTATGCATACATTTTGATTCCAGCTTCTTAATATTTCTTTATGACAGATTCTTGGGAGGGGAAATATGGGCCAGGTGGTTTAAGCTTTTATTTTAAAGTATTTAAGACATGTTCTCAAATCATTTTCGTGAAATGTGATTCAAACACATGGGCTACCATGAGCTCATTCGACTCCATACCTCCATGACATAGTTGTTTTGTTTTTTTTTAAGATTTGTTTGTTTATTTGTCAGAGAGAAAGAGAGAAACAGAGAAAGCACAAGCAGGGGCAGAGGCAGAAGGAGAAGCAGGCTCCCTGCTGAGCAAGGAGCCCAATGCGGGACCCGATCCCAGGATGCCGGGATCATTACCTGATCCAAAGGCAGACACTCAACCGACTGAGCCACCAGGTGCCTCCATGACATAGTTAATAAAGGCAGTGGCACTTCCTCAGGCCACCCCTTTAGTTTCTGTGACCGTCTGAAGTGCTGATTTGGTTATGTGGCTCTAGACTGGAATAACAGCTTGCCCAAGACAATTTCATGTCTGACCTAAATTTTGCAAAACTATCTTATTTCTTCACCCTGAAGTGAAGCAAACACTCCTGTCTGACAGCATTATAAGTAACTCAGATCAAAGTATTGATCAGGAGTGGATATATTGCTTTCCAGTGGGAGGATAAGGATAGAGAAGCCAATCTATGATTGCCTCTATCAGCTATCTCACTGAAAAGCCATTGGGCTAATGATACCAACTTATAATTGTCAATTTGTTTTAGCTAGAAAGTAAGTAATAACTCATGGTATTGTCGTGGCATCTATTAAGAGGATACTATTGAGGATGTCAGTTTCCAAATTTGATACTCTTCTCTTTTACGTACATTTTTTAAAAAGAGAAACAAAACCCAATCTTTTCTTAAATAAAAAGCATGGATGGCTCTTCAACCTCTATCTTCAAGAACATATATTTTTGCCATTTGCTTAGAATCCTGTTCTGACTACATGATCTTTGCTAATGTCAGAGCTCTGTCTCCTCAACTAGATTCTACAGAATTAATCAGAGGCTAATCAGTGTCTCTGCTTCCATAAAATGGAATCATAAAACCTTAGAAACCTGAACAAACCCTTGAAATCCTGTAGTTCAGAGTTGTAAACCTATAGTCTTTAGGCTAAATCTGATCTATAGTTATATTTAATTTGGCTTGTAGTATTTTTATAACTTAGGAATAATTATAGCTAATATTTGTTAAGCACTTACTATGCATTATCCCTTCAGATGTGTTGTGTTATTTAATCCTGACAATAATCTTATGATATAGGTATTATTATTGTCTTTATTTTACTGATGAGAAAACAGGCCTAGCAATGTTAAAGAACTTGCCAAATATTGAAGTCAATAAGATTTGAACTTGGGATTTGAACTCATGCAGTCTACCTCCAGAACCTAATTTCTTAACTGTTACAAGGAATGAGTTGTCAACTTAAAAAAAAAAAAAGAAGAAGAAGAAGTCATTTCATGGAATCATGGGATTCATGTCCTCTCTTGAACAATTGTAACATATGGTGAGCATCCACTAGCGGTGAAGAGTGTTCTCCCCCTTTGATAGAATACATGTTCTCGAATTTGCCTTTCTTTCATCTAGACTATTTCTCTCATTTGTATAATAGCTTGACCCTTGTCTGCATTTATGACCCCTGATCTAATTCAGTGGTTCTTAGCTGGGGTGATTTTGCCTCCCCACCCCAGGGAACATTGGCAATGCCTGGAGATATGTTTGATGGTCCCAACTGCAGTGGTATAGCGGTTGGGGGGGTGCTACTGGCATCTAGTGGGTAAATGCCAGGGATGCTGCTAAACATCTATAGAATTATCTGATCCAAAATTCCAGTAGTGCTAAGGTTGAGAAACTCTGATCTAATTCAACCTCCCCATTTCATAGGTGGGAAAAAATTAGATCAGAAAGGACATGACTTACTCCAGATCCCAAAGCAAGTCAAAATCAAGGGTAGGAGAGTCTATATATCTCATTCTCTCTGATCATTTCCAGGTTATAAGCTTTGTAGACCTTGAAGGGAGGTTTTTATAAATGATATCTTTCTAGTTTGCTTTGTCAAAATGAGAAAAAGAGAACTAAATATTACAATTGTTGTGAAAAAATCTTCATTGTCTAATCAATTGGACGTAAGATTTGCTAATTAAGAATCCTCTAATTAGCCTTAAGTGAAAAATGGTATGCTTCAAAGTAGTTGGCAGGATCCAACTATAAATCACACTCTTTTCAAAGAATCTATAATGTGTATTTATTACATAACAGGCACATGTTGGCTGGGAATATTATTGCTTTTTCTTCATAAAGTGTGCAACTTACAAAGAAGAGGAGAGACACTATTTTCTGTTTTGATTCAGTTAATGGAACCAGGAAATCCACAAGAAAACTCTAAACTATATCTTTTATTGTGGGTTTTTATGACTTTATAGTCAGGTGAGATAAGGTGGTAGTATTAGCTCAAATCTCTAAACTTCTTTGCTTTGCATAGATTCCATTCAGACTGTTGCCATGGTTCAACCTACATGTTTTTAGGTTGAATATTTCTGAGACTTCTTGAAGACCTGAAATGGGTTATATAGACCAGTTGTCTTCATTATTAGCCTTTTGACTCAAAAGGCAGGAGAGAAGACAGAGCTGGGAGCTTTGGACACATATGAAGGATGTAATCATAGCTAAAATTTCCTACATGGCAGGCACTGCCAAGTAAGTGTGATTATCTTATTTAATTTCATTTAACCAGTGTTTCCTGCACGGACCTCTGTTGATACATAAGGAAAAATATATATCTTACATAATCAAAAGTCCAAGGTAGGAGAGTTCTGGGGTTGGTTAATTTGGTGACTTCACAGTGCCTTCAAGGACTCAAGTTCTTCCCGTCATTTTAGACTGCCCTTCTCAGAGTGGTTAGATTAGTTCTCAGGGGAGATAGCCTGAGGCAGCAACACGGCTGCTGTAGTTCCAGCCATCACATCCTGTCATGACAATTTCAAGTGGAAGAAAAAAATAATTACTTTCTCTGTGTGTCTCTCTCTCTTTTTAAATTCAGAGCAGAAACCTTTCCACAGCCCCCCTTCACAGCTGATTGGCCACAAATTTGTCATTTGTCCATTCCTTGGTCACTCACTGGCACAGGGAATGGAGTTACCATATGGGTGTAGTGAAACATTAGACTGTGAGAAGGAAGGTTACCTGAACAAGATCAGGGTTCTATTAACAGAAAGAAAGGGACCAACTGACAGGTAGTTAGGAAACCATAGGGTCTCTTACAACCGTTTTGAGTTAGGTGGAGTTTCTCTTGCTGCTGCCTTAACACTGAGCATGATAGCAGCCCTTTTCTAAGCAAGTGAGTCAAATTCCATGCAGTAGACTTGCCCAGTTCAATTTTGGGGGGACCCAGGACAAACTAGTGCCCTCTTCAAGCAGAGACAGGCTGAAAGGGTGCATTTAGCCCAGCCTACTGGCAGACCTGAGAGCTGGAGGGCTGCATGCTGGTTGTTGCCAAGCAGACAGTGCCCTGGTCTCCTTCCTCTGCCCAATGGCACTGCCTGCTGGAGAGCAAGCCGTGGTTTCACATGCTGACACCAAGAAAGAACCAAGCTCATAGTCACCATTAGCTGATAGGCTTTCCCTCTCAAAACGAAGGCAAGGCCTGGGTCTTCCTCACCCACTCTAGTGACATGTTTTCTCCTTTGAGACTTGCCTTGAGGTTCATTTTCAACTGATTTCATCGAGATTAACACTGGTGAGGAACCCAGTTATGAATGCTCCTATGCTCCATGGTTGCTTCCTTCTACCGTGTTAGTTTAGACTTCTGGACAGCAAATCAGTATTTATACTGGCTATATAGAGGCACTAGAGTCTGAGTCTGAATCCTAACTCTAGCAATGGCTAGTGGGGGGCAATACGGTGAGTTACCTAATTTCCCTAAGCCCCAGTCTCCCCTGCTGGAAAGTATAGATAATGATAATAATGATGTTTGTCTCTCAAAGAGGTGTTACCTGTGCAGATTAAATGAAAATAGGTACGTAAGGTGTTTAGAACAGCGCCTGACACATAGCAGGACTCAATGAGTAGTAACTATTAACATTATTATTTAGGAAGTATGCATAAGTTCTGGAGTGTTCCAATTCATACACGGCAGTATCAAGATCTAGAAATCAGACAAATAGCTTTCTTCTAATTTTGGCTGAGCCTCTAGGCCTCAATTTTGTCCCCTAAAAAATGTTCTGTAAATGTAAAGCGAGACTGTTGTGAGAATTTAATAAAATGGTGCATCCCAATGATATATCAGATAAAAGGCTAGTATCCAAAATCTATAAAGAACTTATCAAACTCAACACCCAAAGAACAAATAATCCAAACAAGAAATGGGCAGAAGAAATGAACAGACATTTTTCCAAAGAAGACATCCAAATGGCCAACAGACACATGAAAGAGTGCTCAACATCAGGGAAATTCAAATCAAAACCTCAATGAGATACCACCTCACATCAGTCAGAATGGCTAAAATTAACAAGTCGGGAAACGACAGATGTTGGCGAGGATGTGGAGAAAGGGGAACCCTCCTACGTTGTTGGTGAGAATGCAAGCTGGTGCAGCCACTCTGGAAAACAGTATGGAGGTTCCTCAAAAAGTTGAAAATAGAGCTACCCTACGACCCAGCAATTGCACTACTGGGTATTTACCCCGAAGATACAAATGTAGTGATCCGAAGGGGTATGTGCACCCCAATGTTTATAGCAGCAATGTCCACAATAGCCAAACTATGGAAAGAGCCAAGATGTCCATCAAAAGATCAATGGATAAAGAAGATGTGGTCTATATATGCACAATGGAATATTATGCAGCCATCAAAAAATGAAATCTTGCCATTTGCAATGACGTGGATGGAACTAGAGGGTATTATGCTAAGCGAAATAAGTCAATCAGAGAAAGACATGTATCATATGACCTCACTGATATGAGAAATTCTTAATCTCAGGAAACAAACTGAGGGTTGCTGGAATGGTGGGGGGTGGGAGGGATGGGGTGGCTGCGTGATAGACATTGGGGAGGGTATGTGCCATGGTGAGTGCTGTGAATTGTGTAAGACTGATGAATCACAGACCTGTACCTCTGAAACAAATAATACATTATATGTTAAAAAAAGAAGATAGTAGGAAGGGAAAAATGAAGGGGGCGAAATCGGAGGGGGAGATGAACCATGAGAGACTATGGACTCTGAGAAACAAACTGAGGGTTCTAGAGGAGAGGGGGGTGGGGGGATGGGTTTGCCTGGTGATGGGTATTAAAGAGGGCATGCACTGAATGGAGCACCGGGTGTTATACACAATGAATCATGGAACACTACATCAAAAACTAATGATGTAATGTATGGTGATTAACATAATAAAATAAAATTTAAAAAAATGGTGCATCCCATGTTTAATTAAATGCAACTATTAATACATATTCCAATTTTCAGAGACAACGTGCCTTTGTTCTGTCAAGACTCAGTGTATCCATATTCCCTGAGCTCTTCTGATTTGGGGGTTTTTCCTCTCCCTCCCCACTCAGTGTCACGGAGACCTCTCCCAGCAGCTCCAGAGATTGTGGAAGTTTATTTAAACTTCTGATTTACAAACTGGCTGTCCTCCCCCACTCTTCAAAGCCCGGGCCTAATTGGAATGCAAATGTCTCCCCTGGTAGCTGAGCATTGCTTCTATCAGCAGGGGAAGGCCCTTGGCCATCCAGGGCTGGACAGTAGGCAGAAAGGACCCCACCCGCGGGCTCTCCATCTTTGTGGGGAGAAATGGTGATGATGTATGAGACAGTGATGCCTTTGGAGTCCAGGGAGGACATGACAGACAGGATAATATGGGAGGAAAATACTGTCTTCGTAATGGAGACTGATGGCCTTTGCTTGTCTTCCTGGCATTGTGAGGGCTGCGGCTGAGACGGGCCTTCTTCATTTGGTGGCAGGTCGGGTGTATCATCCACGCTGCCCTCAGCGGTCGTCTTCAACCAAGGGGTGGGGGTGAGAGAAACAAACAGAGGGGGTTTGTGGGGGCGTTGAGTGCGGGCCTCAACCCCCCTTGGCTTTGACATGCATGTCAGGAATGACAGGCCTCTCTTGATCAGTTCATAATTGCTGGCTTTTGCATTTTTTGGCTTCCACCCTTAAGTCCTCTTTGCCCGCCAAGCCCCCAGTAAAAAAAAACTATGTTAAACTAAAAACTCTAAAATTAAAAAAAAAAAAAAAGCCCCAGATCCTTTACCTCACAACTCCTACTCCCCCTTCAGACCCCTACTTGGCCGCAGGAAAGAAAACCTAAAACTAGAGTAGGAATGTCATCTTTAGAAATCATCTTTTGGAGCAGTTTTATTAATTTCACTTCTCTGTGGTTACCACATGTTTGGGGAAGACAATTGGTTTCACAGATCTGTGTGGGAGGCTGAAGATTTGGCTCTGAGGCGGCAGAGAAAACCTACAGCAAGAGCAGGCTCACTAATTGACACACAGCAAAGATGTTCCTTAAGGAAACTTTTCTCTTAGTGCCTTTTTTTTTTATTTAATTTTTAATTTTTAAGTTAATTGTATTTTTTAAAAGAGAGGCTCTATTTTTATTTTCCCTCCACCCATCCATTTCCCACCCCAATTCCCGCCCCACATTTTTCACTTCAGAAGTTAAAGGGAAGGCTGCAGCAAGTATTGAGTCGTAATTTTGGCTTCAAAGTCTCTGCCAGTGGCTACCAATGTGTCGAAGGCCAGCGCTCCAACAGAAACGAGCCCTTGCTGGGGTGCCTGGGTGGCTCAGTTGGTTGGATGCCCGACTCTTGATCTCAGCTCAGGTCTTGATCTCAAGGTCACGAGTTCAAGCCCCGCGGTTGGGCTCCACGCTGGGCATGGATTCTACTTAAAAAAAAAAAAAAAAGAAAGAAAGAAATGAGTCCTTGCTGCCTGGGCTTCCATCTCTGATGCCTCCAGCTTAGGCGTCTCTGGTCTGAGCATGGTCTCAGCAAGGTACAGAGAAGCAGGTGATTCAGGTCAGTTCATGAGCACTCTTTTTTTTTTTTTTTTTTTTTAAAGATTTTTTATTTATTTATTTGAGAGAGAGAGAATGAGAGAGAGCAAGCACATGAGAGGGGGGAGGGTCAGAGGGAGAAGCAGACTCCCCACCGAGCAGGGAGCCCGATGCGGGACTCGATCCAGGGACTCCAGGATCATGACCTGAGCCGAAGGCAGTCGCTTAACCAACTGAGCCACCCAGGCGCCCAGTTCATGAGCACTCTTATATTTGGGAGAAGTCAGCTCACAGCTATGGAGGGTGCTGCTATAGGACCTCCCTAGAATGTTTTTAAGGCAGAGGGACTGTACTATTGGATGCTCTTTGAGATGTCAGCTTGAATGACTACATCATCCAGATAGAAATCAGTACTGATTCTAAATGAATAATAGGCCAAGCTGAAAATCTCAATCGTTTGATCTGTGGGTGGTGGTGGGTGAGTAGTTGCTGTTTTAGAACTTTGAATGTGGGTCCCTTGGCATTAGCTTTATTTAAAATAGAGTAGTAGCTCTTCACACTCTCTGAAAAGTTAATAGCCCACCTTAAAGGAGATGGTAGCCCCACAGTGTTTCTACATGACTGATTATACTGCCCTTGTGGGAGGAGGGGTACATGGCACTTTAGAGAACTCACAGAAGACAGGGTTCTTCCCCAGCAGCTTCCATGATAACTTGAGTTGGGTAAGAGGTTGATCAGCAGATGTTTGGGAACCTGATGTGAAAGGGACAGGAGTGTGTCAGGGACTTAAGTCTTTGGCCACACATGCAAGAAATCTCTCAGCTCATTACTTGGGTGTGGTTGAAAGCAACCATGGTCACCTTTCCCTTCCCTCTGTTCTTTCATCTGCTCTGTCCTCCATTCCTTCGTGCAGTGCAGTCAGGTCCAAAGCGAGCCGGGAGGGGCTGGTCTCCACCATCATGGTTCTGCCCCAAAGTTTCCCTGACTAGCATGAAAATGAGTGGCATGGCTGGGCTGGCCATGTGTGTGAGTCCCAAAGAACTGGCTCCATGAAGTTATGGGAAGGGAGGGAGGTGCCTGAGAAGTCCGGGCGTGGGTGGGAGGCCCATCCAAGGTCAGACAATGACAAGAAGACCGCTATGGGGCTCATCTAGAGGCTCCTGGGGTGAGGACTTGAATCTTAGCTCTGCTGTTTGTGACCTTGGCTGAGATCAAAATCTCCCCAGAAAAATGGGAGTTACGGCATATCAGCCTGCCAAAGAGGGATATTATTTCAAACACTGAAGTATTATGTTAAAAAAAAAGTGAGACCCAGGGGAAGGAAGGAAAAAGGGGGCTGTGAGTGGAGAGGAAGTGACACGTTTCATGAAATCGGAGCTTTTTAAGGTTGTTTTGGGCACAGTTTCAAGAGGAAGTGCTGGTTATTAAGACAAACAATTGTTAATCTAATCTCTATAAAGAGACATATTTAAGTTCAAGCACACATTTTTTTTTTTTTGCCTCTTCTGGATTCTGGATTTTCAATTGAATGCTGAAATATGAGTGTAAATCTGATGGGAGCAAAACAATTTACGGAAGAACCCCTTCTGATTTCTGCTACATGTATGAAGTTGAAGAAAATTGATCAGCTATCCAGAACAATCTAATTTTTTTGGACTTCTGCCTAAACCCCCTTTCCTAATTAGCGAATTAATCTTCCTTTAACTAAGACTTCATCCTTTGAAGGCTTCTCATACCTCTGTTCTTGTCAGCCTGCCCTCCTCCAGGATCTGAGACCCCTCGGGCACACCTGCATCGTGACCACATCGCGCCGGCTGGAATGGCCTGCGTACTTGTCGGCTTGCTCTCCCATACTGGCTTTTTGAAGACTGAAAACTCGTGGCCCATGTTAGCTGCAATAAACATTAGGCCAATACTGAACGTCTAGGGGATATAGACAAATAAGGATCATCCCCCTCTTAGTTTTCTATTGCAGTGTAACAAATTACCACAAAGCAAGCGGCTTAAAACAACACACATTTCTTTTCTTTTCTTTTCTTTCCTTTTCCTTTCTTTTTTTCTTTTCTTTTCTTTTCTTTCTTTTCTTTTCTTTTCTTTTCTTTATTAACATACAATGTATTGTTTGTTTCAGGGGTACAGGTCTGTGATTCATCAGTCTTACACAATTCACAGCGCTCACCATAGCACATACCCTCCCCAATGTCCATCACCCAGCCACCCCATCCCTCCCACCCCCTCCACTCCAGCAACTCTGTTTGTTTCCTGAGATTAAGAGTCTCTTATGGTTTGTCTCCCCCTCTGGTTTCATCTTGTTTCATTTTTTCCCTCCCTTCCCCTATGATCCTCTGTCTTGTTTCTCAAATTCCTCATATCAGTGAGATCATATGATAATTGTCTTTCTCTGATTGACTTATTTTGCTTAGCATAATACCCTCTAGTTCCATCCATGTCATTGCAAATGGCAAGATTTCATTTTTTTGATGGCTGCATAATATTCCATTATATATATATACCACATCTTCTTTATCTATTCATCTGTTGATGGACATCTAGGCTCTTTCCATAGTTTGGCTATTGTGGACATTGCTGCTATAAACATCGGAGCACATGTGCCCTTTCGGATCACTACATTTGTATCTTCAGGGTAAATACCCAGTAGTGCAATTTCTGGGTCATAGGGTAGCTCTATTTTCAACTTTTTGAGGAACCTCCATACTGTTTTCCAGAGAACAACACACATTTCTTAATACAGTTTAATTTACTAACAGGGTTTCCATGCATCAGGATTCTGCACACAGTTCAGGTGGGTCCTCTGCCCAAGGTCTCAGAAGGGCTGCAACCAGGCTTTGCCATGGTGGCTCTGAGGATGATCGTTTCCAAGCTCATTGAGGTTGTTGTTTAGAATTCATTTCCTTGTAGTTGAATGACTGAGGGTCCCTGCTTCTTACTGGCTGTCGCTGAAAGCCACCCTCAGCTCCTAGAAGCCACTAGCACTTCACAACATGGATGTTTGCCATGAAGACAAGGCTGCCAGGAGAACGTTTCTCACTGCAATCTGCTAGGATAGAATCCACATAACACAATGTAATCAAAGGAGTGACATCTCATCACCTTTGCCTACTCTACTAGTTAAGAGCAATTCTAACTCGGGGAGGGGATTATACAAGGGCATAAACCAGTGGGAGCAATTGGGCACATCTGCCTCAATCTCCATACGTAACGGATTCCACTATTACAAGAACTTTTGCTCCCCCCCCAAAAAAAATAGTTGTTCCTTTACTTTGAGGCTTGCAGGAGAACAGCTTAATATTTCTAGCCCATGCTCTATTATCTGAGTCAGTTCCTATGTTTTGTGGTTGTTTGTTCAGAAAATAAGTACGGCAATCTGTACATGTGTCATGATGTAAAAGTCCTCATGTTAGTTACTTAACTATTTGTTCTCAGCTCAAAATTCTCCCTTCTATAGTTTCCGTGATGCTGGGACTCTGTAAATTATTTCTCCTTTGTTAGCTGGCTTCCTGTTTGTTCCTCCAATAGGCGGCAGGAGGGAAGGAGCAGAGGAGAGGGCACTTGTTTCTTCCTTTTTGGCTGCTCAAGCCAGCATTACTCCTTCACCCAGCAGTGGTAGTTTGTTCTGGTTCATCTGCTTTCAGCATTCCTAGAATCAGCCTCACTGGACCCCTCAGAAAGCAGCACGAGCTGGGCAGTGCTCCCTTCATGGAGCTCTGAGCCCCAGCTCCATGGGATCTTTCTCTAAGCTTGTAGGTTCTGATAACCCCATTCTTTTCTCTTTGTCCTCCTTACTGGTGGTGGCAACTATTATTACCTTGGTGTTAGTCCCCGTTTTCATTTTGCTTTATCAGTCCTCCAACACATATTTAACCAAATCCCTACATTATATTCTCTCTGTTAAAATACTCAGTATGGTTCATTTTTCTGACTGACCCTGACAGATACAGTATTATAATTGGGTTTTAATAACTGCTGTTGGAATTCTATACACCAAAGAAACTGACATTTAGCAAATAGTTGAAACCCATCTTCTGGCTTCCAAGTTGATGCTTTTAGAATGTTGGGCCCATAGATGACTTTGCCAGCCTGTGTAAGGCTTCCTGACTAACTCGTAATAGATATAAATAGGCTCACAGGGGGTGATTCATTTACTCCCCAAATTATAGTGAATCATGACTGAAGAGACTCCAGCCCCTGAGAAACCCAAACTTAGAAATCAGGAAAGCTATATTTGTGTGAAGTTATGGAATATACTCAGATATCCCCATTTCACAGATGAGGAAAGAGAGTTATTTCCGTCCAAGGCCTTCTTGCCAGGAGAAGGCTTCGAGTCAGACCCTAGAGCTACAAATGTCTTCTCACCTGGTTCCGAGACTAGTTCCTCTTCCTGGGTTCCCTAACTTTTTTAATGGCATCCACACCCAAGTTCAAAATGTGAATTACTGGAAGCTGACTCCAGCCATCCTTCCTGAAATTAGGCCTGCTGATCTTCCTCCAGAATGTCTCCTTCATTTATATTCTAAAGTCTCTGAGTTTCCTTAGGCCCTCATTAACCTCCTGCCTGGGCTATTAACATAGCCTTTTGATCAGTCTCTTTACTGTTATCCATTTGGTCCACTGCTACCAGAAAAACATTCTCACATATAACTCAGAATATTACTCCTCTCCTCAGAAACCTTTGGTAGCTCTCTATGGCCTATAGGATAACACTCAAATATCTCAGCATGGAAGGTCAAATTTCCTTCAAAATTTGATCTCAACCTTTGTTCCCAGCCTAACCCCTTGTTTTTCCCTGTTAGGTATCCTTTATGTTAGTCAGACCTGTCCACAGCCTCTAGAACCTGGCCTAGGCTCATGCTGAGCCTGTCCTTCCTCCTGCTGTAGTTCACACACTTCCTGAGTGTGGACTCCTCCTTCCTGGCCCCATCTCCGTCCCTAAAGACCTTCTCACATTCCACTTCCTCCATGCAGCCTTCCTTGATTCTCCTAGCTGAATAACCTCTCCTTTCTACTTTCTGCAATGACCAGGTAAGACACATGTGGTTGGATGAGAGCTACAGGAGTTGGATGGCTAACACCTGATGATGGCCTATTCTGTTCCCCAGCACTGTATGGACCCTTGACTGGCATCACCTCTAAATCTCATGGGGATCCTATGAGATACCAACTTCCATTTTTATTGTTGACAAAGCCGACTTAGTAAGGTTGCATAAATTGTTCAAGATCTCATAACTCATTTGCTTTATGTAACTTGTTCATATTCTCTCTTATTTATCCTCCGAATGGATAGCTCCTTGAGAACAGGGAGCGTTCCTGGATCATCTATGACCCTCTGTTCTAAGCTTATGGAGTATCTTGTGCATGGAGGGTAATAAATCACCTATTTGCTGAAAAGTCTCAGAATTCACAACTTTTGCCACCAAATTGTTTTGTCATATTCTTTGATGCAAAATTTTATTTTACCTTATTTTTTGGCTATAGTTCAATCATACCCCTGTGTTCTATGTAATGTAAGTCAAGATGGGGGACAAAAAAGAAGTGTTTCCAAGAAATTTGGAATAAATTGATTCCTGTTTTCCTTCTGCTATAATTTGAGAGATGGTCTTTATTTGACAGGGTTCCTGAAGTCTCTGCTTTCAGAAGTTACAAACAAATTCAGGAGCACTTTCAATTTGTAAAGAAACTGCTCATTGTGCACAGAATCCTTCTGAATGTCTGCTAGTGATCACTTTGTTTTCAAAGTTTGCATTTTTGCTTCTTGGCATATATTTTTAAAGCAGGGCATTGCCTGATACACAATGAGGGAGGCATGTTCCTTTGGAAAAACTGAATGTAGCTGGGGTTGGGGTGGGAATTATTCAAAAGCTACTCAAATGACTTATTAAACAAAAAGTCAGGAGCATAGATTCAAGGTCATGAGTTAGAACCTTGAGGTCAAGAAGGAGCTCGATTCTCTTGGAAATAATAAGGCTGGCCTTTTGGGAGGGCAGCTGTGGGGAGATGGTTGTACAGATAACTTTTTGAGACTTACATGCAGAAGGACACATTTTTGGTAAATGCATTCAGTTGCCTTTTACTCTGATTTCAGAGCTGTGAGCACTGTGGGAACCACTCCTGGATTTGAGATGGATTTCAAAGAACCAAGGGCTCCTTATGCAGCCCCACATCCGGGTGGCCATTTCGTATTCTTGTGAGGGGCCCAGGGAACAGAGATGGAAGTGTCTGAGGTGCGGGGGAGGAGGGAGGAAGTTCAGGAAAGAGTCTAGGGTAACCAGACTGCTTGTCAAACAAGTGGAGGAGGCGTGGGGGTGGGGGGAATGGGCATTCAGCATTTCTCTTTCTCTTTTCTGGGCACCTTGTCCAGGAGCTACTTCTCTGACCCTTGATGAGGGACGGTCGCTATAATAAAGTATCCCCACTTCGTACAGACAGGCACCGTGAATGACCTGCCCCTGGTGGAACCAGGGTTTGAGGGATTTCCTGCACTGAGCACGAAGTCCTGTTGCTCTCTCCCCACTGTTCTGGCTTCAGTTAGGGTTGTTCTGAGTCATGGGTAGGAGAACTGGCCACTGTGGGACTGTACCCTCCTTGAAAGTGTGACTGTGTTGGATGCCTCGAGGGACCCTAGCCCACTGGGCTGCATGCACACAGACTTTTGAACTTGTATGGACAACCTCTTTGGCCTGGCCCCACGGCTGTTCAGGCCCAGGCCTGAGGAAGCCAGGGATGTGGATCTGCTGGCCAACACTGGCAAGGAGACCTGAGCCCTTCTGTTGCTTGACCCATGGACCGGCCAGGCAGCCCAGCCACCTATGCACTGTGGTTCAAAGGATGCTGAAAGGTGGGGCAACCACATCATTTACCATAAACATGGGTCACTTCTGAGAGTAAAAAGGGGCACTAATTAAGAATTATGTTGGAGCCACAAGCAAAAACTGGAGTTGTCTCTGGGAAACCAGGAATCACTGTACTGAGATATCACTGTACCTTGGCTTCAATTCAATTTAACAGCATTTCCTAAGCATCTCTGCACCAGGCATCAACCCCTTCCATAACTGGACACAGACATGTCGAGAAGTAATGTCGAGAGAGGGTTAAGTGCAATCATGGAAGCAGGAGCAAACAAAAAGGCAACAGAAGGAGGGTGAGGGCAGGGGAGGGGAGGGTACATAGGGAAGACATCAACAAGCAAGGGGTTTTGAAAGACATGTTTCAGAGACAGAGATGGCAGAAGGGATTTCTGGAAAGGAAAAACAAGTGCAAAGTCACACATACTGGAAAGCACATAGCACATCTGAGGAATTGTAAGATGCTGGAGAGTGATGTGTGACATAGGAGTGCCAGGGGACAAGCTAGACAGAAGCTGGGCCATGAGCCACCCCTAGGCCACGCCGAACAGCTTGGACGGGTTTACAACAGGGTTGGCAACTGCAGCCTGGGGGCTATGTCTAGTCTTCCCCTTGTTTTTGTCAGTCAGGGTTTACTGGACTACAACTGAGCTCATTCATCAGGTCCCGTATATGGCTGCTTTCACACTACAACAGCGGAGTTGAGGAGTTGCAACAGATGACATGGCCCACGAAACCTAAAATATCTGCTTTTTCTTTACAGAGAAAGTTTGGCGACCCCTCACTAAGAGCCATGATGGACCACTGAAGGACTTCAAGTAATAATGTAAGCATATCTCTGGTTGAGAAAGACCTCGTGGGGTAGGAGGGAGGATAGATGGGTGGAGGACTAAAGACGGGAGGCCACTGTGATAGACTTTTGTCATGCAATCAACCTTCTTGAAGGCCTACCGGATGCCAGACCCGGGGCTGGGTTGGGAATTCAGAGGTGAGGACACAATCCACTCCTCATGCCCATCACAAGCCAGGCGAGAAAAGGTAAGGGCCTGGACCAAGGCAATGGAAATGATGATGGATAAGAGAGGGTGAAGCAGAGAGCAGTTTTGAGAGATGGAGCAAGAGATTTTAGGGCTGTAGGTTTGGGACGAGATGGTTGGTGGTGCCCTTCTGTGAAATGGGGACACCCGAGAGAAGCAGGTTTACTTCCACTTAGCTCCCCCTGGCCTCCTTGAACTCACTACATTTGTTCTATTGGATAAAGTTCTTAGGAGCTTTCTAGAGGCATGGATGTTTTCACTGGGTTCAGATTTATCTGAAACTGACACCTGAACAGGAAGTAATTTAACAGAACGTACACCATCTTAATTCATTTTCCCCTAGAAAAGAGCTGAGCCCTGACCAGATGTGGAGGAAGAAGTCCTGCATGGGTCCATGAGAGATCTCTGCTACAAGTGCTCCCCCCCAAGCCAGCAGGTGGAAGGGACTGACTTCCTTATGCTGGTAACACCAGTACAGGATTGATTCCCAGAACATAGCACGTGCTGGATAGTAGCTACAGAGGTGAGGGCAGGTGCATGGAAGCAACGGGGATGGTGATGCAAAGGGAGACTAGCGACGACGGAAACTGTCCCCTCTTTGAGACCTGAAGGGGAAGGAAAGGTGTCATCAAGCTGGTGTGAGTCATAGCCATAAAGGAGGGGCACCATTCAGAGAGAGCTGAGCCTAGCTGGGGCTGAAAGGAATGTCAACCACTCAGGAAACGACAGCTTGTCCTGGAGGGAGAGGAGAGGGGCATCAGTCCTCTAACCTCTCACTCCTCCTTCTGATCTGCTGGCGTGTCCGGCTGGCTGGACCCAGTCAGGAGCCCCAGAGCAGCAGAGCCAGGATCACACAGCGGGTAGCGGCTATCCGAGTTGGGAGGAGAAGAGCCTTTTTCATTTATTTTAGTTTTGCAGAACTCTGGTCTGGTCACACGTGTACTATTGAATCGTTAGTAGCAATGTTGAAGTACGTGGACAAACACATCATTATTTAGCTAAATAAATACTTATTGTTCATATATTCCTGTGAATAGTCCTGGCGCGCCTAGCAAGTGCCAGGTGCTTTACTGAGTCACAGACAGAGATGACTAGCAATCTCGCACAGACAGTGCCATATGGAGCATCCTCGTACATAACGCTTTTTGTGTATTCCAGAGGCATAGATCGCTGGCAGTGGGATCCTGCCAAGGGGAATTCACAGGGGACCCTCTGATAGAGCCTGACAAATCACCTTTCTGCAAAGGCCGATGTAGACGCTCAGGGTATTTGCACATGCGCACTTCACCACGCCATCCCCTCCTCACTGGTGAGGTTAAGCATTTTTTCCCTATTTTGATCAGTCCTTTGAAATTTTTCTCTGGTGAAACATAGCGGTTTAGAGCTTAGTGCTTGAAACCAAGCTGCTATGTGGATTCGAACCGTGTCTTCGCCTCTTACTGGCTGCGGGACTTTAGGCAAGTTATTTAGTCCCTTGCCCCGCTCCCCCCCATTCTTCATGTGTGAAGTGAACATAATGTTATCTACCCTTTGGGGTTTTAGAGATTATTAAGTGTCTGGCACGTAGTGAGGTTGATGTAAGAATTCGCTATCGTGATATTTGGCCGCATCTTTTGCCCATTTTTGTCTCGCAGTGATACTGAAGTGTGACCAGGCTAAGGACCACCCGAGAGATGACAGCCCGTTTCTGTAGCTCTTGTCCTATTTCTGAAATTAAGAAATTCCTGCTATCCCTGTAACATGACCCTGCACTGACATGGGAACCCTTCACTTTCCTACCTGGACCGTAGCCAAGGGTGCGTTTAGAGTGGGCAGAGGGCCATCTGAGTGTGTTGGTTCTTCTGGCGTCTGGGGTCCTGCGTCATTGGCATTCGACCGAGGTTCTCCCAGAGGTAGCTCTGCACCGGGAAGGCCAGCCAGCTCCCGCACTCACTGCTCTGGGCCCGCCTTTTCTCGGGCAGCCACCAGATGGAACCTCTCAGAGCTCTGGCCCTGCAGGAGGCCAGGTGCTCCGCACGCTCAGTTGCAGCGGCTGAGGGCTGTGGTTGTGGCTGCCTGAGCTATTGCTGCCTTTGGGGAGATCACACGCCCACAAGGGGAATGCCTCAAGTTGCTGAAGAAAAAACAAATTGCAGGAGGAAGAGAAGAGCGGCTTCCTTTATAGGCCAGCCTCACAGTTACGCAACTCTGACTGTACAGTTTCAGATTTTCCGTACAAGTGAAGGTCACCTGAAGAGAGATTGAGAAGTTTGTGTCGTAGTCACAGGGAAGTTCAAAGGTGTGAGCGTGTGTTCGCTTGAGCAGAGGCGAATGCGGGCAGAGTCCTCCGGTGAGACCGAGGCTGGCACAGGCCACGGAGGGAAGCCACCCGCCAGCCACCAGCACAGCGGGCACTGCCGCCAGCGCCCCTCTCCTCCCGGGCGCCAGCCACGCTACAGGAATCGTGCCGTGTGCTAGCTCTAATCCTCATAATTATACAGCAAGGAACCTATTATCTCCATTTCGATGTCGAGGAAAATAAAGTTCAAAACACTTAACCATCATGACCAAGATCCGTCAGCTGGGAAGCGGCAAGCCACATTTTGAAAACAGATCTTTCTGGGGTCAGAGTTGATGTTCTTTCCATTGCCCAGTGCATGGGGTTGCAGAGTTTAGAAGTGGAAGGGGCTTTTTTATTTATCTGTTTTATTTATTTATTTTACCGAGAGAGAGTGGGAGAGAGTGTGTGTGAGTGGGGGTGAGGGGCAGAGGGAGAGAATCTTAAGCAGATGCATCACTGAGCGTGGAGCCTGATGCAGGGCTCCATCTCACAACCCTGAGTTCATGACCTGAGCGGAAATCAAGAGTCAGCCGCTTAACTTATGGAGCCACTCAGGCACCCCCAGAAGTAGAAGGGTCTTTACAGCTCATGATTCCTCTGTGCCCAAGATCACAGAGTTAGTCAGCGGCAACACTGGAACTAGAATCTTCTCTCTCTTATTCAAGTACTTTTTTCCAGCAGATGAGTTTATTTCATAAAAGTCTTGGCTAAAAAAAAAAAAATGGTTAATGAATAAACAACATGTAATAGCTGGGAGCCAGCTGGGGAAACCGGCAAGGAGTTATAGGTTGTTGATTGAGATTTTGGTTCCACTGCTTCCTAGCCGTATGGGCAAGTTACATAACTTATGTGAGCCTCAGTCTGTCGTCTGTAAAATGGTAATAATAATAACACTGAAATAAAAGTACTGAAAATGAGTTGATATAAGGTGTATGGCAGATAGTAGGTCCTTAAATTATCTCTAGAAGGACAATTTTGAAATAATTTTGGACCCAAGATATTTTTGACTCAAGGCAGCTTAGAGTGGGATCGAAAAAGGTAGGGGCTATTTGTTGAAACTGGAAGCTGTATAATGCTTAGCTCAGAATATAGGTTCTAGAATCAAGGCTATGTGCGTTCAAATATTGATGCCATGACTGGTTAGCTGTGTGACCTCAAGCAAGTTACCTAACCTCTCTATGCCTCAGTTACTCATCTGTGATTGAGAGTCATCATGATATTTATCTCATTAAGGCTGTGCATAGATTAAATAAGACAATGCAGGAAAAGCATGGGCATGGTGTGTTGATGCGTGGGTCCCCAGCAAATGTTAGTTATCATTGTAAAAATCAGGTAACCTAGGATCTGAGAGTAGAACTAATATCATACAGTCATAATAAATACATAAGGAGAAAGATCTGCTCTGTGGAGTCAGAGTACATTGTGTAAAATAGTAACTGACCATACTATCTATACATAACTTGATTTTGGGGTCAACTTCAATACTGTTGATGTAATTTGGCAGTCATTTTTTAACTGGCTTTCAAAAAATAAATGATAGTTTGTCTGAAGGCGCACAAAAGGGAGACCTGCACTGTACGTACACACTAATGATGGGATAGGAATCACTGCTTTTCTGGAGGACAATTGAACAAGGTATGAAAAATCATAAAAATGTGCTGGTCAGTTGAGCCATGCTTTGGCTTTACTCAAGACAATAGTTAAGGATGTCCACAAAGATTCATTCATTTATTTTTTCAAAGACACTAAGTACCTACTGCATGCCTTTGCTCTGCTCTGGGGATACCATAGTGAAAAATGAGTCACAGATGCTGCCCTCACAGAACTAACTAATAATCTAATAAGGAAGATCGCCATTAGACAAAGAATTACATGACCGGTTAGTGAATCACAAATATGTTAAGTGCAACAAAGGAACTATGTAGGGTCCATGAGCACAAACAACCAAGGGACTTGATCCAGTCCGGATCCAACCAGGAAGTCTTGGAAGGCTTCCTGAAGAAGTTACATTTTGGCAGAGACTTGAGAGGTTGTAAGTGGAGAGTGAGGAGGAGCACTCCAAACAGATGAGGCGCTATGTGCCAAAGCCATGTTCCCTCCAGCTGCAGAGTGTTGAGGGATTTGGAGGAGGCTCTGATGAGCCTTTTTGGAAGGCTTTGACCATATGGGTGTCCATCACAGAATTACTTACAAAAGTACAAGGCTGAAAAACCAAACAAAACCCAAACCTTAAATGTCTAATAATAAAGATTGGTTAAATAAGTTGTGGTACATCCATTCAAAGAAAAGATAGCAGCTCTATACAGCCTCCTGTAGCCTAGAAGACTATTTTAATGATAAAGAAAGAAATCCACAATACACTGTTTTATGAACAAAAGTTACAAAACTATCTGCACTGTATAATTCTATTTTCATTAAAGAAGAATAGTGTGTATAGGCATAGAGAAGCCCAGGGGCATATTTACCAACCTGTTAACAGTAGTTATTCCTGGATGGTGAGGTAATAGGATTTTTTATTTTCTTTTGTTTATCTATACTTTATAATGACCACATACACACAAATACACACACACAGTATGATTATATTACTTTTGTGACAAAAACCTTTTTTTTTTTTTTTTTTTTTGGAGGATATGCTGGATTGTCACTTTAACATAGTGGTGAAGTATACAGGGTCCTAGAGCTGGCAGTCTCAACCTTGGGACCCCAGGTACATTTTTGTGAGCCTAACCCACCTCTTTGCAGAATGCGGTTGTTGTGTGGATTAAATAATGTAATGCCTAGAAAGTGCTTAGCACAGAGTCTAGCCCATGAGTAAGAGCTTGACAATGTTAGCTAGTAATATTAAAAAGAAATCCAACCAATGTTCACAAACACCATCTAGAAGAGCTTCTTTAGGCTGCTTGGTTTCACATTTAGGATGATGTTAGGGGAAGGAGGTCCTAGTTTACAATCATGGTTGCCCATGTTGTACCTGTGTGGAGAGCAGGGAGGGGTGAGGAAGAGTACCCAGAAATAGACTGGGGGCAGAGCCAACCAAAGGTTTCCATAGCAAACCATGACACTGGCAGATTCTCTCCTTAGCCCACACCCAATTCCTTTCTCCCCTCTCTCCACCTCCTACCCTTTCCTCTCACAGTCCTCCCACCATCTCTCTCCTATAGTCTCTGCTGAGTTGTACATTCTTCTGAGGCCAGAAACCATGCATTAGGCAGGTTGAACATCAGTCTCCCCATAGCACGCACCTACTGCTATGCTGTGTGTACCTGCTGCCCTCGGCTGTTATGAGCAGGGAGACCTGATAGAGACTCGCCCATGGGGTGTGACATTAGATGGGAGTGGTAGCAGGGAAATGGAAGGGATAGACAGAGGCAAGAGTTATTTCAGGGGAAAATAAAAGATCTTGAGAAGAATGATGAGAACACAAACTTTAGAGTCAAACAGACCTGAGTTTGAATCCCAGCTCTATTTTTTAAAGCTATTTTTAGCTCTACTTTCCAATCTCAAGCAAATTCTTTAACTCCTCTTAGCCTCTGTTTTCTCACTTAAAAATGGAGACAGTATTGTCTACCTCCTTGCCTGTTGTGAGGATTAAATGAGACTACGGGGTGATGATAAGTAGCGTGGTACCTGGCATTCTTTTTATTTATTTTATTTTTTTTTAGTTGAAATTTTTTTTAATTTTATTTTATTATGTTATGTTAGTCACCATAAAATACATCATTAGTTTTTCATGTAGGGATCCACGATTCATTGTTTTTGTATAACACCCAGTTCTCCATGCAGTACGTGCCCCCTTTAAAGAGGCAACCCACAGAATGTGAGAAGATATTTGCAAATGACACTACAGATAAAGGGCTGGTATCCAAGATCTATAAAGAACTTCTCAAACTCAACACCCCAAAAAAAATAATCCAGTCAAAAAATGGGCAGAAGAAATGAACAGACACTTCTCCAAAGAAGACATACAAATGGCTAACAGACACATGAAAAAATGTTCATCATCATTAGCCATCAGGGAAATTAAAATCAAAACCACACTGAGATACCACCTTACACCAGTTAGAATGGCAAAAATTGACAAGGCAAGAAACAACAAATGTTGGAGAGGTTGTGGAGAAAGGGGAACTCTCTTACACTGTTGGTGGGAATGCAAGTTGGTACAGCTACTTTGGAAAACAGTGTGGAGGTGCCTCAGAAAATTAAAAATAGAGCTACCCTATGACCCAGCAATTGCACTCCTGGGTATTTACCCCAAAGACACAGATGTAGTGAAAATAAAGGCCATATGCACCCCAATGTTCATAGCAGCAATGTCCGCAATAGCCAAACTGTGGAAAGAGCCGAGATGCCCTTCAACAGACAAATGGATAAAGAAGATGTGGTCCATATATACAAAATATTACTCAGCCATCAGAAAGGATGAACACCCAACTTTTACATCAACATGGATGGGACTGGAGGGTATTATGCTAAGTGAAATAAGTCAAGCAGAGAAAGTCAATTATCATATGGTTTCACTTATTTGTGGAACATAAGGAATAGCATGGAGGACATTAGGAGAAGGAAGTAAAAAATGAAGAGGGGGAAATCGGAGGGAGAGATGAATCATGAGAGACTATGGACTCTGAGAAACAAACTGAGGGTTTTAGAGGGGAGGGAGGTGGAGGGGTGGGTTAGCCTGGCATTCTTTTTAGATTTGTTTTCTTTCCTCCTGGGTTTCGAGAGCATGGTTGATAGAGAGAGGAATGGTGGCGCCCTTCAGAAAACTAGGGAAGCAGCAAGCCAGCCTGTTTTGTGGGTAAAGATGAGTTTGACTTGGGGCATGTGGACTTTGAGTGGCTGTTAAGACAACCAGTTGGAAATATCCATCGAGTAACTGAAGTGAAGGATAGACAGAAATTTCTGAACCATCTTCATAATTTAGAGCCATCATTATGGGGGTTGATAGGAGGAGGTAAGAACTTTGAAGGAAAGAGTCAGAGAGGAATTTAGAAGAAAGACAACATTCAGAGTTCAAGATTGTAGAGGGGCAGTTTCAAAGTCTGATACAGGGTGATGAATGGATCCAGTTGGTTGAAGATCAAAATCACCGGAATTAGGGAGATCAAGAAACTAAAACCTACACGTGTTTTGTAGGAAAAAATTCTCAAGATCTTAGACATAATCCATCTAGTGGAGTCAATATAAACTCCTCTATTGCTTAGATCCTCTGCTTTTAGAACATACTGGGCACATCTCCCTATCTATCCTGTTTGTTATTCACCACCCAGGAAGCTCTGTCAGGACCGTGGCGATTTTTCAAGGTTCAGTACAGGTCCTACCACCGTGGATACTTTCTCTTCTCTCTAGCCCACCACAGTCCAACTCTCCTGCTCCTAAGCTCTTAAAACATTTCCTGACTACTGCTCTTTTAACATTTATTCTTTATGGCTGGGATGGGAAGTGGATTTCATCCCACATGCCAATACTGGTCAGCTCCTGCTGGCTGCTCAGAGAATTCTAAGATGTTTTCCTGATTCAGTGGGAAGAAGCCATGGTCCATAGGCATGTCTGTCAAGAGCACTGGAATGGAGAGGGTGGCACACGTGCTGGGTACTTGCTGACCTCAGTAAATGATGGTCTCAGTTTGAGTTCCCCAAAAGAAGCTGCCAGGACAAAGGCTTGGGTTCCGGCAGTGAATTTGGGAAACGAATCCTAGAACCAACATATGACAAAGTGTGGAAGATGAGACAAAGAAGGGAGAGAAGTCAATAAAGTGTCTGTTCAAATGTGGGCTACCACTTGTGCACAATCGTTCTGAGGACTCTCTGGGAAACTGATCTACCTCAGAATCCTCCATCAGAGTGAGGGAGGCTGGGCATTGACTGAGGGTTGCCCC
Source organism: Halichoerus grypus (assembly GCF_964656455.1). Classification (NCBI taxonomy): domain Eukaryota; kingdom Metazoa; phylum Chordata; class Mammalia; order Carnivora; family Phocidae; genus Halichoerus; species Halichoerus grypus. The sequence continues at coordinate 61,868,976 of NC_135718.1, forward strand.
CAGTGGGGTCAGAGGTAACCTCAGGAAGAGAGAAGAGCAGTACAGACACCTGAGTGAGAAGCTGCCAGAACATGGTAAAGGGTTTCTCACAGGTGCAGCCAGGTGAGTACGGACAGGGCGTCCACAGGTCCACGACTGAGGCCTGGTCCTACTGACTTTTCACCTCTTCTCATTTCTGTTAGCTGCTGGAAGCACAGCCCTATGAAGAGCAGATGGCACAATGCCTCACACCTAGAAACTCCTCAGTCATTATAAAATAAATGATTGTTGATTAGTCTATGAAGAGAGAGAAAAGGGACAATGATGAGATTCACCAATCAGAGTTTTTGGCTTAAAGTCCAAGATTGTGCTGGTTTGTTTAGCAGCTATGAAATCCAGCTGTTTGGCCAAAGCAGCATGCTTCTAATTTATTTTTTATTACACAGGTATCACTCAGAAGACTGGAGAGTGAGATGGCATGTTGCTAGGAAAACAACTTTGGATTCTGGGGAAAAGTGGGCGATGTTTTAACGAAGGCTCTTTAACGCAGATTGCACCCCCCCCCCCACAAGTGGAGCAGCACGGATTGCCCTGGGAGGTAGTTGAAGATGGGGTACTGGGCCATCCAATCACACAATATGTATGCCCTTTACATTTTAAAACTATCTTTTGTAGTCATAAGTGCTTCCACGTTAACTTGCCACCGGTAATGATTATGATTGCGAACTAAACCAAACGCAAAATGCTTTAAGAGGTGGGCGCACCTGCAGAAATCTACCAGAATCTCACTGCTATGAACTGAACTGAGTGCCTGCAAAATTACGTTCAAGCCCTAATGTGACTGTATTTGGAGATACAGCCTATAAGGAAGTAGCTAAGGTTAAATGGCATCAGGGGTGGGGGTGGGGCTGGGGCTGATCTGATAGATCAGTGCCCTTAAAAGAAGAGACATCAGAGAGCTCGCTCTCTTGTGCGTGCTCTCTCTCTGTCTCATTCCCACCCTCTCCCCCCATGTGAGGGTGTAGCAAGAAGATGCTGCGTGTTAGCCAGGAAGAGATCCCTCACCAGAGACTGAACTGGCTGTCACTTTGATCTTGGACCAAGCCTCCAGAACTGTGTGAGAAAATAGTTTCTGTTGTGTAAGCCACACAGTCTGTGGCGTTTTGTTATGGCCACCAGAGCCGCCTGACACAATCACCCTAGTTCACTCGTAATGGGTCATGCCGAAGTCCCAGAGCTACCGAAATGAGTCTTACACCGGAGGCAGCCTTTCTCATCTAAAAGCTTTACTATGGTTCCCACCATGGCCTTGAGGGCGAGCTTGGCCAGGAGTTTTTATGTCCGTCCCAGAATCAAGCTAGTTGTGATTCTCTAGCATTTCGTGCAATGGCTGACTCACACTGGAAGCTCGATAAGTGTTTGGCGGATGTAACCTTGGAGCATCCAGGGTCTGAAATGGATGTTTTCCATCTCCTCTCCCAGGGCTTTTTATTTTCTTCAGTACTGCCTTTTCTCTAATGTCACATAGTTTAAGGTGCTAAGAAAGGGTTTCTCAAAACTACTTGAAGTTGTAATCTGGAATTGAAGTCCTAGCTGAGGGATCTTGGGCTGGTTAAAAGTCTTAGTTTGGGTTCCCCCCACCAAAGTTTCAAATCCACCTAGTTTATGTGGGAGGTATGGGTAGGAAGTAGTAGTGATGGGAAGATGACAGGGAAAGGACGGCAGCTGATTGAATTGTATTACCATGCAGGTCACCACTGTGGCCATTGGAGCTTAACCCCCCTGGGGAACTTGGGAGGTCAGGCTAGAACATGTGCCCCAGAATGACATCCACGCCCTGCCAACCAAAGGGCAAGGGGGCCAGAGAATGTATACACTAATTCCTGTTGATGACTAGTTGATGGCTACTCCTAGGGGATATTTCTTGCCCAACATATGCGGCATGCCAGAACACAGTGGGCAGACAGTCTCAGGCCCAGTCTTGGCATTTGGAAGTTGAGCTACTAGGTGCTGCAACAGTGAGGACCAAGCACATATGAACACGCCATCTGCTTTCTGCAAAAAGAAGCCTAGTACCCAGCTCATTAAGTGAGTTGATATTTGTAACGCACTTAGAGCACTGCAGGGTATACAAACGCTCTGAGTGTGGCAGATTATATTGTCCGTACACAGACACAGTGGTTTTTTTTTTATCAAGAACCCTGCCATTCCCTTGGGGCGCCTGGGTGGCTCAGTTAGTTAAGTGTCTGCCTTTGGCTCAGGTCATGATTCCAGGGTCCTGGGATCGAGCCCAGCATCGGGATCCCTGCTCAGTGGGGAGCCTGTTTCTCTCTCTCCCTCTACCCCTCCCCCCTGCTCATGCTTGTGTGTGCTCTCTCTCTCTCAAATAAATAAATAAAATGTTCCCTAATAACAGGTAGTCAGTCTGTTTCTCCTCCTCCTGACCCAGTGGGACATTATGTTGCCTTGGTGAACACAGGGACGCAGAAGGGAAGCTGCTGGCTTCCGTGTCTGGGTCACATGGGTCTGCTTATCTTTTTGTCTCTTTCTCTCTCTGTATATATGTATATAGATACACACACACACACACACACGCGCGCGCACGCGCGCATGCACCTTGGGATCCCTGCCATAGACTGCCACACTGGAGGGGTCATATGAAGAGACCACACAAGGACAGAGGGATGGCCAAGGAGCCTCAGCTGTTGAAGGTATCCTGGAGTGAGCAGAGCATCCTCTGTGATGACTCAGGCCCCACCATCTAATTACTGCAAGCACAGGGCAGACCCTGAGCCAGAAATGCCCACCGACTCGGGGCCCGCATTCCCTATCCACAGAAACAGTGAGACATAATAAATGATCATTGTTATTTTAAGATACTATGTTTTGAGATAACTTCTTATGTCGCCATAGAAACTGGAACAGTGCTTGATAAATAAAATAAATACAGTCTCACCTCCTCTACTCACAACCCCTCCTAAGATATGAAAAGAAACCTTCATATTCTGGATTTCATAGTGTAGCAGATGGTCATAGCCCAAGCTCATGTTTCCTAAAAGTCAGATCCTCACAGTGTTGATACGGCAAGGTTTTATGTAAGGCTGGTATGTTAAGGGTGATGTACAAAGGTTAGGTTTAGTCCTGGATGGCACATTGTGCTGATTCCTCATCTGTTTTGCTCATCTCCTATCCAGTAGCAATCCGGTTGTCTGGTCACTCCCCTCCAGCTCCAGAAGTAGGCCCTGAATGACTAAGCCAGCAGGGAGTCCTAGGCTTCTGGCCATAGTGATTAGACCACACAGGCCAGGCACAAGTCAATCAACAGTTGGATTTCCCTTAGGATTGGCTAGGGATGGTGTAATCAGCACCACATCTAGGACTTTTGCTGGGGATTCTGGAGTATATGAGCCTTTTTCCCCTGGGAACTGTGGGCTTCAGAGAGACACACTGCAATCACTTTGCTACCATGAGGGAAGGCAGCTACACACCAAAGAGGCAAGATTGAAAGAGTCACAGAGAAATTCATCTAGAGCCTTGATCAAACCAGGTCTAAAGTCAAGACTATATCTGCATTTTTAGGTGTGCGAACCCAGAAGTCATCTTTATTGTTTAAGCCACTTTGGTATGGATTTTCTATTCCTTGTAACCCAAAGTGTCCTAATGAATTTAGGTAACAACACATTAGCCACTGATACTAGAATTCTTCTCGAGGGGCAGAAAAGAGGAGGAGTGATATTTAATTTATATAAAGTTTCCTAACATTGCCTTTCGACATGTTTTGATAAAACCTTGAGTTCTGCCAAGGAAATAACTACCATTTTCAGGTTACATCTTGGGCATAACTGTGTATACATCATAGAAGCACCAGGGAAGGATCTGGTCCTGACCTGTCTCCTAGCTTCTGGTGGCCTCAGACATTCCTTGTCTTGTGGATGGCCATCCTCCCCTGTCTCTTCAGATCATTTTCCCTCTCTGGGTGTTTGTCTCTGTGTCCACATTTCCCCTTTTTAAAGGATACCAGTCATATTGGAGTAGGGCCCATCCTAATGATCTCATTTTAGCTTGATTACCTCTATATGGACCTGATTTCCAAATAAGGTCGCATTCTGAGTTACTCTACTGAGTTAGAGATTCAACATATTTTTACTGGGGGACACAATTCAACTCATAACAGTGGGGTAGAAGGAGGGGCTCGGGAGGATGTATATGGAAATGACAAGACACCCAACATAGGAAAGTTTTAAAAAATACCTTACCAAACACAGTTCAGCATTATCCACATGTCAGAAGGCCTTGCTTTGATTTGTAGAAAGGAAGACATGGGTTCCTGACAGAAGACACTTTCTCTGCCAAGACACAGTGATGAAGATGAAAGAATCAGAGCCAGGTTCCTAAAACACAGAGCCTTTTTTTTTTTTCTAGCCTAGATATTTCCATTACAACAATCTCTGTTTTGTTGGATAATTTTTTTTTTTTTGAGGGAATACACACAAAGCTTTCTCATTGCATCCAACTGAATGAATTTTATGAAGCTTCTTACACAGTGTGTTCATTGTTTGGATTGGGATAATTGAAGTGTCAGGAATATTTGCTTATTGAAAACAACCCAGGAAGGCCCCGAACCCCCAGCGGGGCTGGGGCCAGGAGACATACCACATTCAGGACAGCAATTTCGTCATGTCGTTCACAGCAATGGTGTCTTCCCAGGGAAATAAATTTCACACCTGGGGAGGAGCACTGGGTTGGGAGTCAGAGAGCCTTATTTCGAATACGAATTTCATAATTCACTCACTGTGTGACTAACTTCGGATAAATCATTTAACCTCTCTGGGCTTCAGAGTTAAACTGACCTGAATAGCAAGGTCTTATCTACTTCACAAGAACTATACAGGGGTGCTGTGTAGCTCAGAAGGGAGAATCTATGTGAAGACGCTCTATGAAGCATAAAACGTTACACAAGTATGTATTACTAGTGATAAAAATGTATTATTTCTACTTTTGCTCCGAGGATGACATTGAGCTAAGGAATCCTACTGGGTCAATGTTCTGGTTATTCTCCATTTTCTCCCCAAGGTCTGTGCACCCTTTTCTGCCCACACTTCCTTATCTTGTGGCTTCTGCTTGGGTTTGGCCAATGAGAACTGTTCTTAAGAAATGGGAAGGTGTCAGGAGAGAAAAGCTGGAGTATGTATTCCTCTTACTGTCTCCTTGACCACTGGAGCTTCGGGGAGTAGCTGCGTTCTCCCATAGCCACCGCTCTAATTGGACAGCCTCCTCCACCCCTATGGCCCTCACTGGGCTCCAGGGAACATCATTCCCTCTTCTCTTCAGGTCGAGGAGGATGGTTGATCTTTCATGATCACTGTAACAGTCCCTTCATGATCGCTCTTTGGCCCTTTGAATGTACCATCTGATTCCCAAGGGACCCTGACTGTGGCCATGATGACCACCTTGTGGACACTAAGTCAACTGCCTTTGGGCATTCCCAAGTTCAGCCAGGCCTCCTCTCACGCCCATCCCTTCTGCTCTCAACTAGCCAGGTTCTTCAGGCAGGTTACACTGATCTTTGGTGGGACCCACAGAATCTCCATATGGAACACAGCCTCTTTTCTCTCTTCTACGCCCTACCCCCAGCCTCCCTGTGTCTCTTCACGGCGCCCAGGCTTGGAATCTTGGCTCCTACTTAGCATCTCTGCTCCAGTGTGCAAGTAGGCACCACGAACCATTACTTCCCTCCTTCAAAATATTTCTTGTATTCCTCTTTGCACTGTTATCAACTCCAGGCGGGCCCCCAGCTCAGGCTGACCTAGAGGCTCCTCCTGTGGGCATGCAGCAACACCTGAGTCCGCACTTCCTCCAGCTGCCACCCAGCCTCCTCCTACAGAGTCTCCGAGCCACCGGCTCGCTGTGTGTGCAGGTCCATGGAGAAGGTGCTGGCTCCGGCAGGTGCCTTGTGTTGGTCAAATCACTGGCCGTGAGAGGCAGCCATGGGTTGCAGCCGATGCTCATTGCTTCTGGTGCTTCCGGTGCCTCCAGTTTGGGTTGCTTGCCCTGCTTTAAGTCCCGTGCTTCTTCCTGATTCCCAGAGCCGCTGACCTACAGCGAGCTGAGGCCCCCGCCAGGTGCAGAGGCCACAAGCTGCCCCCGACTCCACCAGCTTCCATCGTTGGGCAAGGTCTAACCTTTATGACAAATCCCTTATTCTGTGTCACTCAGAGCAGCTCTGCTTCTCTGATCAAACTCTAACTGATTCATCCTTCTTCCCGGGGTCCCCAGGGTATAGAAATTTGTTCCTGGTGATTGGGCAAAGTCACCGTCACAGGCAGGAAGAAACCCAGGATTGGTGAGCCTCTCATGCCCTTTTTGATTTTCTCCCCACAAGACTCTGGTGCTGTCTCTGGAGCTGGATCAGATGTGACTCGTAGTGAAACCCAGGGTAAGAGGCCACAGAGTGACTCAAGGCTGTACCTGCCCAAGCAAACCTGAGCTGAACTCAGCTCTGCTGTCACTGCTTGTGGAGTTGTGCAGCCACCCCCACCTCCTAATGGTTGCTCTCAGACGTCACTGGCCGCCAGCTGCTGTGCATGGAGCTGGGTTGCGATTAGTCACCATCAGGGTAGAGTAAGGTGTTGCCTATAGCAAGTGCTCAAAAGTATCTGCCTTCATCTAGGTGTTTTAAAGTCTGAAATTTCACCATTAGAGAGTCATTCCTTTGGATGACTCTTCTTGATGTTTGTTATAAACATGACATACAGCTTTCATAAAGGGATCATCATATAGTTCTGAATTCAAATCCTATCTCTGCCCTTTAAGATAGCTGTGAGACATCAATAAAATGATTATTAATCTCTTCAAGCTGCAGTTTCCTCACCTATTAAAATGGAAATAATAATATCTAATTTGATATATGTCTTAGTCTGTTCAGGCTATTATAATAAAAATATCATTGACTGATTTATAAACAACAGAAATTTATTCTCATATTCTAGAGGCTGGGAAGTCCAAGATCAAGTTCCCGGCAGGTTCTGTGTCTGGTGAGGACCTGCTTCCTGATCCATGGATGGCAATCATCTGATATACCCTCACGTGGTGGAAGGGGCAAGGAACCTCTCCAGGGGCCCTTTTAGAAAGACACTAATCCCATTCATGAGGGTTCCATTCACATCACCTAATGTCCTCCCAGAGGCCCCACCTCCTGACACCATCACAATTTAGATTCCAACATATGAAGTCCATCACAGTTCCCAAGCTAACAAATGTGAAAGTACATGGCACAGTGGCTGGCACATAGTCAACGTTGAGTAAATGCAGTATTTACGCCTGATTTCCTTTCCTTGAACTGAGTGATGCATTGGAATTTGTAGTGGGGCCCTGAGTGTGCACCATCATTCCTGCACTCTCATTGCAGCTGGGGTCTAGCAGGTAGTGTGTGAGGGTTTGCTGTGATGGGGTAGGAGGGGGAAAGAGAGACAGACAGACAGACAGAGATAGAGATCAGAGGGAGAGAGAGTGGGTGGGGGGGGCGCAGGCAGAGGGAGAGAATCTCAAGCAGACTCCCCGCTGAGCACAGAGCCCAACTTGGGGCTCGATCTCATGAGATCATGACCGGAGCCGAAATCAAGAGTCAGACACTTAACCAACTGAGACACCCAGGCACCCCTATTCTTACTTCTTTTTAGTTTATTCTCTTCTTGGAATTTTGGAAATTTTTGTAAATGTAAATTAGATCTTACTTAGAACACGTCGACTCTTTGTACTATACTTGGCATTTGATCAGAACCCTAATCTTGGTCTGGCAAGAGCTCCACAACCTGGCCCCAGTATAATCCTCCTCCCTCAGCTTCATTTCCCTCTTCTCTGCATCCCCTCCCCTCCCCGCCACTACAGTTCAGGCACATTAGAATTCTCCCAGAATCCCAGATCGGAGAACTCAAGTCCTCGCCCATGCTTCTTTCTCTTCTCCTCTCCCCTGCCCCTTTCTTCCCTCCCTCCCTCTCTCCCTCATTCTCCTGGCTGACTCCCACCCGGCCTTCAGATCTCTGTGCATATGTGATTTTCTCTGGGAGACTTTCTTCCTAGGCCCACCTCTTACTCTTTCTCATAGAACACCTCTCCCATGCTTTCTTCTTAGAGCCTGTGTCACATTTCAGAATCAGAGAATAATGTGTCTAGTTGCTTTCTGGACTGTTGCCCCATCTTCTACAGTGGGGATATAACAGTCTTGTTCCCCAACGTCTTGCCAGCAGCTAGCCCACTGTCTGACACACAACTTTCCATAATGCTGGTTAATGATGAATAAATATCCCACATCGTAATCCTGGGATAAATCTAACTGTAAGGAACTCACTTTTTTTTTTTTTCCGACTTTTAGAAGCTGTTTATTTTTTCCAGCCTTATTTCCATTTTGCTTGCCTTTGTGGAAGAGCAGCTTAAGGCCACTCAATGGGTTTTCCTCCGCATTCAGTGGCCCGGGCAGTGGGAGCAGGTGGGCTGAGCACTCCAGTCTTCAGTAGGGAACTGCTGAGTCGCTACCGAGGGCACCTGCCCCTACTCCAGACCGGGCCACGACTTCAGGCTGAGTAGCAGGGGATTCAGGAGCCGGAGCAGCCCATTCACCCTGAAATTCCCCCTGGGTCGCTGCCTTTCCAGCAGCGGCTTGCTCTTGGTCTCTTCGGCTCTCTGCTGAAGTAGAGATCATGCGGGACCTCCCATGGGCGCTCAGCCCTGGGATCAGTCACCACCAGAAGCCACCGGGGAGGCTGCCTGGATCTGGTTGGTGAAGGTCCCAGAGGTGAAGCGGCCTGCAGTAGGAGTGGCTCCGGGGCCAGCAGCAAATGTCAGCCCAGCTCGCTGGCCGGCATTCCTGGAGGAGAGGACGCTCACAACTCCCTGGGTTTTCAAGGGCAAAGATGGCACGAGCTGCAGGCAGAAGCTTCTCCCAGGTTCTCTTCAGATGTATGCTGTAGATACCCTCACTTTTCCTTCCGCAGATGTACTGGTCCATGTGGAAGCCAAGGTTAGGGCCACCCAAGTGGGTCTTGCTGCAAGGAATTTGAGGGCATCCTCTTCCTTCACTGGCAGGACATCAAGGGCTCTGGACATTGTGGAAGTTTCCCTTTCAGTTACGACAGGAAACGCAGAAGGACGGTGTGGGGACTCCTCTCTGGGTAGTGTGGAAAAAGGTGGAATTCACATTTTCTCTCCTCACAGAGGAGTCATAGTTCTTAGGTTTGCAATACCAGAGTCTTAGAGAAGCCACCCAGAAAACGCAAGTCTTGTTTATCTCTAGATTTAATTTTTTGTTTGTTTCCTTATATTTCTTCTTAAAATTGAGGTATAACTTAATGCAGAGTAAACTGCACAAATACTAAATGCACAGAAGGTGAATTTTTCATATGTATACCCCATGGAAATATAACCCCAATCATGATCAAGAATATTCTAGAAACCATCAGGCTCCTTTGTACGCTTCCGATTCCCTTACACCCTCCCTGCCTCAGCTGGTCAGTGGAGATCCACTGATTTCCATCTCTCTAGGTTAGTTTTACTGCTTCAAAACCTCATGCTCATGGAATCATACAGTGTGTATGTTTTTGTTTCTGCTTCGTTTCCTCAGTATGTTTTGAGATCCTATCAAGTTGCTGTGTATAACAATAATTTTATTGTATTATTCTATAACAATAATACAAAAATAGTATTTTGTTGAATGTATATACTACAATTAATGCATTCTACTACTATCAGATGTTGGATTGTTTTCAGCTTTGGACTGTTATGAATAAAGCTGCTATGAATATTCTTGCACACACGTTTTGGTGGGCATGTCTCTGGGGATAGGATGAAGAGTGGGACTGGTGGGTCTGTATCATTAAATCAGGTTCTTTTGTCCTGTGGTGTATCCTTCAGAAAGTCCTGGCACATCTCAATCTAAACTTACAACTGAGTTAAGCCGGGGGTCAACATCCATGTTGCACTTGGCTTCTGGTCTGCGAGGAATCCTTTCTATGGCTTTTAAATACATTTCAGGGGTTTGTGTCAAAGTCATTTTACTATTTGACACTGAGCCTGTGTGATGACAAGCCTGAGCTACGTGAACAAAAAATCGTAATCGGAAGGGGGTCTTCCTGTTGAAGCTTCGGCAGGAACCCTGATAAGTCATCTCAGAGATGGAGCTCTGGGCCAATAAGAAAACATTGTTTGTTTAAATCAGTGAGCTACGGAAACATTTCTAGGACACTTTTTTCAATTACAATGATCCAAAGGCAATAGTTTGGGCTGTTCCTATGCACGGAGGTAGCTGTTACTAATGTGTCGTTTATTTACTGACTTACAGCACTGACAGTAGTAACACTGACTGTCTGCTATATCCTAGGCATGGGAGACTTCCTGGCATAACCGTGTAGTGATTTCTTTTTTCCCTTCTACAGGAACACATAGAGTTAATAAGCTGCAACTACTGAACAACATTCACTAAATTCTGTGTGTCCTTTTCCCAAAAGATAAATTCGACCAAAGGAGGAAAAATATAAGCCCCGTAGATTCTTTCACTAAAGGCCTCCTTGTCTAGAAAGGGCACTTGCTTATTGTTTCATATTTCTACCAGAGAATTTGCAAATATACCTCAACGCCCTTCACGACGTAAGAACAGCTCAGAGTCTGTTCCAGGAGCTGCAGTCAGTGCAGTTGGAATCCCATCCCCATTGGAGGCACTGGGGCTATTGCTTCTCTAGACCACAGACAGGGCTGAGACCGCCCCGTGGCTACTTCTAAGAACTCAAGAGGCTTATCAGGATGGGGGTCTGGGACCACCCAGCAGAGGAAGACAAGAATGTTCAGTAGAGGAACTACTGGATACAGGACACAGGAAATATCTGAATCATGCTTTAAGCGGAAATTCAGATACAACCACACCATTTGGATACCTCTAAGGAGTCCTGAAACATCTTTCTCATTGCAACGGCACCCCAGGGACAGGAGGCGGTCCCTAATTTTGGCTAAATTCTACAATAGCATTCAGTGATTTCATTCCATTCTCACTAGAAGCTTACTAGAAACAGATATGATCATACCCAGTTCTAAGTGGGGGAATGGGGATTTGAACCCAGGCAGCCCAACTCCAGAGAGCCTGGCAGGGTCTGGGGGAGGAGTGGGTTCCAACCTAGGGTGACACCTTCCATTCTCCACCCTACCTTCTCAGACTTCATCTGAAAATATCCTGCAAGGGTACCTTTACCACGCAGAGGAGATGAGAAACAAATAAATATGAGGGAGGAGGAAATGGAAAATAAAACCCCCACTGGGTCTGTCTATTAATGTGTCTGCACTGTTCCTACACTTGAATAGATCTGGTTCTGAGTCTGCTACTGAAAAGGAACCAAAAATGACCTTGAATTGAAACTCTTGCCTAGGGAGGTGCGGTGATGAGCTCAGAGAGACCACAGCACATCTCTGCAAGGGCTCTGAGCACCACCGTCATGGTTGCTTCCAGTGGGCTGAGGGGGTGCTGGTTAGGTGGTTTCCAGTTCTGATGAACTACCTGACTGCCAACGCCAAGCCTGGGTTTTCCTCTCTACAGGATGGAAAGGATGGGAGGTGAGATGGCCTTTCCAAGCGGGAGACTCTTCCATCAGTGGCTTCTTAAGATGTGTTGGCTTTGTGGAGGCAGAACCCCAGTTAACAGGAACATGGGGCAGGGTTCTCTTGAACAATTACCAATGTTAGCTGAGCCCTCCCTGACCTCATTTCCTATTGTTCTCCTTATTTGCTCTGCTTCAGCCACACTGGCCCTTTTGCTCTTCTTGAAACATGCCAGGCACATTCCTGCCTCAGGGCCTTTGCACATGCTCCTCTTCTGCCTGGAACCTTTTCCCCTGGATACCCCATGACTTTTATCTCTCTCAAACCTCTCCTCAAACATTCCCCTTTAAGACCATCCCTAGTTACCTATGCTAGCCATAACTGCATTCTGAACTCCAACCCTCCCCCGCAACACACACACATGCTCTTTCTCCTCTTGCCTGTTTTTGTTTACTCAGAACACTCCACTATCCCCCCTACTATACATTTTACTGACTTCTCCTGTTTTTTGACTGTCTCGCCTAGTTGAAAGTAAGTTCAATGAAAGCAAGCATGTTTGGTTGGTTCTGTGTTCCAGCACCTAGGATAGTACGTAGCCAGTGCTCAATAAAAACATGTTGAGTGAATTAATGAATCCTAACTCTGCCAGTTAATAACCAGGCAACTTTTCACAAATTAGTTAACTTTTTTCTATGCTTCGCATCTGCAACGGTAAAATTGAGATGATAATTCCTACCCTCCCCTTGTGAGTTTTAAACAAAATTACAAAAGTACACACCAAGCACAATATTTCCATGTCCTCAATGATTTACTTCGTGAGTTCAATGAAAATAATACGAGTAATAGAAGCAAACATTTGTAGATTATTTCCTATGTGCCAGGGACTGCTTTAAGCATTTTTCTTCAAGATTTTATTTATTTATGTGTGTGTGAGAGAGAGAGAGAGAGAGAGAACACAAGCAGGGGGAGTGGCAGAGAGAGAAGCAGGCTCCCTGCTGAGGAGGGAGCCCAATACGGGACTTGATTCCAGGACCCTGGGATCATGACCTGAGCCAAAGGCAGACACTTAACTGACTGAGCCACGCAGGCATCCCTGCTTTAAGCATTTAATGTACATTAATTCATTTAAGTCTTACAACATCCTGTAAGGTATGTACTATTATTATCATCATCCTTATTTGAGAAATAAAGACACTGCAGGAGAAACTTGCCCAAGGCCACATAACTAGAGAGTCATTGAATCTGGATTTGAACTCAAGCCTGTCTGTCTCCAAAGTCTGTAACTTAGCCACATCACCACACTGCTTCCCCTTGACAAGCAGACACAATTAGTATAATGCAGGCATAGAAAAAATTTATCTGAGTAGTGAGAAATTCAATTTACAGTTTAGTTTTTAAACTACTGGAATGTCTTCATGGATCAAGCATGATAATCATTCAATTTCTAAATCAATTTGAATATTTAGATAGTGGCCAAACTGTATTTAACTCCAAGCCATGAAATATCTTTGGCCATGGAATACCACCATTGAGGCGATATTTGGAAACTGTGTTTTATTTAGACACGGTCTATATGACCCAATACATTTACATTTTTAAATAAAGAGCAGTGTCATTTAGTTTCCAAAGCCGAGTGGAAACAAAAACTAGGGCCATGTAGACACGCCCTACACTGAGCACCTGCTTTTGAGGTGGCCTCAAATCCGATCCTGTTTTTCTTGTGAACTGGCTTCCATCACTTGTGACTCCTGTGCCTTTAGTATATCTCATCACCAGCAGTGGGTCGTTCGTCGTCTATTTTAAGTTTGGTTGTTCAAATGCTACGTCTCGCTCATGGGAGAGAGCTTGAGGAGGCCATGTCTTCTCCATTCATGGTGTTGGTTCTATAAGTCACCGTATACTCAAAAGGGGGCTCAACACGCACACACTTTCCAAGTCGTCTTTAAAGGTTTTCGGTTCCCTTTTTTCTTTTTTTTGGTTTCTATTGCCTTCCCAGTAGTGGTTAAGACATTGCCAGTTTGTCTTTCTTCTCATGATTTCTCTAGAAGACTTCATGGCCCAGGAAGGAGTTCAGCTGGGACCCAGTTTTAATTTCTCATTGTTTTCAGTCTGGCTCTTCTTCGTGCGAGGAATAGTAAGTCATTCAAGTCAGCTGGAGACAAAGGGTTTTAGCATATTGTATTACGTCACGTTATATTTATTTATTTATTTATTTATTTATTTATTTATTTATTTATTTATAAAGGTTTATTTATTCATTTTAGAGAGAGAGAGCGAGCCCAAGCAGGGTAAGGGGCAGAGGGAGAGGTAGAGAGAGAGAGGGAGAGAAGTAGACTCCCCGCTGAGCATGGAGCCCTAAGTGGGACTCTATCTCACGACCCTGAGATCATGACCTGAGCCAAAATCAAAAGTCAGCCTCTTAATTGACTGAGCCCCTCAGGCACCCCTGTCACATTATTTTTATTTTTAAATGATAAAGGAATTTTCATGGAAATCCAAGAACAGGAGCCACATTAAGTCTTGGCCTCAAGGAGCCCAGAGCTCACAAAGGCTCCTGGATGTTCAGCTGCAGGAGCTCATGGATTTTTTATTTCTATGACTAGGCAACACACTACATGTCTTCTTCTGGTCCTAGTACTAATTGATGGCTATGTTTGCTTCAAGTTCAGGGCCTTAAGAGAGAATCTGATTGGTCCAGTCCATCTTTTAGGGCAGACTGTAATTCCCTGTGCGTCCAGTTGGCCCAGGGGCCTGGGCCAGGGTTAGTCATCATTGGACAGAGGAGGTGGGGCACTGAATACTTAATGTGGCAGTCTGGGCCTGCCCCTTCAGCAGGAAGTGTGGGCTGGGTGGATCCCCACAGAAGAGGCTGTGGGTGGGCTGGCACAGTGCTGACCTTTCCAGAATACAGTCTTGTAAAAGAATGATGTGTTACCCAAATCACACGGTGTTATACCCAGGTAAGATGTTGTTATATTGACAAAGATAGAGATGCAACTCGGAAAGACATCTACAAAGCCACATGCATTAGCCATTTGCCATTAGTATGCTTAAAACATGAAACCAATGTAATTACTTGTGATATGTTTTATCTAAAAACGTTTGTCCTTTCATCTGACAAGTCTAGCTGTTAAAACCCTGTGGCTTTCTCAGTCAGGGCCTCCAAGTTTTGGTGAGTAGATTGCACTTGGCACAACATTAGCTGATGCCATTCATAGAGAGTTCAATGTGATAACCAAACCGAAGTTGCATTAACCTTTGCAGTGTCCCAGCTAGTTATTGAGGTTTTTCTGTGATTGAGCTGGTCAAAACCCACTGATTGGTTATTACCTTGACTAAGTATCCACTGTGCTTTAAACATGGACAGAATAGACTCATGGCTTCAGAGGTCTCTCGTGTCACGTCCATGGTGCCTATGGCGCTGGTGAGTATTTCTCTGAGGACTGGCCACAGCCACCCGGGGACCCTGAAGGACAACGGACATATAGAGGGGCCATTTTGATCAAGATGAGACTGGCAAAGGGCACAGGTCCAGATGAAGTGCTGGACACATTGCTGCCATGGGTAGGAGTTACGGTGGCTGTGGCAGCGAGGGGGACTGCGGTTATAAAGGCGTACAACATGGCAGACTTGGCCAGCATCTCCGTCCTGGCAGAACAAAATGCCCTGGACACGGACCACATCCTTACATTTAAGGTAATTGTCTTAAGACAGGTTGAGTCACTACCCACAGCAGGCGTCAGTGACCTGCATTTGTATGAACTCTACTCTTTTTTCTCGAGTCTCTCCCATCACTGAAGGGCCACAGCACTCCAGCCCTGCTTCTCCGTGGCCCACGTCACTTTCTACCTGTATTCATAAGCTATCTGATTTTCCCCACCCTCTGACGGACATTTCTTTCTTTTTTTTTTTTAAGATTTTATTTATTTATTTGACAGAGAGAGACACAGCGAGAGAGGGAACACAAGCAGGGGGAGTGGGAGAGGGAGAAGCAGGCTTCCCGCGGAGGAGGGAGCCCGATGCGGGGCTCGATCCCAGGACCCCGGGATCATGACCTGAGCTGGAGGCAGAGGCTTAACCGGCTGAGCCACCCAGGTGCCCCCAGACATTTCTTTTAAGAAAACATTAACATCTGATTCATCCTGGTGTTTCTGCCATGGCTCAAAACACAGCAGGCATCAAATAAATATGTGTTGGATAAATGGGAGTAAGAACGTAAACTGCCTTTTTCAGTCACCAGATCGACTGGGTTCCAATGGTGCCTTGCTGTTCTCTCTGCACACTTACAGTATCTGGCACAGGAGGAAGGTCAAGGGGGGACGACTGCCGATTGAAGTTAATTTCAGTGTCAAGTTTATTTAAAATCTTCAAACGTCTCTAATGGAGATACCATGAAACACCATCAGTGTGTCTTGTGTGTCTAGGGAAGGGCACACGGACCCAGTTAATTATGAGAATGAGGATGGAATCCTTAGGGGCAGATCAGGAAAGCTGTCTGCGTGTAGAGAAGGAAGAGAGGTGGGTAATCGTGTCATTTTTTAACTGTTTACAATGTGCCAGGCCCCATGGTAAGCATTTTACATACATTAACTCAACTGTGAATGTTAAAAGTAATTCTCTCTCTATTTTTTGTGGTTTCAGGTTTTTACTTAAATTCTACTTAGTTAACATAGAGGGTAATATTGGTTTCAGGAGTAGAATTTAGTGATTCATCACTTACATACAACACCCAGTGCTCATCACAGCAAGTGCTCAGGAATTATCTCTTTGCTAGCTACAGATTCTGACTTTTCTATTTTAAAGATGTGTTATTTGTGTAATGATTGTTTTAAAAAATGTAACCCCGATTTTACAGCAACTTACTGACACGTAGCTAAAGTGAGGGCAAAGAAAGGACTGGGATTTGCTGGCTGTCTTATTGCCAAGTTCAGATTGATTGTCAATAGTATAGCTACAACAATTGTGGATAAGGTTCTGGAAAACTGGGCTCTTTTCAGAATCCAGATCAAGTTAACATTTTCTAGCTAATAGAGGAGTAACTATTTCATTATCTAAGCAAAGGGTTTCTTAAAATCACAGAATATCAGAGGTCATCTTGCCCAAATTTCTTAGTTTTCCGATGATTTGAACCCAAAGAGCCTTGAGGCTTTGGCCTTGAGCAAACCGGTGAAGAAACGGGGCATTAGACATTAGCTCTTTGGACTGTAGGCACATTTCCCCATTTTGCACACTGTCAGTCAGAAACCCAGCAAGACATTGGTGGCATACTCAATTGGATAACTGAGGAAAATTTGATGAAGGGACTATTTAAAAGGTATGGACAGAGTTAAGAAGACCAGCAAAGGCTGTGAAGTGCTCCAGGTCATGCGAGGATGAAGAGCTGTTACACCCAAAGGCCCGTGGGAGGCAAGGGCAGGAGCAGTTACAGACCCCCAGGGAGGAGGGGCACCTAGAAGGTGCCTGCCAGGCACTGGGCTTGGGTAGAGGAACACAGCCTATGGGTAGCAGCCTGACTGTGCAGGGCACAGATAGCCCAACCTCATTCTTTTCCCAAATGGAAGCCAAAGGTCAAGTGAGCTTGTTGATTCAGTTCAAAGAGGATGATAGAGCAAGGCACAGAGCAGAGTGAGGAAGGGTAGAAAGTGGGTTCAGAGTTAAAATACCCAGCACATTTGCCCTCTAGAAGATAAATCTGGTCCTATCTTCCCTCTCACTTTAGCTTGAAATCAGTAATAACCTGGACAACAAAGACAATTTTTAAAAATTCTTATGATACAAATAATATATATTTGTAATAGAAAAGCCAGAACATGTAGCTGTCTAAAGAGATTACAATTAATTTCAACATTTATGATATTTACATTTCTAGGCTTTTTCTATTCATTCACGCCACAAATATTTATTGAATGTCAATGTTCACTCTCTTCTGGGCAATGTGTATATTGAAATAAAGAAAATGGACAAAAATTCTTCCCCTCTAGGATCTAACATTCTAGTGGGGATGAGTCACCATAAACAAGATAAATAACCCAAATGATAGTTTGTGGGATGATGGTTAAGTGGTAAGAAGAAAAATAAAGCAGGGGAAAAGAATAAGACTGTACTTGGGGAGGTATTATAATTTTAAATAAGGTGGCCAGGGATGTGTGTGTGTGTGTATGTGTGTGTGTGTGTGTAAGAAAAAGAGAAAGAGACCAAGCGATGACAGTCTATTTGTCGGGCTTTTCCTCTGGCTACTTGCTGAGTGTTCAGGTAGTGGGGAGTGTAGGTGGTGTGACTTTCCCCCTCCCTCGCAGTTTCAAAATGTCTCTATTTAGATTTTTTAAAGGGCAAAGCTTTCTCCACTCCTTATATTAACCATTTTAAAAGTGCCGCGGGGAATCCTCAGTGCAAGTTTATCAGCCAAATTCTTGATATCTATCTGTCCCTTTCTAGCTGAGTGACTCGGGGGAAGTCATTTCACCTCTCTGAGGCTCATATTCCTCATGGGCAAAAACAAGGGTTTTGATGACCATTAAAGGAAATGAGATTAGATCTGTGAGGGACCTAGTGCCCAGCACACAGTTGATGGTCAGTAGATGGTGGCTTCTTTCCTTCTCTGGGCGGAGCTGGGTAAAAAGCATGTTCTGGTAAAAACTACAGACTCAAGATCCACAGAACTCGAGAGTTTGCCGAACAGACTCATAATGGTCATAGCTGCATCAGTTGGCCACTTATGTACACAATGGAGGCCCATACTCTCGCTTGCACAGTAGACAGGTCATAGAAACAAGGCTTGATTCCAAACGTGGTTGACTTCACAGCCAGTGCGCTCGTTGTCAGGTGCTGTGTTCCTCCCCTCCCTGCCCTGCTCTGTCCCCATGAAGAAGGGTCAAAGTTGGATTGAGCCAGAGTGTAGAGAAGGGTTTTCTCTTGGTTTGAAAGCCCTTGAAGATCTCTAGACTACCAGCTCTATTATGACCCTGGAAAGGCTTCTTTACTAAATCCCACCAATGCAATGGTTCTAAAGATGGGATGCTGGGCTGATTGTCTGTGGATTACATAGGGAAGTTAAAAAAAAAGCCAGGACTTTACCCCTTGAAATCCTAGTGAAGTAGGCCTGGGGAAAGGTCTGGGTGTCTATATTTTTCAACATGGCCCCAGGTGTTTCTGATGTGCAGCCAGGTTTGGACATCTCCCTAGGACCCAAACTAGTGCATCTCAGAGATCTTCTCTTTCCTTTTCCTGGCTGCCACCAGAAGCATGAACTGAAAATCTTCCAAATGGTTGTGAGCATGCTGGGTAACCTGATACAGCCTTCATCCAACTCCTTTGATGAAAGTCCTGGGACAGGCCAAGGTCTAGGTGCCCTGAAGCACTAAGAGGAGAGCCTTCCTCCTGGTCAGCCCAGCAGTCAGTGTTCTTTGGCCACCGTAAGAACATTCCATCAACTATACTATCCTACAGTCCACAGCTTCTGTAAGGACACGATGAGAGACCTTGTCAAAAGCTTTGCCAAAATCAAGGTACACAGTGTCTGTCTGTGCTGCTCCTTCCACTTCACACACTAGAAACCCCATCAAAAGCAAAGTATGTTGGCATAACTCTTTTTTTTTTAAAGATTTTATTTATTTATTTGATAGAGAGATAGAGAGAGAGCACAAGCAGGCAGAGCAGCAGGCAGAGGGAGAGGGAGAAGAAAGCTCTCCACTGAGCAGAGCGCCCCACGCGGGGCTCAATTCCAGGACCCCGGGATCAAGACCTGAGCCAAAGGCAGCTGCTTAACCAGCTGAGCCACCCAGGAGCCCCGGAATAACTCTTTATCAGTGAACCCACACTAACTGCCAGTGATTAGCAACTTCTTTTCCAAAAGCTCAGAAGTATTTTTTTTAGAAACAGAAGAACCTACTGTCTTCTTGGTAGGTTTCCACAAATGTGAGCAGGGAAAATGGTGCTCACATAAGTCAGTAATAAAATCCATTTGGGCCTCACTTAGATTTGAACACTGCATTTTCATCAAGAACAAGGGCTCAGATTATCAGCATATCTAGGAACTTTGGAGAGCAGGTTGTTGAGAAGAAAGTGTTGGAATAACTAATACAGTGGTCTTGAAGTTGTACATTTAACAGTCCTTCATATTAAATGTAGATCATTTAGTTAGTCTACACTGGCAACCTCAGACCCACTTCCCATCCTACTGCTTCCTCAATGACAGCAAATGGATGTGACCTCTCCCCTCCTCCATAACAGCAAACATGGAGTCAGTGTTCCTAATTAAAAGGGAGTTTTTTTAATTGTTTTATACTTTTTATTTTAATTTGTCTTTTAGATGAGTTGGTCTTTTCTTACATTTGGGTGTAGGGTGGCTGTCAATTTCCTATGACTCTTTCTGTGCCCCAGCCAGTACTTTGAAAGTGAATTTTATTCGATGAAGGAAATGGCTTCATTGACATTGCCCAATACGTCTGATCTCTGTGTTACCTTTCATCTTGGTGCTCATGTTTTTAGACCCAGCGTGAAACACTTTATTTGGCTCATTTATCCTGGGGTTTCCTATTTGAATGAGACCCTCTCTATAAAAATCAATGTATTAAAAAATTGTAGTAGTAATACAAGCTTGAAGAAATATTCTTTACTTTAGTAAAGGATTCACTACATGATCCTTCAAGTAATGAACACAGCCAAGAAAATATATTTAAATCTATGCTTTCATTTCCATAACTCTGTGTGTCGCATATGCTAGTCTATATTTGTAAAGATTGTCTTGTCATTGTCCATTAGCTACCGTCTTTTCTCATAAAATAACACACATATATTCTTTGGTCTTGTTATAAATTATGATTTCAAGTTAATATTTTTCTGGGTATTATTTTTTAATCATTGAAGAACATGTAAAAATGTTGAAGAATCAGAATGATAGTCAGCATCTAGTGAGTGCATTGACACCAGGCACTGCTCTCTAAATGCCATACATGCATTCAGTTATTAAAACTACATATTAAACTATGACATAAGCTATTATTATTATTCCTTCTTTACCTTTAACTGTTTTTTTTAAATTTTATTATGTTATGTTAGTCACCATACAATACATCATTAGTTTTTGATGTGGTGATCCACGATCCATTGTTTTCATATAACACCCTTTTTTCCAAAATATCATTCCAAATCTTATAACTTAGAGGAAGCTAGTATTTTTTTCTCCATTGGGGGAAAAAAAAAGAATTCTAATATATTAATAAAATACTTCTTCATTGCTCTTTTGGTTTCCTAAGTAAGATTGAGCTAGGGCTGCATGAATGAATCTTTCATGTTAAGGCTGGAAACTTTTATCAAGGAGCAGTATCAGATCTATGTTACTAGACCCAGAATGGGATTTAAAGATTGAGCACTTACAAGATGCAGGACACTATGGTAGACATTAGGGAGACAGGGATAAAGAAGACACACTATTCAGATTCCTCTTCAGCATCCATTACAATAAATTATCTAAGTGCAGGTTCCATTTAAGCCACTGGGCAAATGTCCTGATGCATTTTAGACCCACACTCACAGTGGGTCTGAGTGTAGTGTAGTGTAGTGTAGTCTGCCAATGTAGACTAACTAAATGATCTACCTCTGCCCAGTGCTGGCCCCAACTTTCCTGAGCCTCCCTTATGCTTCCTTATGTAATATTCTTGAAGTCTACCTGCATTTTTATTGGGCTACTCCACACTCTACCACTTGGTCTGGATCCAAGGCTCTTCGTGACATAGACTCCATTTATTCCCCAATCTACTCCCAAAAACTCTTTCTGCTGAGTGGATTCCTTGTGTCTCACACCCTTGAACTACCCAGTCTTTTAGACAGAGGGGAATTCATCTACAGACAGTGATGGTTATCTGAGCCAGTACAGACATCGGTTAAATGGTGATGCTCTCACCCAGTCCAGGGGTCATGACCCTCTTTTGGATGTTCTTTCTTCCAAAGTGGGCAGAAGGTCCACCATGTGATTTCTCTGAAAAACCTGTTAAATACTTTGTCTCTCCAGCTTCCTTCTACTTCATCCTTTGACCCAATGTCTGCAACGTAATTTGTCAAGACCAATTCCTGTAAAATAATAATGCCCCACCTCGTGCATGATCTAGATGGAGGCTAGATTTCCAGCAACCATGGAAATAATTGGGAGGAAGAGTGGGGGGGGGGGCAGGGATAAAACATCAGAGCAGCCAAAATAGCAGTCATCAAGGCCATGCTCTAAACCCCATGGAGACTTCTAGACTCAGTTTGTTAGCTGCCTATTACTGCTATAACAAATCACCCCAAACTTAGTAGTTTAAAACAACTCAAATTTACTGTCTTACAATTCTGGAGGTCAGAAGTTTGAAATGGTTCTCACTGGGCTACAATCAGGTGCTAGGAGGGCTGTATTCCTTTTTGGAGGCTCTCGGGGAGACCCCATGCGCTTTCCTTTGCTAGCTTCTAGCTTCCAGCTTCCTCAATTCCTTGGTTTGTAGCCACCTCCCGTCTTCAAAGCCAGCAATGGTTGACTGAGTCTTCCTCATATCCGATCACTCCAACACTCTGGCTCCTCTCTTTCATTTCTAAGGAAACTTGTGATTACACTGGGCCCACCCTGTAATCCAGAATGACCTCCACATCTCAAGGTCAGCTGATCATCAATCTGAATTCCCCCTTCCCATGTAACATAATATATCCAGGGTTTCCAGGGATTAGGATGAAAACATCTTTGCTAAGGACATGATTCTCTCTTCCACACCCACGCTCAACTGTACACATCATTAGTCCACTGTAATATAAATATGGTGATTTGGGGTGTGAGCTGTTCAAAGTAGGGAGTGCTGTGAGTGGCAGACAGCTCTCTGCAATAGGAAGTGAGAGCTGGGAGCCTAATGTCAAAAAAAAAAAAAAAAAGACATCAAAACCGAAAATCAGCCACAGAACCAGCAAATCGCAGGAGTCTGAGGTCACAGAGAATGGAAAGAATTCTCTCTACCTACTTCAGTGGCTCCTGGGGATGTGCTGTTTCATGCACCAAGCTTTAAATGCTGTTCAAAACTATCACCCTGAGTCATTAACAAAATGTTTTATTCAGTTTAAAAAGCAAGCAGCACACCATATTTAAAAAATAAAAAAGGATTTAAAAAAATCATAAAACATCCAGAGGAAATCTAGTGAATATTCATCAGACTTCTCAATGAGAAAGGATCCTCTAAGCAGGAAAACAAAGGAAGAAATAAAAAAAAAGGAGCCATATTTTTATATAAATAGATACTCATATTTATGCCTTAAAACCAGATTATTTAATTATACATTATGAACAAATTTAAAGGTAAGCAGCAGATTGTGAAAATTATTTGTCACAAATAGTATAGTCAGTAATCTTGAGAGTCAGTAATCACACAAATCAATGAGAAAAATGTTAAGGCTACAGGAGAAAAATGGGCATATTATATGTAGAAAATATTCATAGCAAATTAGTCTATAAAAATGTTTAAATTTAATGGTAATAAAAAGTCGAAACAGTTATGGCAGTTTTAACTTATCAAATTAACAGTGATTTTAAAAAAAATAATAGTATTTAATGTTGGTGAGGGTGTGGTAAAATAACACCCTCATTATTCATTGTATAAATTGCTGGGAGTATGTAAATGGTGCAAATTCTTTGGAAGGCAATTTGTATGTATCAAGATCCTACAGATATTTATATACTTTGACATATGAATTCCACTTATAGAGATCTATTCAAAAGAAAAAAATAGAGACAAAGCTTTCTGCAAAAAGATGCTCATCCTTATTTATAATAAAAACAACTGATTTATCCAGTGAAGGTAATGGTTAAAAGTAAAGTATGATACATTTATATTACAGTGAGAGCCATTAAAACATATTTTCAAAGAATGTTTGATGATATAGAAAACATTAAGTGAATTGTGAAACATTTAAAAAAAATACTTCAGCATACATTTGATGCAGAATAAGAAAAATTATGCCAAATGTTAATAGTTATGGATCTGTGAGTAACTTTTGCCTTATTTTTTTCTTTTCGGAATTTATAAGCTTTTGAAAATAAGCATGTGTTTACTTTTATACTCAGAATATATTGTTTTGTTTTTAATAATCAAAATTAGAGATGCGTGTAGTACACTTTAGTAAGATTTTTAGATAAAATTGTTGAATGGTTTTGGTGTTTGAAGCTTCAGTCATGTGAACAATTCATCTATGTGCAGTCCTGTCTCCCAAGATGGTAGATAAGACACTGATGTACTTTGGATATCCTGGCTTACTTTAATGAAAAACAAAACTCTAAATTCATATAATTGGTTAAGAGTTTGGCTTATCAGAGCATTTTGCAAAGTGTGTTTCAGGAAAAATGGAGTGCTTTGAGTTGCTCTGTGACATAAAATATTTGGAGTTCAAATGAAATTGGGAAATACTGTATAATTTATTCTCTTTTTGGAGGGTCACAATTTACATCTTCAAGGCTCTGAAAAGTCCTACAGTAATGAATCTGCTTTTTCTTTCTTTCTTTTTTTTTTTTTTTTTGAAGTATGGTTGACACATAAGTTACAATAGTTTCAGGTATACAACATAGTGATTTGACAAGTCTGTATGTCATGCTGTGCTCACCACAGGTGAAACCACCATCTGTCCCCATACAACACTATTACAATACCACCGACTATATTCCCTATGCTGGGCCCTTCATTCCCAGGACTATTCATTTTATAGAAACCCACGTAGTTTTGTTTCAACTAGAATTACCCAAAGTAGTGCTCTTCATAATTCTATTGACTCACACCTATTAACATCGCCCCCCCACCAAATCATGTTTCATGTATGTTATACGTTTTGGAAAACCATGGGTTTAAGGAAAGCTCAGCTGACTCACTTACTTTTGCTCACAGTTTAGACTATGAGGATAGATGTGAGTCCAATTTCGATAAGCTTTTCTGGAACTGTCAGGAAAATTCTAGCTGGAAGGATGATAAGGTTATGACTGGGCAAACTTGAAGCTCTATGTGGTGGCTACCTGCCTGGGAGGACTTCGAGCTCTATTTCAAGTTGCGAGGTTCCCCTCTCCCACCTCCCACATCCCGACGCCAGTCCCAGCCGGTGAGTAGCTGCCAGGCCCAAGTCCTCTGAGTTGCTGAAGCTTTTCCTTTCCAAGCACATGGTGCCCAATGGGGTTGGGACTTTCCAGGCATGAAACCTGAAAGGAAAATACTTCTCCGACTCCCTGCTCCAGATTGCAGAATAACGTGAAATCTCGTAGTTAAACATGGTACATCTGGGTGCGATGATAGGGTCCATTGCTAGGAAGTCAGCCTTATGTTAGAAGATAAAGAATACACGTGGGGTCACCAGAGAATGGTGCATACGAGTTCTTATGTGTTTCAGCGAGTGGCCTGTGAGTGCCTTCTTTCCATCTGGTCTCTTGCCTTCTTCCCACAAGGGTCCTTTTCATCCTTTTGAAACTGTTGGCTTTTCCTTAAGGTTCAGGATGCCAGGTAATGTGCTCTTTTTGGAGCTGGAGGAGCCACGCTATGATCTTTATGTCCAGCCAAAAAAATGTCTTCGGATTATAGTGACATCCTCAGACAGCATTCATTAAATGTCCTCCTTATACGCCCAGAATCTCTGCCTCTTTTATCTGGCTTCAGCAGCTTCCCAGGAAAAGGTGGAAGCAGGAATGAGGGAGGGGAAGACTCTGGTGAGAAGCTTTTGCCATCCTGCTTAGCTTCACAGATCCCCAGGACACTAGGGTAAGCTGGGAGCTTCGTGATCCCCTCATCCAGCGGCTTGTGGATATCTAAGGTTTCATGGACAGAGGAGAATTCAGAGAGGCCTCTGGAGCCATATTTGCCACTGCAACCCAGTGACTCTGCTTTTTATTATATTAAGATAAGATTTCGTTCAAAAACAGATCCCTGCTGCTAAAAGAAAAAAATTGAAGGCAATGGGTAGTCCAGCTTTATGCATGAATCTCTCTGCAACAAGCAGTCATGCAGCTTCTTCCCACACACCTCCAGTGATGGGGAGCTCATTACCATTCCATATTTGGTCGTATAGTATATGAAACAGAAATCTGATTCCCTGAGACTCCTACCCGTTTGTCCTAGTTCTGCTTTCTGGAGACAGATGGAAATAGTTTAAGCCAATTTCCAGCTTCAAGCTTGACCAGGGTAGGGACTTTGTCAATTTTGACTTTTGGTGTATCTCTGGAACAATTTCTGGCACACAGCAGGAGCTTAATAAGTGATTAATAAATGAATGCATGAGTACCCTTATATATCTGTTGTAAGATTACCATATGACTTGAATCTTAAAAATGACACATCTAAGGGCTCATGGGATGAGAACCTCCCTATCCTCCTAAGAAGTCTGGGATAGAGTGGCAATATGCTAAGGATCTTTGGGTATGGGGCAAGGAGACTTGGGATTTATCTTATTCTGCTAAGTGCTTCTGAAAAAAAGCTTAAACAGGCACTGCATAAAGGCAACTTGATAATCGTGAAGACAGCTACCAGCCTCTTGTCTGGGAATAAATTGTGACCCAGGCATGAGGGTCATGTTTATGTATCCTCATCACTGGTGGCCACCAATGTTGTAGGCTTGAGAGGCACTGGAAAGTCCCACCAGCTCCCATGATAAGGCTAGAAACTTCACCATTAGAGAGTCATTTCTTTGGATAAAGTACTTACCTTTCTTCTAAATATAAACACATTGAGTAGCCAACATCTTGGAGTGAATTAGCTGACTGGTTGTTTTCTTTAAGGATAAGAGTCCTTTAAGATACTGGATTGGGGGTGGGGTGGGGAAAGAACTGGGTATCAGAGAGAGAAAAGGCAGGGGCAAGTTAGATGGAGGGTGAAAGAAAGTGCATTTTGTTTAACTTGATACATGTACAGGCTCCATGCAAGCTGCCATTTCAAAAAGGCTACTGGGGGGATGTGAGGGCGATCTGGCTGCGACATCTGTCACCCCATTGATCGCCAGGGTTGATTCGGCTGATCTGGCTGGCTAGGCAGGTGTCCCCTTCCTCCCTCACTGCTCCATGTGCATCCCTCCCGAAGCCTCCCGAAGCTGTGCACTCGGTCGAAGAGGACGATCTTCCCCGATAGAGGAGGACCGTTCTTCGGTCAAGGGTATACGAATAGCTGTGCTCCCCTGCTAGAACCTCTAAACAAAAAGGCTATTAGGGGAAGTGTGTTGGTCTGGCTCCATGGAAACCCACTGAAATGGCAGACAACCCCCCCCCCCACCACTGTGAGTCTTCCATAGGAATTTGATGCAATAGCACAAGTGTACTCAAACATTTTGGAAGATAGGTACAAGATATGTTTAAATGACTATCAGACTGGTGGGGAAGATGTCCAAGCTCGCCTGTGACCATCCTCTTGCCACAGAAGGGAAAAACCAATCCCTGACAAGCACGAGGCTGATTATCAGCCGTGTGATGAAGCGTTACTTCCTGTGCAGGACATTTTCAATTCTTGAGAAAGTCTTTCCCAATCAGAGTGAGTGACAGTTTTAGAAAACGAAGGCCTTTGTTTTCTTCCTCTACGTGTGTGCTCCCTCCTTCTCTTCATTTCTCCCAAATCATGTACCTACCTCAGAAGAAAGATTTGATTTGGGAGTGAGTGTCCACATTGGGTGGGGGGGGTGGTAGTCAAAAAATGCAATTTACCTGCCCTAACAGACCTGGAATTACCCATACAGACGTCTCTTCCATAGTCCTTGCAGCCAAATGTTGCTTTTTGTTCCTTTGCTGATAATGCAACTAATATTATTATCCATGTGGGGGTGTGTTTATTATTCTGAGATCACATTAACATTACTCATTTAACGATCTGCAATGTTTTGAAACCAACATGTCTCGCCATATCCCACAGTGGGATTTTTTTTTTCTCTACTGATGCTTTGATTGATAAGGACCGCCCAGGACCATGACCTTTAAGATGCACAGTCTGTAGGGTGTGGGACTGGGGTTCAAGGAGGCAAAGGCCATCCTATCAGCAGGATCGCTGTTGACTCCCGCTCAGCAAATGACAGTGAACCCTTCAGGGCAGCTTGGATGCTCTCTGCACTGGTGGAAGGCTCAGGAAGCTGCTCTGAGCTGCCCAGACTGAGCGACTGGCACTGAAACTGAAGCCAGCACAGGTGGCTTCTTGAGTTTTCCATTCTGGTTGATTAGAAGGATAATGAGGCGCTATGTTCATGTATTGATCACACATGGAAAAAATGCCTGCTTTATGGCAGGCCCAGGGTGCAGGGGTGAGGGTAAAGACTGGTAAGACATTATCCGCCCCCTTAAGGAGTTTTCAGTCTAGCAGAGAGACAGACCTGTAAAAGAGTGTGGTAGATCACTTACAAAGATAGACTGTGGCAGATCAGAGAAAGTAGTCTGCTCTCTGAGGACGGGGAGGGGGCAGTTAGAGAAGACAAGAGAGAGATAATGCTTGGGCTGGGCCTCCAAGAAGAAATAGGCACTTGTCTAGGTGGGAATGAGATGCAAATACAAAATACATAGATTTACATTTGCAAATATGTAGAACAGCATAATGCTTTGGGGAGAACTTCTAAAAGTTTGATGGCCAGGGTCTAAGTTGGAGTGAGAGAAGGGAGAAAGGGAGAAGAGTAGAGATGAAATAGGGGGGCCAGGTCAAAGAGCCCCTTGCAGGCTTGGCAAAGGGTTTTTATTCTCCCCTATAAGCAATGGGAGCCGCCAGCTAGACGTTAAGTAAGGTAGTGACTTAGCAGACCTTCATTTTAAGTATCCCAGGGGAGAATGGGTCTGAAGGTGGAAAGACAGAGGAGTCAGGAAAACGCGCTAGGAATCTATCGAGATAATTCAAGGAAAACGTGAGAGTTGCAACCAAGGCAGTGGGAGCATGAAAGGAGCAGAGATGTTTTGGAAAGACAGAATCCCCGTGACTTAGTGGACGTGTAGTAGGAGGAAGGGTGGGAGGGGAAGGGAAATGAGAAACCTAAGGTGACACCCAGCGTCCTGGTTTGAGTAACTACAGATGATGTGGGGAGGAGAGGGTGTAAGCAATTAATTCAGTTTTGTGCCAGCTGAACTTGAGATGCCTGTGGGATGACCAAGTGGAGAGGCCCAGCATGTACTTGCTTATGTGAGTTCGATGCTCAAAAACTAGGTCAGAGATGAGGAGAAAAACATGAAAGTTGTTTACCTGTAGGTAGTTGAAATCATGGCAAAGGATGGCCATGTCCTGTGAGAAGGGCTGACAGCCAGAGACAGATCTTTCAACTCAATCACTGAAAGCAGTGGGCAAAGCAAAAGGGGCCAGACAGAGAAGAAAGGGAAAGTGGGTACAGGGAGGCAGGGAGGCAGGGAAGAGGCTTTTGAGATGAAGAGACTGATCAACAGCGTCAGAGCCTTTGGGGGGGCCAGTGAGGCATAGGTGGGGGGCGCCCGTTGGAGAAGGCCATGGCTGGTGTTAAGGGAGAGCCACTACAGTGGGGAACTGGGCAGGAAGGTCAAGGTCAAGTGAGGGGGAGCAGGTGGGGAGTGAGTAAATGTAGACGGAGAGTTGACAATGCCTGTGGAACGCCTGCCTGTGGAAAGGAGAGAGCTTCACAAAGATATTTGGAACTACTGATTTTGTCTGTAAGTCATTTCACAAGTGAAAAAACTAGGGCAGCCTGATGGGACAAGAAAGATTTAAAAGGTAGACATGTAAACTACTAAGCACTTGCCACTATGTTCTTGACCCTGGGCTGGGTGCTTTGCCATCATTACCTTGAGTGTTTTTCTTTCATCTCATCTTTCATTTTCTTCCATGTTTTCTGCCGCTGTTCCCCTCCTCTGTCGGACCCCATCTCTGCTGTTGTGGGCTTTTGCTCCTTAGTGGCATTTGGGGTCTGAATACAACCTGAGAGGTATGAGATCATCTCAAAATTTTTGAATAAACGGGGGCAATAATAATAAATAATGTTAAACAGTAAGAAATCATGTCATTAAACCCTCATCAGCCATTAAAGAAGTTAGGTGAGAATGCTGTCTGAATGAGGGTAGAGTCCCCACAAACACAGAGGGTTGGCGTGGTGAACGAGGTGGTGGTGGGGCCCGGCATCCATCACACAGAGCTCGCCTGGCCCGTGTTGTTTCTAACTGCCTATCCTAAACCCAGCCTCTGCTGATTAATTGTGGAGCCGGTAATCACCTATTTCAAAGACCTGGGAGCCTCAGACAATGAAAAATCAAAACGCAGGTTGACAGTAATGCAGAAGACACACCTTCCTGAGTGCAGAGGCGGTGAACTGAAAGAAGTAACGGTTGGAACAACCACCAGGGTTTCCAACTTCTCGAACTTGGAAAGAGTCATTAGGTGAATAAATAGCACACGCCCACTCACCCTAGCAGAAGCCAGGAGGACCCAGTGGGTAGACTGGGAGTAGTAATAGAAGCTGTAAGTGTTTCCGCATTGAGTTTTTAATAGAGCTTGGGATCCAGTGGGGCCCTAGACAATTTGTGAAGTAGGCCAAGTTTGGTTCCTCCCATGGCTTCTTCCAGCATTCTTCCTCCCTCCTAGACAACGGTTTCTATATTATAAGCTCAGAGGAAGTACCAGGCACTGGACTAAGCATATTGAACACATTCACTCATTGGTGTCTTATAGCCATCTACTGAGATAGCTACTATCATCATCCCCATTTTACAAATGAAGAAACAGGTTTGTGGGATGAAGTAACTTGATCAAGACACATTGTTAGGTGATCCAGGTGTTTCTGGTTCTTATGTCTGTGCTTTTAATCACTTGGCAAGAAGGCTGTAGCCAAGATATAATCTTTGAGCTTTGTCCTCAGTTGGCTATTTCCTCTTAAAGTGTTACTCCTCCCAAAGCTTTTTGGTACTGGAAAAGGCTTCAAGAATCTCAAATCTGACACAAGTCATTTCCTGCCTTGATATATAATGCATTCATGAGAACATAGGAAAATCAAAAGGATGGACATCAAACAATAGATGTAGATACTATTTGTTTAAGGCATGGAAGGACTCCCAGAGATTTAAAAAATAATTATAAAAATGCTAACTATGCCTTGCCTTCTGGATACTATATTTGACACTACACTTTCAGATTTCACTGAGCTCTTTAATTTGTTCTTTTTCTTCATTATTGAACATACAATCAACCTATCCTCCGTTGAACATCCAATTGAGGCCAAAGACTGGCCACTTTTAGCACACCTAATCATTTCTATTTTCGTCCTAAATTTATTAAATTGATGAGACCTCTCTGCTTATTTTCACTAATATCAGCATTTTCTTTTTCTGTTTCCCACTAATTTTTGTAAATGAATATTTGAATAATCAGACATGAACCTTCCGTTACCAAGATGGCGCTGCTGTCAAAACTGAACAATTGTGGGGGCGCCTGGGTGGCTCAGTCGTTAAGCGTCTGCCTTTGGCTCAGGTCATGATCCCAGGGTCCTGGGATCGAGCCCCGCATCGGGCTCCCTGCTCAGCAGGAAGCCTGCTTCTCCCTTTCCCACTCCCCCCTGCTTGTGTTCCCTCTCTCGCTGTCAATCTCTCTGTCAAATAAATAAATAAAATCTTTAAAAAACAAACAAACAAACAAACAAAAAAAAAAACTGAACAATTGTGTAGCTCCAGTACAGGAGAATTCCCAGCGTCGTCTTGTCAGTTAACGAATGAGCATCTGCACTCAGCATGTGGAAAACAATTTTGGGGTAGGCGTGTCTAAGGTATTGAAAGTGTGGGCTGTAAGAGAATTAGACATATGACAGTCTAGAACTCTAAATACATCAGTTTAGCAAATGTTTAAGGAGAGCCTACTGTGTGGTCCGCCTTGTGCTAGGCTGTGGACACTGAGAATGACCTGCCATTCCATGATCCTTTTGAATTGGTCCGTTGATTGGGGTGATATTTGGGGTTGAGAGGGATGGCATCAAATTTCTTTGATCAGACTTTCCAGGTGGCCACTGCATAGCCTTTTTGCAATGAAGGGCTCACATTTTTTAAAGCTCACATTTATTAAGATACATTAGGTGCTGGGAACTAGTCTAAGGGCTGAGGACAGAGATACCTGGTGAGGTGCCCTAAGGAGCTTCCAGACCAATGGGGACACAAAGAGGTAAATAGATAATCCCTTTATAATTCAGTAAATGTGTTGATAGAGTATAAACAGGA
Organism: Halichoerus grypus; assembly: GCF_964656455.1. NCBI lineage: Eukaryota > Metazoa > Chordata > Mammalia > Carnivora > Phocidae > Halichoerus > Halichoerus grypus. The sequence goes on from NC_135718.1 coordinate 61,900,690, forward strand.
TGCTGTGGGAATATAGGAAAGGACTCCCAGACCATCCTGAGAATTCAGGGAATGCTTCTTGGAAGATTCTTGAAGAATAGGTAGGGATTAGCCAAGATGGAGAAGTAGAAAGGGTGTTTTAGGTAGAATGAACAACATAAGTAAAAATGCAGACATGCATTTGGGGCTGCAGTTCTGAATCTCTATGAGACAGAGAGTCAGAGATGAGGTTGGGGAGTCCCAAAAGGACCAGGGCATGCTACATACTGCATAAAAAATCTCACAGCACCTTCTCTGGAACTGAATCTTGCATAAATGGCTCCTCATCCATTATTTGTTGCTGAAATAATGGTGTAATTTTGGTTTTCCCTCAAATGTAACTAAAACCACCTTCTCACTCTAATGATCGGCCAACTTTGGACCTCTTTGAGTGAGGTCCTGATAAAATCAAAACAAAATTACCATTCTCCGGAAGAGCAGTTAACCCCCAAGGAACATGATGCGCACACTAAATTTCTAATTAGGCTCCAACAAATGAAGTTAATTTAATCATAGGTATAATCCTATCACAGGAGTGAGATCCACCAAGCTGACCAGATCCAATCTTTTTTAATATTTTATTTATTTATTTGAGAAGAGAGAGTGAGAGAGAGCACAAGATGGGGGAAGGTCAGAGGGAGAAGCAGACTCCCCACCGAGCAGGCAGCATGACGCGGGACTTGATCCCAGGACTCCAGGATCATGACCCAAGCCAAAGGCAGTCGCTTAACGAACTGAGCCACCCGGCTGCCCCAGATCCAATCTTTAGACACATTTATTTCCCTAGAATGGGAGAAGTGGTTTATAGGAATCCTGTTGTGATCTGCAGAGGTCTTTTACATGAAGGGAGTAGCCATCTCTGCCTTTTTCAAAACACATGAGCTCTAGCTAGAACTGCATAAACCCTCTGCCTGGAGAGCTTGACCTCCCTCCCAAGGCTGCCCAGCAGACCCCCTCCTGTTAGCGTTCTCCATCTCACTGCTGTTCATCCAACTTTTCTGGTTTTTCACAGCTCAGCTCCCCGAATGTATCACTTTTTACTTTTATTTTGAATAGCTTCATTGAGATATAATTCTCATACCACACAGTTCACCCAGTTAAAGTCAGTTCGATGACTTCCAGCATATCCACAGAGTTGTACATCCATCACCACTATCAATTTTAGGACCTTTCCCCACGCCAAAAAGAAATCCCACACTCCTTGGCCATTACTCTCCAACCTTCGGTGCCCCTCAGCCCCAGACAACCACCAATCTACTTTCTGTCTCTATAAATTTGCCTATTCTAGACATTTCATAGACATGGAATCACACTCTATGTGGTCCTCCATGACTGGCTTCTTTCACTGCTTACCTTTTTCTCATGACCTGTCACATGCTTGTCTGACCTCAGAACCTTGTCCTTGGACACAATGTGGGTATCTTCCTCTTGGCTTCTTGTACGCCCAGTTAGAACCATACCATTGGTCAGAATCAGATGTGCCTGACTATTCTAGTAGCCACATAGTCAGCTCAGGGAGAATCCTTGACCTACGACCAAAACTTTCTCTTGGCACACCAGAGAACCAAGAGAAAATCTGGAAATGGTAACTTCCCCACTTCACTGGTTAAGAGATTGCATGTACCTTTGGGAGTACCAAAAGAGCTTATATTCCAGATTACAAAAATATGGACACGTGTGCTACCATTCACTGAGTTCCCTTGCAGATCATCATTTCTGTTGGACCCATGAATCCTCTTTACACATTTATCTGCATTTATTTGGAAAACTTTGTCACCCAAAGACAAAAAGCTTGCTTATAGTATGTGCAGGCAGAAGGAGGAATAATTTTCTTTTGATGTCCCCTTATTTCTCTTAAAGAAGGCACTGACTACACAGGTTGTAATGCGAATGGTGATGTGGATTATCCTGAAATCTTTCAACCTCTCTGGTTCCCTGAGTTGTCCAGGAAGCACAGCAGTGACTAGACATGAGGGACCTTATGATAGGACTGTGAGTCCAGACACCCCCAGTGTTGGGCTTGTGCAAAGAGGAAACTAAGAGGAGGAACTATTCATCAGTACCCATCTTCACCCACGCATCTATAATTACCAACAACGGTTGCAGTGCAACCCAAAAACATAAACACGGTGAGTTGGCTGAAGCCGAGGGCTCTATTTATAGCCTCCATGGACCTACTAATAGCCTTAACACCCTCCTTGAAACAGACCCCAAGCTGAGAGCAGGGGGCAAAGGGGCTGTCTCACTTGTGAGGTGAAGTAATAACGCTACACCTGCAGTTGCACACGGTCCGTGTATAAGTGGCCAGCAAAAAATATCTAGCCATTCTGAGGCAGGCATATCGCAAAAACAAACATTCTTCTGGGCAGGCCAGACAAGAACACAGAGCCAAAGGATTTTCAACTCAGACTTGGAAATTATAGGGTTTCATTGGGAGGTGTGACAGGGGCCCGCCATCGCTGCTTGGACGTTTGACCTGAAGCGTGTTTGTTCAGGCAAGACAGGAAGTGGTCAAGAAGTGTGACGTAATGGAAAGAGCAGGGGCTGGGGAGTCAGGCAGCTCCACATTGAGCTGGGTGGCCTTGAATGAGTTTCTTGATCTCTGTGAACCTCAGTTTCCTCCTCCTTAAAATGGGGATACTAAAAATGTCTACCTCATAGGGAGCTGTTAGAATCATATATGGCATACAGATCCTTAAATGAGATTTTTTTAAAAAGATTTATTTATTTATTTTTAGAGACAGAGAGGGAGGGCGTGAGCGGGGGAGGGGCAGAGGGAGACAGAGAGAGAAAGAATCTCAAGCAGACTCTCACTGAGCACGGGGCCCGACTCCAGGCTCGATCCCATGACACTGAACTCATGACCTGAACCGAAACCAAGAGTCGGCTGCTTAACTGACTGAGCCACCCAGACGCCCCCTCAAATGGGATTTTTTTATGAGCATAAATACTAATGATGCATTATCATAAATCAGGATTTCTGAAAGATTTGGCCAATGTAACTTACAGTGGGTTAATTCTGTCATGTCTTTGAGATGGTCTATATTATTTTTTTTTAAAAAAAGCTTTAAAGAATTGAGAAATATTTTTAGATTCTTCTCCTACATAGATCGTACAGAGCTATTTTGGAAAGTTGAAAATAGTTTAGTTTGCTGTATATTATGTATTTTCAATATTCAAAGATAATATCTATTTATATAGCATAGTTGAAAATCCCATTTCTTGCACATTTTAATAAGGACCAACCTATTTGATTGGATCATTAAATTACATTGTATCTATTCTAATGTTCAGGAAAACAAAGCATAGAAATTCTCTAAGGAAAATGTTATTTAGTCTTAAAGAAGATCAGAGAAGTCATCGTAACCAATCTCCCATACCCCCAATCATCTACAACATCCCTGAGATTTGGGCACCCAGCTCCTGCTTGAACCCTTCAAAAACTAGGGGCCCAGAGGCAATCCATTCCATTATGAGGGGGACCGTGGATACAGTTAAGAAGTTTTGGGGCACGTGGGTGGCTCAGTAGGTTAAGCATCTGCCCTCGGCTCAGGTCATGATCTCAGGGTCCTGGGATCGAGCCCCACATCTGGCTCCTGGCTCAGCGGGGGCCTGTTTCTCCCTCTCCTCCCCGCTCATGCTCTCTTCTCGCTATCCCTGTCTCTCTCTCTCAAATAAATAAATAAAATCTTAAAAAAAAAAAAGTTCTTCCTTCCATTGAGCCCAGTTTGATCTCTTTTACTCTCATTCATTGGTCCTGTTTATCCAGTAAGGAAAAAAGCAGAACAAATGCTTTCCTTTACATAATGGCCCTCAGACTTCAGAAAAAAGAGACCAGGGCTCTTCAAGCCTTCTCTCCAGGAAAACATTCTTGGCCCTGTCACAGAGCCACAAGAGAACTCCTGATCTCTTGCTCAGTTAAATTCCTTTTCTGGGGCTTGTTTGTTTGTTTATCTATCTAGCTATTTATTTACTTATTTATGAGCATTATGAGTCAATCCTCTTCTTTCTCTCTCTTTCAAGCTGCCTTGATTCTCTCTATGTGGACTAAATCCAAGTGTGTAAACTACACGCAATAACATTTTCTTCTCTCCCCCTCAGCTACACTGGACCACTTTCATTCCCTAAGTTTAAGTTTGTTGATGCATGTTAGGGAACACAGATTTCACTTTGTTTTTATGTTAATCCAAGCTAGAAGTGGTTTGGAGATAAATCTGTGTGCATGCACGCACACACACACACACACACACCGAGTCATGTAGGGCATTCTAAAGTCAAAAAGAAATTAATTTTTAGTTATCCCACTTTGGGTTTCTACGTAAGTATAGATGATTATCCATTTGCTCTTCGGGGCATCATACACATTTGTATGTAAATTTACATAAAATCTCTAGCCACAAAGTCTCATATTACAGTAGTTGCACCAAGACCAAATTAATACTTGCTTGCTAATAGTTCTTGTAGTTCAGGGTGGTAATGACAGCAATAGTAACAATAGCACCAAGGTCGCTCATAAGTTACTTGCTGGCTTACTTGCTTAGCTTGCTAACTCCATGCTAAACACACCTATCTATCTACTTAATAAGAAAAATTATAATAGATGGTAGTATCCCCATTTACAGATGAGGAAAATCAAGTTCAAGTTCAAGTTCCCAAATGCTGAGTAACCTTCCCCAGGGTCCCAGGATGAGTAGTTGGCTACTGTCGCTGTCAAGTTGGTTGCCCAAGTCCAAAGTCCAAACAGCTGGCTTCCAAGCAGCTTGCTGTTTAGTTATTTAAAGTCAGGGCCACTCAGAAAGGCCGAGCAGGAGGAAAGCTACAAGGACCCTGTAAAGCACGCACTCAAGGAGTGCGTCATTACCTCACCCAGCTGGAACCAAGACAAAGGCACCAGGGCAGAGGCTGGGCCGCCCACCGAGACCACCATAGGGTCCCAGATGTAGGTGTGAGGCACGTAGCCTGAGGATGAGTTCAGAAAGGGCTCAGTGAGGAAGGGATCAAAGGAAGAGATTTTTCTATTTGCCCAGAGCATAGAATTACATACACCATGGCTGGGCTTCACTGCCAATGTCAGCATATACACGCTAGAGGTATCCATTTACAGACCACGGAGGGGGCAAGTGCAAGTCCTGCTTATCTGATGTTTGAAGTCTCATTTGCCAGGATCCACTGGGAAGCTTCATGCGTGCCTGGTATTCTGCAATACTGTGCCTTTGCAAACTGGGCTAAAAACAGCATTTTGTGAATTAAATCACATTTAAAATGAACTAGGATAGCTGGATCCTTAATGATGTTAATTATAATATACAATATTACACAATAATAATGATAATAAACCATTGTTAATTATTCTGTAAAGTGAAGAATTATTGCAAAATCATTCCCTAGTTCCTTTTTAAAACCTAAATATCAACTAGAGGCATCAGATCATCTCTTGCTGACATCCCATAGTTTTTAACATCTACCTCAAACATGGTAAAAATGATATTCAAGGGATGAAGCACAGGGATTCCTATGGTAATCATTTAAATTTTGATGTCTTTTCTGTTTTCAGTCTTTTTCATGTGCATTCCCATATCTGATGTGAATTAAGTTGTTCAAACTTAAGGGTGCCTGGGTCGCTCAGTTGGTTAAGCCTCCAACTCCTGATTTTGACTCAGGTCAGGATCTCAGGGTCCTGAGATAGAGCCCCACATTGGGCTCCACGCTCAGTGGGAAGTCTGTTTGAGATTCTCTCTCTCTCTCTCAAATAAATAAATAAATAAATAAATCTTAGAAAAAAACAATTGTTCAAACTGGAGTGTTTGGTAGTTTATGAAATTGTCCCCTATCACCGCTCCCTGCAGACGGAGAAGGAAAAACGAGGCTTGGAGAAGTAGCTTAGCCAAGATCACCCAGCTAGGAAATGGTGAAGTCAAGATTTTAATCCAGTCACTTTAAGTGTAGCACATCTTGCAATTTCTAAAGCCAAACAATAGATGATTTTTGAGCTATTTTGAGGGGAAATGGTCACTGATGTTTAAAGTCAGTATCTTAGCAACCACAGGACTTCCATGGAGTTCACTTGATTTTCAGCAAGATTCACACTCTGAACCAGCCTAGCCAGCCTTAAACGGGTGCTCTCTGCAAGTTCCCAGAGGCCGTTGTGCAACACAGCGCATTCACAGTTTCTGAGTAGCGAGAGGAGAGATGACTAATGGGCATGTCATCAACCAGAAATGGATAGAAAAATTCTTGCCCTTTCCCTGATACTGAGTTAGCTAGTGCAATCAACCACTAGAAGGGCAAGAACAAACCCTAGTTCCCAACCCCAAAGGGAAGAGTAACAGGAATTTCAGAGGCTTTCTCCTCAAACTTCTCACCACACCCAGGTGCTGTACTATTCTAAATAATCTATTTGTTTCTGCGCAGCTAGAAAAAAGCATTGCTTGCTATTCCAGTAACGGAAGTTTGGACAGAGAAGCATGATCTTTGTTTTTCCTTCTCTGCTGGTGCATCTATTTTATACTTCTTTGTTTGCATATTTATTCATTTGTCTTTGTACAAATACAATAAACACCATAAAGGCAATTTGTCCTAAAAAGAAAAACCACAACTGTAATCTCACCGTCCTAACTCATCATCCAGTTTCATTTTTGGAGTTTTCCGCAGGTGTGAGCATGTACACGTGATCTTCTATACAAGATGGAGGTCTGCTTTTGTGTTTACACTTAGTATTAAGATGAACACAATCTTCATGCTCTGAACAAACTTTCTAATACCTTTTCCCTGATCCTGAAAACGTCACAATGATGTAGGACAATTGTAACTTTAGTTAATATAGGAGTTAAAGTAATAAAGGTAAGAACTTTGGGCAAAATCGAAGATCTAACTGGGTGAAAATATTCATTTCGTTAGAATAGATGGCCCTCCCTGCTCTACACTCGCAGATTACAGGACTGGCCCAGGGTCACTCGCACACAGAGGGCCCTGTACGCGGCAAGAGCACACTAGGCAATCGAGTGTGTCAGGCACGGCCACGTGCACTGGTGGTACCAACACGTGTCAGCCATGTTTTTCTGTGCTCAGGAAGTTCCAAATCTAAAGGTGAGGACAGATGCGGAAACAATCATTTCAACGCAGTTGAGAACAGCCTGTAGAGAGGGAGGGTTCTGGGCCTTTAGAGAAGGGAGTAGTGACCCCAGAGACTCCAAGAAATCTTCCCTCTCTGGGGAGGAGATGGTTCGAATACAGGCACATTGACTATTCTAGGAATATTTCCCCTAAATAATGCCTCTCTTCATCCTCTCTCTCTTTTATTATCTCCCCATTTGTATCTCCTCTCCCACCTCTCTCCCCAGGCTCCCCATTCCCTGATGGGGACAGATGGCTTACTTTGCAGACCGGTAGAAAATAGTAGCCTACATGTTGTTCTGGTCTACCTCACATGCTGTCTTTCCTGGCTTCTGCTCTCTTTGGGGGCCAATTAAGTTGTTGTTGTTGTTGTTGTTGTCATCGTCGTCATTTTCATCCTTCTCCCTCCAGTTCCTGTTTGCTGTGAGCTGTATATAAAGCAAAGACACAGACGGTGTGGACACAGTGCGTAAGGAAGCCAAGTGACTGATGCTCTCCATTGTAAAATGAAAGTAAAATTACCACAGCTTAGTATATAATTGATGGTGCATCCAAAGCTACGCATTGATTGCTCTTTTCCTTTTAGGGATTCCACCTCCAGTGATGGGAGAAGATGAACTTTTAATATGCTTTTCTCTGACATGGGCTCTGGAAGGATGTACAATTCATGGTCCAGATCTATGACCTCCAGCCAGGACACAACACTCCTGAAGGCAACCAGACAACCCCTCATTCTCCTACAGAGCAGTGGGAATATCACCAGATATCTGGTAAGGCAGCAAAGCCTAGAGAGTTGAGTACAGAAATGTTCTACTGGCTCCTACTCTAGTCATCGTCAGGCTCACCTCCCAATGCCCACGGATCCATTAACACCTCACACGAACTGCTGCTTCGAGTTCCTTCATTCAAGTTTTCTCTTTCCTTGATGGCTTTCCCGCCCCATGAATAAGTTTGGTTTTCCATATCTAGAGGATTCCTCCCAGAGGCAACTGGGAGTGGAGGCACTCATTCCTGCTGAGATGCACCTATCTTCAAGAGAAAGTGACCCAAAGGGTGGCCCTGCAAATATTGCTACATGCACTCTGCCCATCTTCCCACCCCAGTCCTCCTCAGAGACCCTCAGCATGCTCCTGAAGTATCAAGACCTTGACTGCTAAACTCTCAAATGGAAAGGGGCTGCTCTCTTGCTGCCATGCCTAGTTCCAGCTGCCTCCAAATAACTTCTCGGTCCCAGCCCACTGCCTCAGGGTCTGATGTGAACTAGTTCTCCATCACAGCTTTGGATAGAAAAAGACACAGACAAGATCTGATGGCTTCACGTGTTCCTTGCAAATTGCTCTCTGCTTATACCAGACCCCTCCCTGCCACTGCCCCTGTGTTCCACATGTGCAAATGGGGTGTGGACCTCCACTGGGTCACAGTGCTCTGAATTCTTTTTCCTTTTTTATTGAAGCATATGTAACATCCAATGTTATATTAGTTTCAGGTGTACAGCATATTGATTCAACAATTCTATACATTATTCAGTGCTCCCCGCAAGTGTAGTCGCCATCTGTCACCATACAGCATTACTGAAATATTATTGACTATATTTCTTATGCTGTACTTTTTATCTCCATGACTTATTTATTTCATAACTGGAAGTTCGTATCTTCTAATCCCCTTTATTTTGCCCATCCCCCACCCCCCACACCTCCCCTCTGGCAACCACAGTTCATTGTCCATATTTAAGAATCTGGTTTTTGTTTGTTTGTTTTGTTTTTTAGATTGCACATATAAGTGAAATCATATGGTATTTGTCCTTTTTTTTGTCTGACTTATTTCACTTAGCATAACACCCTTTAGGTCTATCCATGTTGTTGCAAACAGCAAAATCTCATTTTTTTTTTTTTTATGGCTGAGTAATGTTCCTCTGTGTGTGTGTGTGTGTATGTGTGTGTGTGTGTGTGTGTATCACATCTTCTTTATCCATTCATCTATTAATGGACACTTGGGCTGCTTCCGTATCTTGGCTACTGTGAATGAAGCTGCAATAAACAAAGGGGTGCATATATCTTTTCAAATTAGTGTTTTTGTTTTCTTTGGGTAAATACTCAGTAGTGGGATTATTGGATCATAGGGTAGTTCTATTTTTAATTTTTTAAGTAACCTCCATGCTGTTTTCCACAGTGGCTGTACCAGTTTGCATTCCCATCAATAGTGCATGAAGGTTTTTTTCCATGTCCTTGCCAACATTTGTTTCTTGTGATTCTAGCCATTCTGACAGGTGTAAGGTGATATCTCACTATGGTTTTGATTTGCATTTCCCTGATGATCAGTGATGTTGAGCATCTTTTCATGTGTCTGTTGGCCATCTGTATGTCTTCTTCAGAAAAATGTTTATTCAGGTCCTCTGCCCATTTCAAACTGGGATTATTTGTGGATTTTTTTTTTTTAGTGTTGAGTTGTATAAATTTTGTATATAGTTTGGATATTACCCCTTTATCAGGTATATCATTTGCAAATATCTTCTCCCATTCTGTAGGTTGCCTTTTTGTTTTGTTGATGGTTTCCTCCACTGTGCAAAAGCCTTTTATTTTGGTGTTGTCCCAATAGTTTATTTTTGCTTTTGTTTCCCTTGCCTCAGGAGACATATCTAGAAAAATGTTGCTGAGGCCAATGTCAAAGAGATTACTGTTTATGTTTTCTTCTGGGAGTTCTATGGTTTCAGGTCTGCATTTAGAACTTTAATTCATTTTGAGTTTATTTTTGTATATGGTGTAAGAAAGTGGTCTAGTTTCATTCTTTTGCATGTGGCCATCCAGTTTTCCCAGCACCATTTATTGATGAGACTGTCTTTCCCCCATTGTATATTCTTGCCTCCTTTGTCATAGGTTAATTGACCATGTAAGTGTGGATTTACTTCTGGGCTCTCTATTCTGTCCAATCGATCTGTCTATTTTTGTGCCAATACCTTACTGTTTTGACTCCTGAAGCTTTGTAGTATATTTTGAAATCTGGGATTGTGATACCTCTAGCTTTGTTCTTTCTCAAGATTGCTTTGATGCAGTGTTATGAATTCTTTAAGTGCATTCTGAGGACCCACTTGAGCCCAGTTCACGTAATACCTAAGAGAGACTCCCCAAATACCTTCCACCCAGCAGGTAAATTTTGCATACTTATTGAATTATTTGAAATTATTTTGGTTTTTTGGCTAGTGAATCCTACTGTTATCCAGTTGTAACTCGGAGCATAGATGAGCTAGAAGCTCAACAAATGTTAAGTGGGAGAGAAAGACAGAGCAAGAGAATGAAATAACACTGCAAGATAGGCGCTAATATCCTGATGTGAAAGACAAGGGAACAAGGTAACTGCCTGGAAATGGAATTCACTTGCAAAGAGGCAAAGAGCCTAGGAAAGCAGATCAATCCTGGGTACTTCCTGGCTTTAGCACTTTCTAGTTAATATAGCATTGGTCAAGTTGCTTAATTGCTCCCAGCCTGTTTCCTCATCCGTAAAATCTATCCCATATGACTGTATGGATTAAACAAGATAATACAAGCAGAAAAACTTTGCACAGTACCTATCACATAGTTAGAGCTTAACACACGTTGTTGACTCTTATTACTGCAGAAATTCACACAGCGAGTGTGTGATGGAACCGTGTCTGACTCCAAACCCCTTGGGCTGCATCGACGAGGCCACGTGTGTGGCCATCCCTGTCCTTCCTCTTGGAGTACAGTTCTAGGAGGTGGCTGCGTCACTGCCTGCTGAGTCACTCCTGACACGGATCTGGCTGTGAGCAACTCGTGCTTCCAGCTCTGCAGCTCCCTGGGTCTCGTCTCCCCACCAGCTCAGGGGGTAGCTGAGGAAGTTCATGGGCCTTGCCAACCAGGATTGCTCAAGAGGGCCCAGCAAGGACCACAGGGGCTGCTCCATGCCAGGCCCTGCAGAACCTCTGCGGTGGGAATGGGTGGGGTGGGGAGGTGAGGGGCTGCCTACACCCGAGCGCTTGCAGAGGGAGGAGGGAAACCAACAGAACCACTCTCTGGCCAAACCACAATCCATGCAGATCTTCGAAGGAGAAGTTAAATGATGAGAATCTCTCAACCCAGAAAGATGGTGATTTATATGGCCCAAAGACTAAAAAGAAGAAAAGAAAAAAAAAAAAAAAAAGCAAAAGGAATTGAGATACAACCACAAACACAGGCTGTACCACCAAATGGCACAGTTTTGAGACTAGAGGGAAACCATTCAGACCTTCAGCACTTAAAGGCAAGATAAGGAAATGTCAAATTATGAAGTGGGTATGAAAGAGACAATGAATCTATTGCTTATTAAATGGCAGAGTTAAAATATATTCCTTGTTATTTATACTCTGGCTGTTTCCAAAGTAAGGATTTGAAACTGCAGCTCAAAATGAAACTGCTTTGGGAAAAACAAAATAAAGTACTTATTTCCAGACCACCCTGAAGTGTGAGAGGCATTTTAATCTTTGTAGGTCCCCCAGCATGCAGGGCCCAGCATCCATAGATGCCATGAAGCTAAATAAAGTTTGGCAACTTCTTCCCCCAGGCTCATTTACTAATGAGGAAACTGACACCCAGGGAGGGAAGGAATGTCCTAAAGAGCACAGTTACTCCATGTATCAATGAGAGTCTGATTGGGAAAAAAGACACCACACAGAGTGCAACAGAGGAAATTTCATGCAAGGAATTGGTCGCACCGGTGATGGGGATCCAGGAAAGCCAACAGGGGCCCCTGATTACCAACAGCAGAAAGCCAATGACCCCAGCTGGAAGACAAAGAAGGAGGAGGCAGAACTGCAGGATCCCAGGGGTCTCTCTCCTGGCAGAAGCCAGGAGCCTCGTCCTGTGGGAACTGGTACCACCAAGGTTAGAGATGGCAGCTTGGGATGCTGCCTGAGGCAGAGAGGAAGGAGGAGAAATATCCTGGCTTTCTCCTCACTCCCACCCTCCGATCACCTTTCAATACCTCCCATTGGTCAGACGCAGCAAGAAGCCAGGAGACGCAGTGGGGGTGCGAGATGCAAAAGCAGGGGAAGAACAAGGCTCAGACCTGTGACCACACCATCCATCATTAAACACTCATTTCTTGGGCACCCATTTGAGCAACACTGCTGTCCTAGCAGAACACATGAATCTCTTGGTAGCAGCCTTCAGAGTTGCCTCTCGTGTGCAAACTCGGGGCCATGTCCCAGGTTGGAGTGAGCACCCTCCTAATAAATCTCCCCATCAGGGCAAGGCTCACACATAATGGAACACCATGATCAATCTTTCTGAATAGCAAAATTTTAAAAATGTATTTATTTGTATTTCCATAGATTGAGTTGAGTTTCTTTTTCCTTAGGATGGGCCTTTCGGGAAATACAGACATCCTAAAATTTTCAGGTTAAGAGTGGATGCATTGCCAGGAAGTGATTTGTGGGGGGAAGGACTTTAGCCCCTGAAAACAGCATCAGCTCCCCTAAGCTATCCCAAATAGACAAGCGGTTGAGGTAAAACCATGAACCTCTGCATATGCAGCTCGGAGACAGGTTTCTAATCTCTACCTTGCGAGTAGATTATGGCCTATAAGACCTCTCTATATAGAGATTCTAGAGCTGCGCTTACCAAGGGGCAGGGGCAAATGTTGGCCAACTTGCTCCCCACCGGCACTAACCAGTCGGAAGCCAAGGGTGGTGCCAGAACATTGTCCTGAGACCTCTTGTGTGCCAGGAGTTAACTCTTTCGGCGCTGCATTTTCCAGGTGGCAGTGGGGGGGCGGTGGGTAGTGGGGTGGCAGGGCAGCAGCAATTTGCTCACTGATTCAGAAGCATCTCAGTAGTTTCTTGTTTTCAAAGATTTCATTTATTTATTTAAGAAGGCGAGAGAGAGTGCTTGCCTGCTCACTAAGCAGGGTGGGGGAAGGGGGGCAGATGAGAGGGAGAAGCAGACTCCCCGCTGAGCAGAGACCTGATCCCAGGACACCAGGACCATGACCTGAGCTGAAGACAGACGCTCAACCGACTGAGCCACCCAGGCACCCTGCTTCTCAGCAGTTTGATAACCAGATGGCCGTACTGGTGCGGACTGCTGAATACGGACATTGCCATGAGGTTCCTTACACAGGGCGCTCACGGACAGAATGAGAGCCCTTGCAGGTAGCCCAGCAAGGGAGTCCTGGCAGCTCGAGTGGGGCTTGCCTGTTCGCCTCTGTTTTCTCTCCGGGACCACTGCTGCCCCCAAGGCAGCGACATCTCTGACTTGTGCTCAGGGCTTGGTCCCCAGCACAGCGCCGGGCACACAGGCGACGAAAGTGACCGTGGATGCTCGTGGAATGCATGCAAGCCTGAGATGCTCTCCCTCCCTCAGGGACAAGTTTTGGGTTTTTTTTTTTCTTTTTCCAAGATCTTCCAGAAAAAGCAGAACCTTTGGCCAGACAGCACAAGTGTGTCACAAAGTTCTGCTTTCACTGTGTGTTAAGTGGAAATGATTAGGCAAGCGAGTAGTAAGAGATTCCTCTCTGCATTTCCTCTGTATTGGGAGGTCCTGCCTGGGCCTCTGCACATTCAGACCAACAGTAAAAACTGCCATGATTTGCACTGATAACCCCAGGATGCCTCACTTATCTGTCATCGGGGCTTATCCACAGAGAATGCTGCTAAAGGGCCACTTCCTGCACACATATGTTGGTGTGAAGATGCTGGGGTGTATATGTGTGTGTGCGTGCATCCGCACACGCGTGTGCGTGTTTGGGACTGACTTGAAGGAGTCAGTGTTGATAAAAGCATGATGGTGCTTGTTTCAAGTGCCTGTGGCTAACCAAGTGCTGCCCTTGGGGGGTGAAGTCTGCACTAGGGTCACAAAACTCCTGCCCCTGAGACGAAGGCAAGTGTCCTCACACCACGCCCGTTCACTGAGCACTGACTCGGCACTAGGTTAGGCGTCTAATATCCTCAGGTGTAATCAGTAGTCCTGCACCTCCTCTTTCTCCCCATTTTACCAATGAGCAAACTGAGCAAATGTCCTCAGCTCTCATGGGGGCATGTGGGGGTGACCTGACCTCCCGCCTCCAGGCGCTTCCCAGCTGGACCCGACTCGCGGGTGTGTGAGATAAGGTGAGGCATTTTGGTTGGGTGACCTTCAGACTGGGAACAGGTAGGTCTGTCAGAGACTTTCAAACCTGGCGGCATTTTTTCAGAATCCCCTGGGAAGCTCTCTAAAAATACCATTACTGGGGCCTCTCCCCAGAGCAATTAAATCACATTTGTTAAGGATGCAGCCTGGGCATTGTGTGCTTTGTTTTTTTTTAACTCCCCAGGTGATTCTAATGAGCCTCCAGGGTTGGTAACCACTGCCTGGGATTCGAGTTTTGACCTGGTCATTGACCTCAAGCTGCCTTCTCAGTAAAAGGGCCTTCATGGGGGGCAGCAGCTGCCCTCCCAGAAACGGGAGCAGGAGTGCAGGAGCTCGAGTAAGAGAAGTCCCAATGTCGGAGTCCCAGTTACTAGCTATATGACCACTGTGCGCAAGCTACTGAGCCTTCCTGAGTCTCAGGCCATGACAGAACCAAAGTGGCTTGTGTGAGTTAAATCATGACAAGTACACAGTGGCTGCCAGACAGTGTTCGGACCTGGCATGGAGGAAGCACCCAACGCATGCAAACTACTGGGGTTGTCAGTTCCCTGAGTTCTTTGGAAGAGCTGTCTACCCAAGATCGTGGTTGTCCAGTCATGATTCAGTATTGTTTCAGTGAACTGTGGTTCTCAAGTCCTTAGAAATGGAAAATGTTGCCTAAATGAAGGCGAAGGAGGAAAAAGGATGGACTTAGAGGACCCAGAACCAGGAGGCATTTCCCAATAGCAGAGAGGAGTTGGTCTGATTGACATCTTCAGGGAGAAGGGTCACAAACAAGTTTAGTGAGGGGCCGTTTTTCCTGGCAGTTACGATCGTGTAGGAGGAGTTTCATAGATGCCCGTCACACACAAACTCCCTGGGGTTTGGACGAACTTCAGCTGAAGGGCACCAGCTAGAATGGACCACGTACCTGAGGTTTTGTGTCGCACCCAAGGCTTTGTGTCGACTGAGAGGCAAAGCAGCAGCAGCTCGGGAACAAAGACTAACCTGCTATCTGAGTTCACCAGGAGCCCATGCTCTGCGCTCCCCATCCAGGTGAAGCCTCTCCACCAGCTGCCAGCACAGTAGTAAGACTCGGCCAGGTGAGAGTGAAGCCCACAGCACGGCTGTTCAGAGCCCTGGCAATGCAATAATCTAGCCCAGTAACAGAGGAGGCCAGATGGCCTAGTTGGAAAATAAAGTCCATTCAAGTAACTTTGAGAAGGAAAAGAGAAGAATTTCACAGGTTTGAACACAGAAAGGATAAATTCAGATATCTCATTTGTTGTCTTTCTATGGAGGACGCTCCATTCTTTCCACCATAGAACGTTCCTTAGCTGCACTTGGAAAGCCAAGTGGCTCCCCCTCGGTTTTCTTCTCCTTCCTGCAGGATTATATCATGTTGAAGAGTCTAGAACAGGGGTTCTGAGAAGGCCCCACAGCAGCTAAGCACGGTTGGCTTGGGGTCTACACTCAGAAAACTGTAGTCTGGGACACCTAGCCAACAGCCTCTCAGACCATGACATCCCATGCTCACAGGAAAAATAAAAGCCAACATTTGAAATGTAAAAGCCAAGAATAATGGAACTTGCAGTTGAACTTACCTACTAATTCAGCATTTGCTCCTCTGTTAATCAAACTTAACTTTATAACTATAGCTATGTCTGTTTAGTAACTGTTTAGCGTTCTGTCCCAGGGTTCACAGAAATGAGCCAGGGGACCCTGGTGGATCTGCAGGTGTTCATTGATGCAGGTCCTGAAGGCCCTACTCCTTACGGGGCCTGGAATGGTTAGGATAACTCCCCTCGGCTTCTGCTGCAGAAACACATATATTTCAGGGTGTTAAGCAGGAAGAGTTATGGTGTCATATGTTGGGGATCCAGGTTCCTATTGGAGTCCAATCAGGAAGGATTCTCTGCCAAAAGAAGAAGAAGGTATGACGCGCCGATCATTGTAGGGAGGCAGGCACTGCAGCCAGCCAAAATGACATAGGCCACTCATCTTCGAGAATGAAGCCGTGTCTAGGTTATGTAATAGACCAGCAGCTGGTGTCTTTCAGAATACATTTGGAGAACCAACTAAACTGCAAACCCAAATGATAATCCCTTGGCACCTGACAGCAATCACATTAGCAGAGACTGAACATCATGAATTCAAATAGTAAGAAGGGCCCCCAAACAAGGACAATGCCCCTCCCAGTCCAACAGCGCTGGACAAGAATAGTGTGCAGCATAGAGAAGAGCCTGGAAGAAGAGGGCCAAGTGGGGCCATGGCGGAGGGTGATCTGTAAATGCTGGTCGGTGGTCCCCGCCAAGCCCTTGGGGGAGCCCCTGCGTGTGCATCCAGCTCATAGCAGTCTGCAGGTACTGCCTTCCTCTCTGAGCTCCTCCTGTCCTTTGCGGGTTGGAGCCCCACCTGCACGAGTGGAAGGGCAGTGAGGGGCATGCCTGGTGGTCCTGCAGGCGGTTGGATGGGGACACTTACATCACACAACAGTAGGAATCTGGTTCATAAAATCTCTTAGAAGAATTTCTTCTCCTCCTAACCGCTTTACTGCAAGACCTTCAATGGGGCTTCTTTTCCTGTGATTCTTCCCCAAAACAGTTCTCAGCCCAACTCCCAACTTCTCCCTCCTTCTCTCCTGGATGTTTTCCTGTAACATCGAAATCCTGCCCCCCTTTTTGGAAGAGGTTTCCCACTGCCTCACAGCACTAAGGCATCAGCCTGGCACCCAGCCGGCGAGGCTCCCTTCTGCCCCAGGCAGATTCATCAATGCACATCTCAGCCTGGGCAGCCCTCCCTGCGAAGGGCGTCTGCCTGGGGGGCACAGATTCACTCATTCGCCAGGTGCTCATCGGAGGCCCACCTTGTGCTAGGTTTCTCTTCTGGAAAATAAAACACACAAATATCTCTGCCCTTGGAGCTTCCATTCTAGCAGGGGAACACAAAGTTTTATCTAACACATACACACATGCAAACACATATTTGGTGATTGATTTCCATGTGCGTGTGCACGTGTATGTGCGTGTGTGTGTGTGTGTGTGTGTGTGTGTAAATCAGTAGGTAAATCTAAGTCATTCTCACTCTAGCATGTGGGTTCTGTTGTCCTCAACAAATCCTTCTGGCATTGTCTTTGTCTACTTGCTCTTCCCCTGAGAGAGGGTGGATGAGTGGGGACCAGCTCAGCTGGGGTGGTTCCCATGGGGGTGGTAGGGAGCATACCACCTGAGGGCCTCTTACTTCAGATGCAGTACTTAGAAGGAGAATATGGCCTGGAGGGTCTCGGCAGAGCGAGGCGAAGTGACCATCTGTGGAGTCGGGGGGAACACAAAGCCACGGGGGCAAGGTGCAAAATGGGAGTCAAGAAGTCAGAACAAGCAAAACGAGGAGTGGTAGAACAGCAAATGGAAAGTAGTCCCCAACGATACCGGAGGCAGAGAGGAGGTGATGTTTTCGGCAGGTGTGTGAGGTATAGCCAGGTTCACTGAAGGGTCTGGGTACACACTCTGTACCTGCGATGTCCTTTCTCCTCTTCTTCTCCCCTAGCTCCTCAAATCCTCCCCCACAAGCCCCACGAAAATAGGAATCTTGTCTGTCTTGCTCAGAATAATGCTTTGCAAATAGTAGGCAGGTGCTAGGTGGTGACTGGCAGGCTGAATGATGGGCTTGCCCCTCTGAAGCCTTCCCAGCCCACCTCAGCTCCCTGATTTCTTCTGAACTAAAGCCCTCAGTCCCCTGGCATGAAGCTCTTGTAGCACGGAAAGCACACAGAACCAAATCCTGGCTCTGCCTCTTACCAGATGCTTCCAAGCTACTTGAATTCTCTCCACCCTCAGTTTTCTCATCTGCAAAGGGGGATATTCCTCACGGGTTGGTAGTGAGAACCACAGGAACGATGTGTAGGCATGGAAGTCCCAGACACTTTCAGCCATGACTTCAGCACTCATCTTGCATTGCTACATTTGATGCCTCTTTTGTCATTGCTTCAAATTCTGTAACTTGTCCACTTAACAATACTAGGAATGGCCCTCATTTATGGAGCAGATCCCCTCCACCCCTGCACACTGTTGCATGCATACGTTCTCTCTAATGGTCACATCCTCCAAGGGAGGCAGGTCTTCTTCTCCCAACTTGTGGAATGAGGAAACAGAAGCTGGGACAGGTCAAGGCGATCAGTCAGGCTTACCTCTGCTGTCAGTGCTGGAGCTGGAATTAGAATCCTGATTCATCTGCGAGGTGGCTTTGCTGACCTCCTAGCCTAGAGCGTACCCTTAGGCTGTATGGCTATGCTAAGTTCAAGGCCAGCCATCACAGTTTTGTTTTTTTCAGGTTCTGTTATATTTTATTGTGTTTAAATTTAATTTTAGTTTTCTTGGGGTATAATTGACAATTAAAAATTTATGTAGCAAAGGGGTGCAACTTGATGTTTGGATAGATGCACACTTGGGTATATGATCATGATCAAGCCATTATCTCATTGTTACCTTTTTTTTGTGGTGAGAACACTTAAGATATACCTTTTAACAAATCTGAAGCATACAATACAGTGTGGTTACTTATAGTCACCATGACGTACATTAGATCTCCAGGATTTATTCATCTTGCATCACTGAAACTTTGTACCCTTTGACCAACATCTCCCATTTCCCTTCTCCCCCAGCCCCAGGCAACCACTGTTCTATTCTGTGTTTTTATGAGTTTGACTATTTTAAACAGGAATGACGTCTTCATCATCTGTGTCCCCAATAACCCCTGGCTTCTTTGTAACTAACAGATATCAATCTATTTGTTTGGTTTTAAACATTCTAGTGGAAACAGTACTGAGATAGTCTGATGCTCTCTACAGACTGCAGTCTCTTGGCTCAGAGAGGTTAAGTAAACTAAAAGTATGAATAGTCTCAAGAAAGTGGTGTAATCTTGCATGATAGAATTATAAGATACAAGGGATGCACTGGAGGAGCATCCCAGCGTCTATGGGGCACTGTCCCAGAAGAGCAAACACTTTCCCTGGCCTGTTTGACTATGGGTTGGACTGGGTTGGCATGTGATGCCCTGCTTGGCAAGACAGGACAAGAAATGAATCAATTGCCCAGTGCAATGGTATGTGCTATTTTGAAGCTGCCTAGCTCATGAGTACTGCACAATCCAGCAGCCCACTCTAATTTGTCACACCAAAGGCTGCCTTCTTAGTAAACAGTTGTCCACACTTCTGTTCGTTCTGAGTCACCACTTACTGTTCAAACTGAAATGCCAGCGCAGTCCTTGGAATACACCATGCAGTGTGAAACCGAGGGAGGTGGGGTTGGGTGGGATGGAACTTCCCGTGGAAACTTCCGTGTCCTGCAAAGGAGCCGGAACCTCCAGCTGGAGTTCTGCAAGGGATGGCTGCAGGGCAGCCCCTGTTGATAGCTATCCCCTCCTCTACGTGAACCTCTTCTCTTTATGGCTGAGGAAACTGGGGATGGACTGGTTCAGTCTTTTCATGACCAGGATCCTACCTCCCCTACATTATCCCCCATCTCATCCCACATATATTTTCTTAGGATTGTGCTCAGTTGCAAGTAACCAAAAGCACAGTTAATCCATAGCTTAGACAAGCTAGGGGGTTAATATTTTATTATTATTATTATTATTATTATTATTTTGGTAGGCAAGGTTGCTATGATAACTCCATGATATCTTTAGAAATCCAGGTTCCTATCTATCATGTGGCTTTTTTTCCTCATGCTTGTCATCCAGTGGTCACCAAATGGCTGCTCCTTTACCATATCTACATTCCAGGCTGGAAAAAACATAGGGGTGATGGATAAGGAAGTAGTCATTAACCATTTTACAGAGCTTTTCTGGAAGCCCTACTTAGTGACTCTGGTTTGTATCTCCTTGGTCAGATGGGATTCTATGGATGCCTACAGTGGCAAAAAGAATTGGAGACATATTTGTTTAATTGGACATATCAAAATTCATAATACAATCAGGGTTTGGTTCATAAGGCAAAAGGAGGAATTGATATTGGGTAGGTATATGTCAGCGCTTACCATATGCAGGAAAAGTATCTCATTTATCATTCTCTCTCTCTTGGACTTAGCTTAAGGCATGGCATATAGTAGGTACTCAAGCAAGAGAGGAAGTTTTCTGATCCCTAGACCAATGCTACTTGCCCAACATCTTTGACCTTTCAGACATGAAGCAAAGCCTTCTGGGGATAAGGGGAAACAACAGAGGGAAAGATGACCGGTGGCGGGGTGGGGGGCGGACAAGTCTTAGACATGTTTACTGCTCAGCTGGGAATACTTGGCTTAGCAATGCCTGGGAGCTAGGAAAGAGGGAAAGGAAGGCCCTCTTGAGAAGTATAACTGTATGTTGTCTGTGGGACCCCTATTCTCAATTCAAAAAGGACATGGTCAGCACATGACTGTAAGAGCCTCCTTAGGTCAGTGGGACATCTCCACCCCATTTTCCTTTCTTCGTAGTTGAGAATTCCTCTGCTACAGAGCTAGGCTGTCTTTTGTCCTCTAAGACCAGGCACTATTTCTGTATATCATGCTTGTTTCCAGCTTTTCACAATTATAAACAACTTTGCAATAAACATCCTTGAAATAAATCTTTGGGTTCATCCTTGTGAGTCTTAATTATTGTTTTCCTTAGTCTAAATTCCAAAAAGTAGAAATGTTCATGTTTAAGGTTTCCAATGAGTGTTGTCTAACTTCCAGAAAGTCTAGTTATTTTATGCTTCCATCAGTCACAAATGGAAAAGTCTGCCATCTTTCCAACTATGGTTGACCTCTCCATCTGAAGGTTTCAATTGTTAGGCAGTCATTCTGAGGGTCTAGTCCTCCCTCCCCTCCAAAACAACAGCAGAACAACTCCAAACTGAAAACAAAGATGGAAGACCCCTGATGTTAACATGTCTCAATTTCCCAACTTGATTGTAAATTTCACTTCGGAAAGAATGTGGATCATAAACTGTGTGTAAAAGAAGCATTCTTTAAATGCTTGATGAGGGAGCTCTGAGATGGTTCCATGGCCCCAGCCGGGATCCTGAGGGTCATTCTTAACTTCTCTTTATTGTTCTCCATCAAGTCATCAAGTCCCGTCAATTCGACCTCCTAAATACCTTTGCACTTGGCCTCCTCTTTTGAATCACCTTTGCATCTGCTTCTGACCTTGATTCAGTCATGTCTTCCCCCTCTCCCCCAATTAACTATCTTGCCATCCGTTTCTTTGCTGCCACCCTTTCAATCCATTCTCCACGCAGCTCCAGACTGGTTTTTCTAAATACCTATGACCTCGTCACAATCCAGCTTCACCTCTTGCTTTTAAACTCGTGCTCACAACCTAGCAGCTTCCGAAGGTGCTATGTTCCGTCATGTCCATGTGCAAAGGGAAGATTCCTTAAGTGAGATTTATTGCAAGGAGTCTCCCTTGTTCACTATTTCCCATCTCCCTTTCTTCAGAGAGCCGTCTAGTTGAACTCCTACATTTTATAGATGAGGAAACTGGAGAACTCACACCTAAAACACCCTTCCTTCCCACCTCAGCTAGCAAATTTATGTTCCCTGTTAATATATAGCTCATTCCCTCATCCAAGAAGGTTTGTGACCCTTCCCTCTTTATAGCCCAGGCTAGGGGCCCTTTCTATGTGTCCTCAGAGCAAGCTGGGCTTACCCTTTCTTTACATCGTGACTGCTTTTTCATTTATCTTTTCATCTTCCTCAACTAGACTGTAAATTTCTTGAGGGCAGGGATTGCACCTTGTTCACCTTTCTTTAGACTCTAACAGTACACATATTCGGTTATGGCTCCATAAATGCTTATTGAATGAATGAAGGAATGAATGAATGCCTGGTTACAGACAGAACACACACTGATAGTGACTCTCTCCAAGGTACATAGACAGGATCATCATCCATGTGGCATGGGTGCCTTCCCTTCAATGAAATGCCCTAAAGAGATTAGGGCCAAGCGGTGTTTCCATTTGGACTGGAAACAGCTCCTTCCTTCTAGGCTATTGTCTTATCTTTGTAGGAGAACCAAACCAAATCATGCACCTCACCTGTATATAAAACGACAGGGTTTGAAAACATTTGCGTTTCAAGAGCTATATTTTTTAAAAGCTACCATTTCTTAAGAGCTTATGATGTATTGTTCCTGTTTAATGCGTCTCGTGCATTTTTTAAATCTATTCTTTACAACAATCCTGTTTAGTGCAAACTAGATTTACAAATTTACACATGAAAAACTCGAGAGGTGGAGAGGTGAGAAACCTGGCCATAGCCCTGTGGTTAGTAATTGGTTCAAACCTGGTGTTTCAGCCTCTAGGGCTCACACCCTATAACGTGACACCCTTTCCAAGCACAATCCTCTTACCCACCCAGCTTGTGCCCCTGTGCCCACCTTACTGCTGAGGACACTGAGCCTGAGTGGTAACAGAATTTACCCAACAGCACCTGGTTAGGACCATGAGGCAGGTGGGATCAGGATGACAGGTCTCCTGATTCTTAGAACTCTTGTCTGTTTAATGGACATAGTTTTTTTTTTAAAGATGATGACAGTGTAACGGGTTTTTTCAGTGACACATGAAGTTTATGAAGAGCCCCGGGGCTGCTGTGGTCCTGCAAACCCCCAGGCTGGCTGGGCAGGCCCTTTGCTCAGGCATTCTAAGGAAACAGCTCCCTCTTTAGGCCGACCGGAAAAACAGCAGGGACTCTGGGCACACTGCGCCAAACTGCCCTGAGCACCTGCCTGCGTGGTAGAACTCTGCCAGGTACATTTTGGATGTCTTCAAATGTTTGTCATTGTCGTTGTCGTTGTTGTTGTCGTTGTCGTTGTTGTTGTGTGCCCATTAAGAGATCATATATTATCTGGGACTGTGCAGTTGAAAAATGGTTTGGTGGCTAGCATTAAATCCCACATTAATCTCATCTCTGTGACTTTGTAATGCCTGCCTATGAGGGAATCGGATGGCGTCTTTTTCTTCATCTCCATCATGATGGAAAACAAGCGGGAAGAGAAGCAGCCAGAGATGGTAGCAGAGGCTGCAGAGGGAAGTGATCAGCTTCTGGCTCAAGGGAACGGGCAGATCCTGAGCTACACCCCATGGGTGGGTTGCCCCTTTGCTGACCATATGGAGGAAGAAGAGAAGGGCCTGGGTTCCGGGCCCTCCGTGGTGCAAACCCTCTGTGGCATCTAAGGAGCAGGAGTGGAAGAGGAGGGGTGAAGGATGGAGGAAAAAAACAGGGTGTGACGAGCAAATATGAAGACCCAAGACAAAAAGCACAGGTTGAGATATCCCTTCCACGCTTAGAACTAATTAATATTATTGACTGGATGCTCATAAAATCTTTGATCTGGAAGGATTCTAGTGCCACCAAATCCAAATTCTCATCCGCTCATTGGACACAAGTTGTCCCCCCAAAAATCCATATTCCCTTTCTTTTGGTGACAATTTTAGGATGTGTGAACTGGGGACCAATTTCCTGTCTGTGTGGAGAGCTGGGAGGTCATACAGTTATAGCTCACAAGAAGAGTCTTGCTGTCAGAGAGCCCTCAGTGACACAGCTTGAAGCCTTTTATTGCACCATAGAATGAGTCGCACCTCTGAATGTTGGATAAGCAACCGATACTGACTCCTCTATAAGGCCACCTGGATGGCCCCAGGGTGTCCACATGCCCTCCCAGTGATGCAAACCCTCAGTGGAATGTGCCCTTTTCACCACTGGCATAGGGATTCCCAGGGTTGAGAGTGAACTTTTAGCCTCGGCTGTGAAGCACTGGGCAAGTCCTGATCCTCTTGGGCCCTTATTGTTCCCCTCTCTGAAATGGGAAGCTGGACAAGAATTCCCCACTCTGCTGTCTGGAATCTAGAAGATCCTGGGGCGCAGGCCCCTCAGTCTGTCTCATGACCCAGAGAGGCCCTTCTTGCATATGCATGTCATATTGGGTACCCACCAAGCATTTTGTTTGAACAGAGTCCACAGCTAAAAACATGTTTGAAAACTACCCTGCTGTGGTTCACTCATTTATTCATTCATCCAGCAAACATTTATTGAGCACTTGTTGTGTGCCAGGTACCGTTGTCAAGGAAACGGTGTGAGTGGAAAACAGATTCCTTTGTTCAATAGAAGCTATAACTTAAAATCAGGGCTCTTTGGCTTTCTACTATAGACGTGACCTTGGACACAGAGACCACATCCTCATCCTCAGATGTGCAACCAAAACATATACTTTTGCACACATTTAACTTCTTGTTTTCTGGTTGTCTCACTTCCTCGTGAGAACTTGAAGCTTGATTGTTGAATCTACAGTATTCGCCAAGTCCCAAAGTGTTAAAAGAATGCGATTTTCCTAACGAGGAATTAGGACAATTTAGCTGACAAAAGAGGCTTTCAAAAAAACCGATTTGTTTATTTATAGGAAAATTTGCCTGAAAGATATAAAAAGATCATGTTTTGTGAATCCTATTTGACAGATATTTTTTATTGAAAAGAATAAGATTTCATGGGAAGAAATACCAAATGTATCATAATAAGACAGTTAACATATTATTTGTGTGGTCTTCTTCATCATTTGTCCACAGGTAGACTGGTTGAGGGCTGATCCATGATAAGTATTTTTCTGGGCACGTTCCTATGCATCTCTTGCCTCACCTAATCAGTTAAGCTGCACAGAAATCCTGTAAGAGCTATTTACCAATTTTTAGAGATAATGAAACAAAAGCTCAATATCTTTCCAGAGTTCACAAAGCCAGTTAGAAGCCCATGTTTGAAATCCATGGCTGTCTCATCCTAAAGCCTGTCTCTGTTTTTCCATCACATGGTGCAACCTCCCCGCTTGCTCAATATTATTTGTTCCCAGTGCTTTGCAATCACCTTTGGGCACATCTCTGAGTAATTGTTAGGAAAACCAAGTGATATTGTATCATTTCAAAGGTTGCAGATGGCTCCTTTAACTCTGTTCAGCAGCGAAGGGACGAATGTGTACATTTCCTCATTTAGCACTCAGGAATTTAGGAATCGAGGCACCAATATTTTCTGCTTTGAAGATAATTTTACCTTGTTCCAATTAACTACCAAGCTCACCTTACATTAAGGACACAAAATCCTCTAAAAATGGGATTTTATAACAAAGCAGTGAAAGGTTTGCAAAAAGAATAATTTTTCCCCTAGATTATCCCATTCAGGGCTTTTTTTGCCCCAATAAATCAGGAATAATGATGAACACTAGTAAGTTTTATGTCCTCAAGGTGTTGATGATTAAAACTATTCACATATAATTTCCTAGAATACAACTATAAAATTCTACATCATGGTGACTATTATCAGTAACAATTTTCTTAGAGAATTTTTCTTTGTAAAGCAAAAATAAGCTTCTCCAAAATTATTGTGTGAGCACACATACTCACATTTGGCTTTCAGTGCCAACATTTTCTATTTTCTGTCTGAATAGTGCCCTGCCCTGCCCTTTTCCATCTCCAGTTTTGGAAATCAGATTGTAAAAATCAATGGTAAAGATGAATAGTCAAAACAATGTTGAAAAAGGACAAAGTTGGAGGATTCACATTTCCCAACTTTAAAACCTACTACAAAACTATAGTAATTAAAACAGAGTGTTACTGGCATAGGTATAGACAGAGATCAATGGGATGGAATTGGGAGTCCAGAAATAAACTCTTACATTTATGGTCAATTGATTTTTGACAAGGACGCCAAAACAATTCAATGGAGAAAAAATAATATTTCAACGAATGCTGCTTCGATAACTGTATATACATGTGCAAAAGAATGAAGTTGGATCCCTACCTCAACTTATATAAAAATTAACTCAAAATGCATCATAGACCTAGATGTAAAAGCTAAAACTATAAAACTCCTAGAAGAAAACCTAGGAGTAAATCTCCGTGAACTTGGATTTAGGCAATGGTTTCTAAAAGCACAAAGGACAAAAATAAATAAATACTTGCAATTCATCACAATGAAAACTTTTGTCCTTCAAAGAACACTACCAAGAAAGTGAAATGAAAAACATATAATGGAATAGCATATTTACAAACCAAGGGAATTGACAAGGAATTTCCATCCAGAACATGTATAGAAGTCTTATAACCCTGTGGTAAAAAGAAAAATAAGCTGACTCAAAAATAAGCACAGGATTTGAATAGACTTTTTTTTTCCAAAGAAGATAAACAAATGACCAATAAGCATATAAAAGCATGTTCAACTTTATTAGCATCAGCAAAATACAAATCAAAACTACAATGAGATAATACTTCACAGCCACTAGGATGGCTAAAATGAAGAAGACATAATTAAGTGTTGGTAAGGATGCAGAACTTTCAGAATCTTCATACATTGCTGGTTGGATTGTAAAATGGTACAACCACTTTGGAAAACAGCTTGACAGTCCGTCAAAATGCAAAAGAGTTACCATAGGACCCAGCAACTCCACTCCTGGGTATATACCCAAGGGAACTGAAAACGTATGTCCACACAAAAGCCTGTATAAGAATGTTCATAGCAGCATAATTCATAATAGTCAAAAAGTGGAAACAATCCAAATGTCTGTCAATTGAGGAATGGATAAACAAAATGTGTTATATCCATATGATAGAATAGTATTCAGCAATACAGAGAACAAAATATTGATACATTACAACTGCAACATATTACAGCTACAACAGGGATGAACCTCAAAAACTCTACTAAGAGGCCATTTATAAAAGGCCATTTGTTGTGTAATTCCACTGATATCAAAAGGCTAGAATAGAAAATATTTAGGGGTTGCTAGGGGCCAGGGCAGCGGGCAGAGAAGAATGACTAGTAATGGGTATGGGGTTTCTTTTGGGGGCTCTGAAATTAGATAGTAGTGATGATTGTACAACTTTGTGAATATACTAAAAACTGCTGAATTGTAGTCTCAAAAATGATGAATTTCGTGGTATATTAATTAAATCTCAAAAAAGCTACTTTTAAAAAATCAATAATAATATCATATGACAAGAATCTGTAAGGCAGAAATGTCACTGCCCAGCCATATCTGCTTTCTCTTCCTCCTCCTACACATACAACTAAATTATTTTTTCCAGAGTCCCTTGCAGCTAGATGTGGCAAAGTGACTAGTTTCAGTAGAATGTGAACCAAAGTGATATGCACCACTTTCAGGCCTGGCCAATAAAAGTTTACATCTTTCCCATAAAAATCTTATAGTGAAGAAAACTCCAAGGAAATAGAAGGTGGTAAAATCTTAACATGGCTGAAGCCTGGCTCCCTGAATGACTAGATGGGAGTCATAGTTCAGTGACCTCCACTGAACTATGACATGAGTGAGAAATACACCTTTATTGTCTTTAGCCACTGAGACATGGACATTGTTTTGTTACAACACTTAGCTTGCCCTAACCAATAAAACAGATAAGAAAATTATGACTCAAGATCTATAAAATTTCTTAAGAACCACTTATTTTTAACTGATAAAGTTGACCTTATACAAGTTGAAATATTGGTTTCCTTCAAGGACAGGCACAAATCCTAGAAATCAAATATTCAAACATAATCAAATTTGTCTGCAAAGCAGTGGATAAAAATTACAAAATGATTTCAGTGTCTCTAGAAGTAGTTTATAAATATGAAAATATTTCAGTATCTTATAATATCAATTTCCACATGAACTGGAAGAACTTCAGATATGTTATTCATATAACTCTTTCAAGCTTATGCCATTGGCATCTATCATCATAATTTACAAAAAAATATTCTTAGAATGTATATGTCTTATACCTCCGAAGTTAGTATTAATAATGTTATATGACCATATCAATAATCTTATCAACAAGTGTCATATAGTTCATAAGAGAAAACAACAACCACAACCACATACCCATTAGTTGGCAGGATGCCAAGGTCAAAAACTTTCATATTAATTCCAGTGTTAATTAAAAAAAACCCAGCTTTATTGAGCTATAATTGTATAATTCCATTTATATGAAATACCCATGAAATTCATCCATTTTACATGTACAATTAAATGATTTTTTAGTAAATTTGAAGAGTTGTTCAACCAACTCCACCGTCCAATTTTAGAACATGTCCATCATCCAAAATATATCCTTCATTTCTGTTTGTAGTGAACCTCCATTCTTTCCTCCAACCTCAGGCAATCACTAATTTACTTTCTGTACCTGTAAAATTGTGTTTTCTGAACCTTTCATATTAATGGAATCGTACAATATATAACTTTTTACACCTGGTTTCTTTTAGTTGGCATAATGTTTTTGGGGTTCATCCAGGTTGTAGTAGTTAGCTCCTTTTTATTGCTGACTCCTATTCCATTGTGTGATGCATCAGACCTTGTTTTGCCACTCACCAGTTAAATAGCTTTTGAGTTTTGCCTGGTTTGGGTTATTATGAACAAGGTCACTATAAACATTTGTGTACAGGTTTTGTGTGGACATAAATTTTCATTTCTTTTGGGTAAATGTATAGGAGTAAGATTATTAGGTTGAATGATAAGCATCTTTTTAACTTTATAATAAAACTGCCAAACTGTTTTCCGAATCGGCTGTACCAGAAATGTAAGAAAGTTCTAGTTGTTCTGCATCCTTATCAGGGATTTTTTTTAAAACTTATTTTAATCGGTGTGTAGTTGTATTTCATTGTAGTTTTAACTTTCATTTCCTTAATAACTAAATATGTTGAACATCTTTGCATTTACTTGTTTGCTGTACATATATTTTCTTTGGTGAAATGGCTACTAAATCTTTTGTCTATTCTCTATTTGCGTTGTTTGCTTTCTTCTTTTTGAATTCTAAGAGTTCTTTATATATTCTGGATATATAAGTCCCTTATCAGTTATGTGATTTGCAAATGTTTTCTCCCATCTGTGGATTGTCTTTTCCATTTTTCTTAATAGTGTCTTTTGAAGCACAAATATTTTCATTTTGATGAAGTCCAATTTACCAATTTTTTCTTTTATGAATCATGCTTTTGGTGTCATATCTAAAAACTCTTTGCCTAACAAGATCATAAAGATTTTTCTCCCATGTTTTCCTCTGAAACTTTTATTATTTTGCTCTCACATTTAGGTACATAATCCATTTTGAGTAAATTTTTTATATGGTGTGAAATTAGGGCTCAAATTCATTTTTGTGCATGTGGATATCCAGTTGTCCCTTCAACATTTGTTGAAAAGATAATTCTTTCCCCATTTAATTGCCTTGACCTTTGTTGAAAATCAATTGACTAAGTTTAAGGATTGGTTTCTGGATTATTAATTCTGATCCATTAATTTATAGGTCCATCCACATGCCAATACTCTAGTGTTAACTTCTAAGACATAATACTATGATAGAGGAAACTTTTTATACTCACAGTAAGCTAAATCTATCATAATGGTGAGGCACAATGTTTTGCCCCATACCTGGAGCTTCTGGAACAAAAGTGTTTTTTTTTTATTATTATTCATATTGATATAAAACTAGGTTTGAGAAAGGTGGAAATCAGAGGTTCAGTCTAAATATCTGGAGCTTATAACTGTGTCTTACATAATAATATGTGAGTTGCTACAAACTGCATTTTTAAAGACATATTTGTAATAAATTTCTTTGATATAATACTGAAAGCTAAAGGGCTGATAGCCAGTTTGTGCTTATCTAATATAATATAAGAAGTATTATCAAATTTTCCACTTCGAGTAACATTTACATCACTATTGCTATGTATTATTGAAGCTAAGATGCCATTAATTATAAAATGCACCATTTTTAAATGGACACTAGGAAAGAAAAGAAATGCTTTTCATTAAAATATGCACTGCCATCAATGGAAAAAGATGCACTCTCATTTCAGAGATGTAAAATTCTAAGTAAATGTGCATCTTTAAATTAATGAGATATAGTGTATCAGGGACAAAATGTTACTTTTGAATTATCACATTTCTTTCCAAGAGGAATATTGCTATTGTGGGATCCCTTTAAAACTAAATTTTTTCCTCCTTTACTTTATATACATTTTGATAGTAAAATAAAATTCTATAATGATTTCAAAGATTTTGTGTATATTTCAAATGACTTTGAAGTAGGAGATGGCATCTAGGCAGCTTTAGACACATAGTATATCTGTGTCTCCACGAACCATTAATATTTCTTCAGCCAGTGAGAATCCTAGCATTCGAATCCAAGTGCATCCTTATCTTAATGCCCACCAGTTTGAATTATTTTGAAATTATTTACTAACCATTGGAACTTAAGGGATAGATCAATGATATACAGCAACCCTGGGGCAGCGTATTTGAAATCTGGATAATCCCAGAAAATTTGGGATGTAGACTCTATACCATGGGCATTAGTCACTGGCGGGGCTGCTGAGAAGCCACAAGCTCAGCCTTCTGTGGAATGTACATTCCAGTGCGGAAGAATTGCCAGATGTGAATAGACACTGTCATTTTCTCCAGGACCAAATTCCTACCATGAAGCTGGAGATGCAAATAGACAGTCTGAGCAGCTGCTTACACAGGGTCATCCAAGGGGCACTGTAACTATCCTCACTTCCCCCAAATTTCTCTCTTGGTATCACCCCTTCAAGGTGAAGCCCTACTTCTAGAGAGTTCCTGTCTATGGAGAGATGACACCTATTAGGTATCATTGTTTATTACTGGCCTGGAGGAAAATAGGATCTTAAGGGGAGAAAGTACAGGTTTGGGGCACCAGGTCCCCCAGGTTTTTTGGCTCATAAGAAAGCTGAGACTTAAAAAAGAAGAGGATCTACTAGGTAGCAGATATTATAAGGAAACCTGGACTGAGCCAAGAATTTCAAAGCTGTTGAGAGCCTGACATTACTCTAGGGAACATCTCGGAATCCCTGGTTCCTGGGCTGCATGGTCTCCTCATGTTGAGTTTGCTTCTCTCTACACATCAGCTCTCCTCCACTGTCACCATGGACTAGCTAATCTTTCATCTATTTTCATGTCCAAATTTTAAATAAGCCTGAGCTAGTACATTCATCTAGTTGGGTAGAATCTTTCTCACCTGGCCACCTCATGGGCCATAATCAGCCAACACATGGGTAGCCAGTAACCGGCCCATTGAGCAGAGTGGGCACTGTTGATGTCCAGAACTGGAGACATGGGGCAGTAGAAGACGCTGACACCCAGGGAGAGTAAGCAATGGGAAAAGGAGGGGAAAGACACCACAGATAAGCTTTTTCTTTGAGATCCGGTGTATAAAAGTACTTTGCATCTAAGTGCTCTGAAGACCACTGTCCAAGAGTAAGGTGTTTTTCCTAGCAGGCAATTTTGGCTCTGGATAGCCCATAGCAGTTTGTGTCCCACAACAGGTTTTCTCATGACGACTGAACAAGCACAGTGTCTTAGCCTGGGTTTTCCCCAAAGCAGAGCCTCAGACAAAGGCCTTTATGCAGGTGACTTATTTATCATGTGATTCCAGGGAGCAGTGAGGGAAGATGGGAAAGGGAAAAAGGCAAGAGGGGAGTCAATGCCAAGATTCTTTTGGAAGTTGGCCCCTGCTGTGGGCAACTGGTGCTCGATCCTTCCAGAGCCTTTTGAGGAACTTTGTAGAATGTGGTCTCAGAAGCATCTGAATTGGGAAGAAAGGGGGAAACGTTTCTTCATTAAATCCCTTCATCTATTGGTAAGGGAGCCCCACATTTCCATTTTACCCATGTGTAAGTGGAAATCTGCTTCTTCCTGCAGTGAGAGAAGCAGTGGGAAGTATGACCCCAGATCTATATGACTGAGCCGACAGGAAGCTGGCCCAAACCTTCACGGAACTGGTTTTTGCTGCAGTTCCTGGAGTAAGAGGTGGGGCCATAGAGATTTTGAAATATATAAGAGGCCTCCAACATGATCAACGATATGAGGAAACTTCTCTCTTGGGAAGGAGATACAATTTCCTCTGGTCCAGAGTGCTTGATTTCATTTGGCATGCAAAAAATCTCACCCATGTCAACTTCCTTCATTTCCCAAGGAGGAAAACTCAAAACTACAAACGTACACTTCAGTTACCTATTTCTTAGGGAACTTGGCCTCTCTTAGGAACTGCTACACACACACACACACACATGCACGCACACACACACTGTGTTACACAACTCCAAAAGATGTCATTCACGTTCCAATCCATGGAATTCTGTAAAGCCACAGGGCTATATAGAGTAGCCTACTCAGTATTTCTCCTGGATTTTCCCACTGACCATGATCAAAGTGGAATCCACTGTCAAATAAAAAATCATCCCCAGGAGGTATAATATCCCATTATTAGCACTGTGTCTCTTTATTCAAATGCTCTCAACCTTATTAAACTGTGAATATCCCACAATGGGAAACACTCAATTTGTTATATGTTACTTCTACTTTAGCTAAGTGAAGAATCAAGTTCTTTAAAAAAAAAAAAAAAAGATTTTATTTATTTATTTTAGAGAGAGAGAGTGAGAAAGAGCTGAGAGGGGAGACGGTCAGAGGGTGAAGCAGACTCCCCATTGAGCAGGAAGCCCGATGCGGGACTTGATCCCGGGACTCCAGGATCATGACCTGAGCCAAACGCAGTCACTTAACCAACTGAGCCACCCAGGCACCCAAGAATCAAGTTCTTGATGGGAATGAGAGCAAGGAGCATGAATGAGGGGACTGAATACTGAAAGAGGAGGGGTAGAGAGTGTGTATCTAGAAGCTTCTAAAGACAAACTTAAGTTACTTCACAGTTTGAGCTGGGAATGACCTTTCTCAGGCTCGTTGAATTTGGTCCACTGTAGTCAGAGCAGTATAATTCCCCAAGACTTCATGTTCTGTAACTTGGCACCAATCACATTGCTCCATCTAAGCCTTTATGGAATCTTCAGAAGCAATGTGTTATGAGAATTTCAAAGCTAAGGAAGACAGGAACCCTTATGGTACATCGAAGCCATCTATGTGGACTCTTGGACTCCAAAGTATTTACAGTCTAAAATCCTGGGGTCAACACAGACTCAGAGAGAGACCAGTGGATAGTCATTTGCTGAAAGAGTGGTATTGGATCAAAGAGGATGTAACAGAAAACAGAAAGATTACCTCAGAACCCGAAGCACTGAAGGTCTGGCAAACGCTGAGCCAAATCTGACCTCCTGCCTGTGTTCATCAATAAAGTTTTATTGGCACACAGCCACACTCATTCATTTACCAACGGTCAGTGGCTGCTTTTACGCTGCTGTGGCAGAGACAAGTATGGTTCGCATAGACTAAAATAGTTACTATCCAGCTCTTTACAGAATAATTTGTCAACTCCTGGGTAATCTAACCTCAGTGTGTTGATATTCCTGCTTTGTTTCTGTACAAGGCAAACATTTACCATTGATTGAGAACCACAGTGAGGCTCTACTCTTTGAATTTTCAACTGAGTTATCCCAGAACAATAGGATGGAGCATTCAGATGCACACTGCCTCAATCTCCCCATTTAAGGATCTTTTCCTGGAGGGGCTGCAGCATTCATTCACCAATTGACTGACCCAGAGCATCAGGCAGGCACCAAGCTAGGTACCGGGAACATAAAGATGGATAAAACAAGCTCGCCTCATTGTTCTGTGTCAGGGGTTCCTACAGATGCACCATGAGGCAGTGTTGCCTGTGACATAGTCTTCCTTCTCTATTTCTCTTTTCTCTCTTTATCTCTCTCCCTCTCATCTCCCCCTCCACCTTGACTCTCTCCGGCCTTTCTTTCTTTCAGCCTCCCTCTTGCCCACAACTCAGGCCTGCCAGTGCCACCCAGTGGCTCTGACAGGCATTACTCAGACTTGCGGACTGCCCTCAGGGTGGGGAACGACCACAAGGAAGTCAGCCAGAGCCTATATAATTAGAGATCCAGAGACAACTAGAAGGCTCTGGTGAATTTTGCGATTCTCTCCTGATTGTTCAAAGCATTAACTTTTAAAGTCATTTATACCTGGGTATAAATGAAGGGATGGAAGGTGGGTTTGTTAAAGGGGAAGAGACCAAGAGTTCCCTAAATGATTCAGTTACAGAGGTGACTGCATACTGCTCTGAGCAGAAATTGCATTTGAGTGTTCCAGGGGTGTTATTTAGATGGGATATGATGTGGATAGAATACTATGTGCAGTGATGGTTTTAGGACTGTGAGCAGTTTATTGAGCCATCCTAGTGGGGTCAAGGGAATTGCCTCTCACATAGACAATTTCCCTGCAAGGTTGCTGTGGTGAGCCATTTGGATTCTTGCAGGGCTGACCTGAGACCCTTGATTCTCTCCCTCCTCCCAGGCCTCTGCCTATGAGGAATGGACTGCAGGGTGGGGTGGGGGAATGACTGTGGTTGCCTATAAGAAGGCTGGTTTGTAAGTTGGTCAGGGTGTGGGGGGGCGCTGTCTCTAGGAGGAGGGTACTGGGTGCCTGCGGTTTGGGAAAATTCTGCGGCAAGAGAAAAAGTCCCCCTTTACATTCTGTTACATGATGTTGGCAGCCCATCCAGTCCTGGCCTCAGTGCAAACATCCTCGTTCCACACCCAGGTGAATTTATGTTGGTGTGAGGGAGGCTATAGCAGTGGGGCCAAGGCTGGGCCACCTTGCCTTTCCTTGTCTCCCAGGATCCACTCATGGAGACTGGCCATCGTGAACTGATGCTTATACTGTGACTGTAATTTTCTCACCTGCCAAATTATTTTTTTCTCTTGGAGGAATCCAGGTCTCAGAATTCTATCTCAGTAGGCACCAGAGTTATCCAGGGTCAAATGGAGGTTTTAGCACTAGCCTTTTAAGTATCAGAAGGAAGGAGAAGAGGCCACTACCTCTCTATTATCATCACTGTTAGGGATAACCTCCCTTCAGGGCAGAAAAGTAGTTATTTGAAATATAATGGTATTTGAAAGATTCCCCAGTCCTAAACCATCTCTTCCACTTATCTGCCTGAAAGTCGAAAATTCTACCATGAGAAATTCATTTTTTGGGTAAAGCATTGACCTGTCCTCCGTGACTTCTCTTAAAATAAAAACACCCCAAGGTGTGTTCCGCATGAAGTCACTAACCATCTATGGGTATGGTTTCTGAGTTGAATAGAGAAGTGACGATCAGCTTGGTCCTTTGGAGTCTTCTCCAAAACTATTAATCATTTGCCTTTATTTTAACAGTTAAACTTACCAAAGAAGTTATCAATCATGAGCACAACATTTTTAATGCTTAAAATTTAGTATTTTATTTTATTTTTAAAGATTTATTTTTGTTTATTTTAGAGAGCAGGGGAGGTGCAGAGATAGAGGGAAAGAGAGCTTAAGCAGACTCTGCACTCAGCACTGAGCCTGACGTGGGGCTCAATCTCACCACCCTGAAATCACCACCTGAGCTAAAACCAAGAGTCGGATGCTTAACCAACTGTGCCACCCAGACACCCCAAAATCTAGTATTTAAACAAAAATGATAGGAACATGAAAGTTGGTTGTGGCTTCTACTTTTCAACTTGGGATCACTGCCAGAAATACTGAGGGGTTCCCAGTTCGGTGGGAAGATTTCAGTACCCTTCACCCAGACTCAGCTCTCAGGGAGAGTAAGGAGATGAGAGCACAGGAGGAGGGCAAAGAACAAAGGAAGCTTTGTTTCTCACTGCATTTGTGGATTTTTCCACTAACAAACGATAAATGTACCCATCCTTTACACTTGACTGCCCCATAGTGGATTATACCTGACTATCTACATGATAAATAATAGACACTGTTATTCATGATCCTCATAAACTATCCTGGGACCACGCTTTTGTTGATCCTGTAGCTCCTACCTGGACCGTCTTTGTCTGGTCTCTTCCTTTCTAAATGCTGTTGTTTCTTCAACAGAAGAAACACTAGACTTCTCTAGCCACAGAACTATTCTCCTTCTAGATTTAAAATACTATCTGAGCAAGTCTCTTGGCATTTGTACCTTTCTTACAACATGGCTTCAGAAATGCATTGCTTTATTACATAAGTTTCAAGCCATGTAACTTAGCCCGTGTAGATGTATATTTGGTTTGGCCACCTACATGGAAATTCAATGGCTTTGCAATTCCCAGTGGTAGGTACGATGCTGTGCAGATGACAGCTGCTCAATTCTCTATTCAATGAGTCAATTAAAGGCAATAGAAAAATCAATCAATCAGTCAATAAAGGCAATAGATAGGCCTATATGTTCAGAGGAAAGGTCACATACACATTTTGAGGTCTCTATTCTTTGACTGCCTCCAAAGGACAGGTCTTATTGAACACACAGAATACATTTGGCACCTAAAACATGAAACCCTGGGCTCTCTAGAATCAAGAAAGTAGCCCAGACAAACATTTCCCAAAAGCTCAGCTCACGTGAAGTGCTAATTCCATTCACACCACCATGACTGTATTTTGTTGTCAGTATTTGAAGTGGATGATGAAGGTGTTTGAAGGTGGTTGAAGATGGTGATGACGAAGGTTAAGGTGGTTGAGGGGAGCAGGGGCCCTCAGCTGGCTTGAGGGGAAGGAACCCTCTGAGTCATTCACGAGTCAGGGTCTGTGACTGGGCCCATTAGGAAAGGCTTTGGTTAGGAAAATGAGTATCAGCTAGAAATATACTGTATTAGAAAACTGATCATTAGGATTAAACTCTGCTTCAGAATTAGGTTGAACCATATAAAACTGTTGATCTTTGGCTAATTTTAAACTACAAAGCAATTTCCATGAGTCATCCTAATAGTAACCCCCATAAAATTGAATGTACAGTCCTCATTCCCATCCTGGCTGTGTTAACATCATGGCTCAAGTTCCATTTGGTTGGAACATCCACTTACACATGGTAAGCCATAACAATTTTTAGTAACAATAGAATGTCATAATTTAAATTCTACCTTAGAAGTTACCTATTTAAAAAGTCTTTACTCTTATAAATGTGTATTTATTTATAAATCCTTTGTCCATATACCCTGTTCCTCCAAACATTTTTGAAACCATACTACAACCTTGACGAAATTTAAGGTTATTGTAAATAGGAAAAGCCATTTTAAATAAGCTGTCTTCCCGATTCTTCTTTTCTCTCAAGGTTTATTATTTTTTTGATGGAGGTGTTTGCTCTATTCTGTTTTCTCTAGTTGATTTTTGTGACATATTATGCTTCTCAAGAGGATGGAGTGTCTTCATCCTACCCACTCCCTCTCCCCTGCCACACACAACATTATTACTCTATTTACCTTCTGTCTCCTTTCCCTAACTGAAAACGGAGGTAATATTTACTCACCTCTTCCTTGCTAAGTGAGATACAACACCCCAACAGCACCAAAGGGATGTAACATTGGAGCTTGTTTTTTCAGCAAGTGCATCACGGAAAGATTTGTCAGCCCCAGAGCAGAGGTCCAGGGCTCTGATAATTCGTCATCAGGCTCAGAATGTGGAGTTTGGAGTTCTTATCTAAGTTATGGCAGCTACTTCCGGAATACTTTTAGTAAAATCTATTGAACTTTTGGTTTGGCCATTTATTCCCATAATCCTTACACTGAAACTCCTATCTACCTCCTTTTGTTTCTACCAGGCTTAGCTGGATTATCAGATTCCTTAGAATTTATGTTGTATTTCTTTCCAGTGCCTCAGGTTCCTCAAGTTCTTCATAAACCTGTGTTTGTTTGTTTGCTGCTGTGACTTTTTGAGAGCGAGTAGCTATTGAGGGTTTAGAATCATCTGAGAGATGCTAACTCCTCTATGATATCACTCAGATAGTGGTCCCACCCAGAGAGTAGACAGCCTCCTCATCTAGTACCCAACCCAGCTGAAAAAGGACTGATTTGACCTCTGGGTTAGCAGAATGAGAAGGGTCCAGAATGTGCTCTTCAGTCAGGAACTGAAATCTGCTGCATTATTGGGTACAACTGGATATCTCCCACAGGACCCACAGGGCTGGACATGGTAGTCATTATAGAGCATGGTCCTTGTCTCAAGAAATAAACTTGAATTGTTGAAGCAAAACAACATATATGAGAACTTTAGAGAAAAACTAACTGCTAAATGATACAGTTCTGTCTCTATGTCCAAAGACAGCATTGTAATTATCTTTTTTATTCCTTAATTTATGCAACTTACTTTGTAGGATCATGATGTGGTAAAACTGAATAGTGGATGAAGACCCAGAGAATCTAAGTTTTAGGATTAGTTTCCTCAGGAATCAGCTATAAGCTCTTAGGAGAAAATCTTTGTGGCTTACGAATTATTAGACAATAATTTCTTTTTTTTTTTTTTTAA
Organism: Halichoerus grypus; assembly: GCF_964656455.1. Lineage (NCBI taxonomy): Eukaryota > Metazoa > Chordata > Mammalia > Carnivora > Phocidae > Halichoerus > Halichoerus grypus. The sequence goes on from NC_135718.1 coordinate 61,939,130, forward strand.
AGATTTTATTTATTTATTTGAGACAGAGAGAGCACATGAGGGGGGGAGGGTCAGAGGGAGAAGCAGGCTCCCTGCTGAGCAGGGAGCCCAGTGCGGGACTCGATCCAGGGACTCCAGGATCATGACCTGAGCCGAAGGCAGTCGCTTAACCAACTGAGCCACCCAGGCGCCCCATTTTTTTTAAGATTTTATTTATTTGACAGAGAGAAAGATAGCCAGAGAGGGAACACAAGCAGGGGGAGTGGGAGAGGGAGAAGCAGGCTTCCCGTTGAGCAGGGAGCCCGATGCAGGGCTCCATCCCAGGACCCTGGGATCATGACCTGAGCCAAAGGCAGACGCTTAACGACTGAGCCACCCAGGCGCCCCTAGACAATAATTTCTTATATACAGCATCAAAAACACAATACAGAAAAGAAAAATGATAAATTGAACTTAATCAAAATCAAAAGCTTCTGCTCTACAAAGATACTGTTAACAGAACAAAAACACATCTAGAGTGGGAGAAATATTTGTAAAGCACATATCTGATAAAGGATTTATATCCAGAATATAAAAAGAACTCTTACAATTCAATAAAAAAAAAATCCACTTTTTAAAAATAGGCAAAACATTGAATAGCTCTTTTTCTGCCATCTCTTTGTTCTTTACCAAACAAGATATACATATGCAAATAAGCACCTGAAAAGATGTTCAAGATCTTTCATCATTAGAGAAGTAGAAATTGAAACCACAATGAGATACTACTACACACCTACCAGAATGGCTGAAGTCTAAAAAACTTTGTCAATATCAGTGCTGACAAGGATGCAGAGCAGATGGAACTCTCATACACTGCTGGTGGGAATGCAAAATGGAATGGCTGATTTGGAAAACAGTTTGGCCATCTTTTATAAACACATGCTTACCATTTGACCCAACAATCCCCTCCTAGGCATTTACTCCAGAGAATGAAAAGTTACATTCACATCAAAACCTGTGTACAAATCGTTGGCTGGCTGTGTTCATAATCACCAAAAACTGGAAACACTCAAATGTCCTTCAATGGGTGAATGGATAAACAAACCCTGATGGGATCCACCCAATGGAATACTACTCGGTAAGAAAAGGGAACTGACTACTGTAGCTGGCTACACCATAGATGAACGTCCAGTGCATTATACTAAGTGAAAGAAGTCAGATGCAAGAGGCTACATACTGTATGATTCCACTTATATAAAGCTGAAGTTAAAAAAAAAAGAAAAAGAATGTCAGGAGAAAGGCAGAAGTATAGGACTGAAAAGAGATCAGTGGTTATCAGGGGCTGGGTGTGGGAAGAGAGGTTGACTGCAAAGGAGCATCAGAGAATCTTTTTCGGGGGGACAGATCTGTTCTATATCTTGATTGCGGTGGTTCTTATATGTCTATATGTTTGTCAAAACTCATAGAGCTGTAATACCAAAAAGTATGAATATCAACATATGTGAATTACACATCAGTTTTTGTTTTGTTTTGTTTTGTTTCTTAAGATTTTTATTTATTTATTTGGTTGAGAGAGAGAGAGAGAGCGCATGAGCAAGGGGAAGGGCAAAGAGAGAGGGAGAAGCGGGCTCCCGCTGAGCAGGGAGCCTGATGCATGGCTCGATCCCAGGACCCTGAGATCATGACCTGAGCCAAAGGCAGTTGCTTAACTGACTGAGCCACCTAGGTGCCCCACACATCAGTTTTTTTAAAAGGAAAAAACGCAGTGTCTGCCTCAGTTGCACATTTGTTAAATAGGAATGATACAGTTGCCACTGATGATGAGGAGGATGATCTAACCAAACTCACAGGATCTGGGGGAGCTTCTGCAAATGAAAACAAATCTGAGTACTTGAAAGGCATGAAGTGCTATGCATTTGCCAGATATTATTAGATTTTTCTGTTTTGCCTTTGTATTCAGCTACCTTGCTTAAACTTTTATTATTTATAAAAGTTTGTCCATTGACTCTTTCAACTTTTTGAAATAAATTATCAAATAGGCTACAAATGACAGTTAATCTCTTCCTTTCCAGTCTTAGATCTCTTTTTATAACTTCTTTTCTTATTTTCTTGTGTTGGTTAAGACTGCCAAGTCAGTGTTGAGTAACAGATGTGACAAGAGACATTATTGACTTATTCCTAAACTAAATAAGGATGTTTATAAAATTTGAAGATTTTTGATGGGTTTGGTAGTTACCCTTTATCAATTGAAGGAAGCTTCTTTTTACTACTCTTTCTCGAGTTATTTTTTTACTGAATGTTTTTCCTGCATCTACTGAAATCATTATATCATTCAATCTTTTAAAAAAAAAACAGATTTATTTATTTATTTGAGAGAGAGCATGAGTGGGAGGAGGAACAGAGGGAGAGGGAGAGAATCCCAAGCAGACTCCCCACTGAGCAGGGAACCTGACACAGGGTTCAATCCCAGGACCCTGAGATCATGACCTGAGCCGATATCAAGAGTCAGCTGCTTAACTGACTGAGCCACCCAAGTGCCCCCAATCTTTTTAATAAAAATATTTGTTACCAATCAAACTTCTGAGCCAACCTTTTATATTCTTGTGTTCCCTCCTCTGGGCAACCTGTAATTTCCTAAAGGGCACAGACTTTGCCCTTTGGTCACTGTGTCTCCATCACCTAGCCCAGGTCTGATTGAAAAAGAACATTTACCCCTAGAATTTCACTCATCTGTAGAGAGAGGAGAGCACACCCACTACCCTGTTGAGGACTGGAGGGCCCAGAAGCCTCTTCTCCCATTCGAATTTTAAACCCGTAGTTTCAAGAGGAGCCTCAGCTCATTCAGTCATGTGTATCTCACATTCTTTTTGCCCCCAAACTGAATAGATTTTTTTTAGTTAATAGGAGTACAAATAACTTTCCAGGCTTCCTGAGGCCCTGCTGCAAGTTTATATTTCTTTTAATATCTCTCTTTCCTTATCAAGAGTGGGTTTTAGGTTGCACCTAGAAGCTGGAAGAAGTATTCTTCAAAGATCAGGGAGTGAGCAGAAGAGAGAAGGATTGCTGGGAGCACCTGAAGATGTGTAGTGGGAAGTTTCCATCTGTAACCTGAGAGTGTCAGCCAGGAGGCTGTCGGCTGTGGAGCAGGTGGCCAGACTCAGGCTGGCGTTCATGGGGTCTCTCTAGACCTCTGCTCGGAGAGGAGACCCGAGAGACGGTGTCGTGTCATGGAAGGGAGCAAGAGCGTGGACTCTGGACAAGAGGGGCTCTGAGCTCAGATCTTGGCTGTGACAAGTAGTGACCAGGTAACCATAGATAAGCCACTTAACCTCTCTATTTTTGGTTTCCTCTTCTTTAAAACAGGTATAGAAGTAGGTGGTTTTGAGTGCCTGCCACAACAGACTCTTAAAAACTGCTGGCTATTATTTCAATAGCGACCGCCGAGGCCTGATGTGATGTAGAAAATAGGTTCCTCCGTGAGAGGGCACTTAGAGGTTTTTTAAAAATTTGTTTTGTTTTTGATTTCTATCATGAAGCAAAAATATATAATTTTAAAAATGCAGTTATTAAGATGCAGAACAAAGAGAATCATGACTCATGTTTCACAATTTACAGAGCTTATTTATTGTTTCATGTTCTGCAATACTTCAGACAGTTATATAACCTCGCCCCGCCCCCTTTCACGATGCCAGGATATGACATCAGGAAACTAGGGAGGAAGGGTTTTGGGGTGGGGGGATGATGTGTTGCAGGGACAGGCATATGCTTTTTTGATATTCATGTCCTGCCACTTACCTTGGATTAAGCAATCCCAAATGCTGACTGATACCAGGAAACAGCACCCCCCCCCCCAATATGGTTGTTCTAGCTCTAAAATTCTATGAGATCTTTAGATAAATTTAGGAGCCATTCTCAGCCTGGCCTGTTGTCAGGGACTGGATTTAAGCCCTTGATTAATTCCCACTTGTACTGACTTCTAAATCTTCCAGTTCTTGAAGTCATAGCCTGGACTTCTCCACTTCTCTGGGAATACATTTTCTTAGACACTGGTTCTCCCATATCATTCTTCTTTCCAAAGGCCACATGTCCTCCCCACCCCATCCCCCTGCTCTTACCTACCCTGTTAAGATAGGAATCATTCACCAGACTCTCCTGTCTCTATCCCTTTGCCTCCGACCCACCTCGCCGAACTCCCTGCGCCTCCTCTCCCCGGGGGCTACCCTCTCTGCCAGCCAGAACCATTTGTGTGTCATTTTCATCTGTGTCATTTTCATTGCCTATCTCCTTGCCTCCATGAGGGTGACTTCTCCATCTGGTCTCCATTCTTCCCTTTCTGGATCCCAGAGACGGAGAGGATTGTAATCTCTTGGCGTCTTGGAAAGATATCTGTTAATAGGTTTACTTGTGTTTGCGTCCGCTTAGAGGAAGTACTTTGATACCCACTGGAGTTGGAGTAAAAGTAACAGGAGAAAGATGGTTGCTAAATTGCATTTTAAGAGGCAAAGTCTTGCTAGCGGAGTTTCTGTCCAGCTCCATGAGAGCTGGATATGTGAGTGTGTTGTTACTGCTGAGAGAGTGGTTAGCTGATGATGTTTAGAAAAGTTCAGACCTCACGGCTCTGGGGTTTCATCAAAGCTCACCGAGACAGCAGCGGGCGACGAGATGCTGCAGGAGTTTCCCCCTCCCTGGGACAGCCTTGGGGGCCTGGGGCAAAAACCAAAACAAAACACAATCACAAAAACAAAACAAACAAGCAAGCAAATACCAGCCCAGGTAAAATTGGGATTCAGGTGCCATTTCCCAGAGAGCTCCCTGGTTCCCCTTTCTGCGCTACTTCCTGTTTCCTCTCCTGTCTTCTGCAATCCCCTGATTTCAGAGAAAGGACTTCCCATCAGCCATTTATACCTTTTTGGGGATCAACATTCTTTTTCTTAACATCTCCAATGCATTTTGGTATTTTAAGACCTATCTCCAATCATGAAAGAACAATCTTTCATCTTTGACCCTGTGAAGAAAATCTGAAACATCAGTAAGCATTTGGGGGGAAATCCAGAAAGAAAAGAAAGTAGAAAGGGATATTTCCTGATACTCCTGAAGTTATATTGTACCAGAAAACTAGTTACTTTGTCTGCAATCTCCACTTTCTCTTTTTGGTTTAATATCTCCACGTTCAAGCTTGGAGGAGCCTATGTATTGTATGATTCCTTTTCCCCAATGCACACCCACCATCCCCACTGGTACTGCAGTAGATTGGACCACAGTGGACATTGGATCCAAATGGAATCAATTCAAAGGGTAGGTTAGGCCAAACGGCTTCTTTCTCGGGGGATTTGGGATGGCGACCTGAAGTGATTGAGACATTTATCCACAGGGAGCAGAGCAGAAAGACCATGTCAGCCGTGGTTGAAGCTGGAGCTGGTGGGGGTCAGGAGAATGAAAGCCACAGAGAAAACCGAAGCTGTAGGGAATCAGAGACCTTGAGCCAAGAGAAGCTGCAGTAGATCCTTACTATCCGCATGCTCCATTTTTGTGAATTTCCTTAGTTGCTAAAATTTGTCACCCCCATATCCATACTCACAGTGCTTCTGCAGTTATTTGCAGACGTGAGCAAAGGGGTGAAAACTTGGGAGTCACTCAGCGCCGTGTTTCCAGCTGAGGGGTGACCCTGGAGATGCTCCCTCTTCTTGTTTTAGCTCTTATGCTATAAACAAGTGTCCTTTCCACAGTTGATTTAGCGCCATGTTTTCCACATTTTTGTGATTTTGTTGTTGATTTCATTGTTTAAAATGACCCCAAGCATAGTCCTGAAGTGCTATCTAGTGTTACTGAGCTCAAGAAGGCTGTGATGTTCCTTACAGAGAAAATACGTGTGTTACAGAAGCTTCCTTCAGGCCTGGGTTAGAGTGCTATTGGTTGTGAGTTCAATGTTAATGAATAAACAATAAATATTCAATATGGTGCCTTAAAACAGAAATACACGTAAAACAAGGGTATGCATTTTTCAGTCAGCAAAAATGTTGGGACCAGAGGTTTGCGGGAACCTAATCCCATATTTCCCCCACAAGTAATTAGCTCAGCACTTCCTAATTCAGTGATTGTGTGATTTTAGAGAACATAACTGCTGTGAATAATGAGAATCGAGTATGTCTGCAGAGAAGAGAATTAAGCAAATTCAGAGGAAAGCAGATGTCAGACTGAGCTGCTCCAGAGAGAGAGAGAGATGCCTTCTCCCTGGTGGCTCCCAGTTTCAAGCTCCGTTCCCTTGAGAACTAGCTGAAATTCATCTCAGTGGCATCTCAATATTTTTACAACCTTTATGTAAGCTTGCTTGAGTTTCCTCTCCTTGCAAACAACAAAGTTTTGACTGAAACGCATACTCCTTATATCACTGCCCTTAAGAGGCTCGCTTGGAAAGAGGCAGTGGTCTCTCCATTTGAGGATTGGCCCAAGGTCACAATGAAGTCCATGCCTAATGACTTCCTGAGTCAGGTGCTGCATCAGAAAACCAGGCTTCCTCTCATCTCAGGGAGGTCCGTGTTCTGACTAAATGCTCACTGAAATGGGAGTTTGAGGACTTAAGCTTTTTTTTTTTTTAAAGATTTTATTTATTCATTTGAGAGAGAATGAGATAGAGAGAGCATGAGAGGGGGGAGGGTCAGAAGGAGAAGCAGACTCCCTGCCGAGCAGGGAGCCCCATGCGGGACTCGATCCCAGGACTCCAGGATCATGACCTGAGCCGAAGGCAGTCGCTTAACCAACTGAGCCACCCAGGCGCCCGAAGACTTAAGCTTTAAAAAAACAACCCAAACTCTGATTTCAGTGTGAGTTATCGATGACAAATACATTACAGCAACTTGCTTTGGCTTCTAATTTGAAGGATGCCAGTTTTAGGAATAGTTTGTTTTCCTTGTTGGGAGACAAACACATTTTTGAAAACAAGTTCCAGTCTGAACACCCCTTAGGAAGGGACTGTTTATTTGGCAAAGCAGTGTGTCCCCACATGGGAAATTATATATAAAGAGAAGCACCAGACTGTGCAGAGAAGAAAAAAGTTTTAATTTTCTCTAAGGTTGTGACCTACTTGAGGGAACAGGTTCTTCCCCACATACTTGGTTTGATGGCCACAGAAAGTACATATTCTGAGACAGGAAACCATCAAAATCCTAGAGGAGAACACAGGCACAAACCTCTTTGACCTCAGCCATGGCAGCTTCTTATTAGACACGTTGCCAGAGGCAAGGGAAACAAAAGCCAAAATGAACTATTGGGACTTCATCAAGATAAAAAGCTTCTGCACAGCAAAGGAAGCAATCAACAAAACTAAAAGGCAGCCTACAGACTGGGAGAAGATATTTGCAAACCACATATCTGATAAAGGGTTAGTATCCAAAACCTATAAACAACTTATCAAATTCAACACCCAAAAAACAAATAATTCAGATAAGAAATGGGCAGAAGACATGAAAATAGACACTTTTCCAAAGAAGACTAACAGACATATGAAAAGATGCTCATCATCACCACTCATCATCAAGGAAATGCAAGTCAAAACTACAATGAGATATCACCTCACACCTGTCAGGATGGCTAAAATTAACACAAGAAACAACAGGTGTTGGCAAGGATGCAGAGAAAGGGGAACCCTCTTGCACTGTTGGCAGGGATGCGAACTGGTGCAGCCACTCTGGAGAACAGTTTGGAGATTCCTCAAAAAGTTAAAAAATAGAACTACCCTATAATTCAGCAGTTGCACTACTAGGTATTTACCCAAAGGACACAAAAATACAGATTCGAAGGGGTACCTACACCCAATATTTAGAGCAGCATTATCAACAATAGCCAAACTATGGAGAGAGCCCAAGAAGAGGTGCTATATACACACAATGGAATATTACTCAGTCATCAAAAAGAATGAACTCTTGCCATTTGCAGCACAGTGGATGGAACTAGAGGGTATTATGCTAAATGAAATAAGTCAGAGAAAGACAAATACCATAGGATCTCACTTATATGTGGAATTTTCTTTTAAAGATTTTATTTATTTATTTGAGAGAGAGAAAGGGAGAGGGAGAAAGAATCTGAAGCAGACTCTGTGTTGAGCACAGAGCCCAACTCGAGGCTTGATCCCACGACTGCCAGATCATGACCTGAGCCAAAACCAAGAGTTGGACGCCCAACCGACTGAGCCACCCAGGTGTCCCTCACTCATATGTTGAATTTAAGACAGAAAACAAATGAACATATGGGAAGGGGGGAAAGAAAAAAAAGGAGAGAGGGAAACAAGCCATAAACAACTCTTAACAGTAAAGAGCAAACCAAGGGTTGATGGAGGGAGGTGGGTGGGGGATGGGCTAGATGGGTGAGGAGTATTAAGGAGGGCACCTGTGATGAGCACTGGGTGTTGTATGTAAGTGATGAATCACTGAATTCTACTCGGGAAACCAATATTGTACTGTATGTTTAACTAACAAAAATTTAATTAAAAAAAAAAAAAGTACATATTCAATGTGTCCAAGTACCAAGCCCAGGTCCTGTGGTGCTTTCTTAGCCCTCTGTGGTCTCTGGTTTGTGATGAGTCCACCCCACTCATCCCTATCTCTCATTCTCCAAATGCGCAATCTCCATTCCAGTCAACTGTGGATTCCACTAACACACCAGACTGTTTCTCGGCCCATGCAATCTCTCACGTCTGTCTTGTCTGCTGCTGAGCTGCCAGACTCTGCCCTTCAGAGCCAACCCAGGTGCTCCCCGCAGGGGACTCTCATTGGTTTCATGAGCTTCTTGGTGAAGCAACTCCATCCCTTTTCTCTGAGCCCATCTGGTTCTTGAAGACAACCTTCTCCTATAACCTACAGCATTTCCTAATGAGGCTGACTCTAAGAATAATGAATGTTACAATTCTCAACTCAAGAATTGTAGTAGTACAGAGGGGTAATAATAATTTCAAGGCCACTTACGATCCCAAATTTTCCAAAGCATGGTTGACTTGAGGTCAGCCTCATTTCTTGGGGACCCTGGGGCACATTAGCCCTTATTAATTTCCGTGGTCATCCCAGCACATGGAATAAGTTAGTTTAGCTCCTATGGGTAAATTTTTCATTCCCAAAGAGTAATTTTGTTAGGGCCAACTTGAAAATAATACTACATTGTCTTTGGGGAAGACTTTCCCCAAGTAATGTAAATCCCTTTTTTGCCAGCTCATTCAGTCTCATAAATGCTTTCTGAGGTAGGGAATCACCCCCTCTTCTTCTAAGGCAAAGAAACTGAGGCCTGACATGAATAATTTACACAGAGAGAAAGTTGGGGTTAAGAGAGAGAAGACATTTTATGTCTAGGTCCAGGTATAGCAAGGGAAACCAGGGAAGTTCAGTCCCACAGGAGGGCCACCACACACAGTTGGGCAGGCTGTGCACTGCATAGAGCAGTGCATCCTGAAGTTGACCTGTTTGGCCAGATGTGGTGGCCCTGCCTAGAGGACCTAGCCTGAGAAGAAGCGAAAGCTAGAGATAGGGGGTGCTTCCTCTTAGACCTCTCCTTGGACATGCATCTGGATGGATTCCACTCTCTTTTCATCCTGACTTAGGTCATAGGAAGGGAAGAGTTTGTCAGGCTTGTCTTCTCAGTGTCCTCTTAACAGGGTTTTCATTTCTACAGAAGCACCAAGCTAAGAATTCTTAAAAGGTCAGATTTTCAGACACTTTCCGGTTACTGTGCAGCCTGTGGCAGAAACAGAGAGGTCACATCCCTAAGAGATCTGGGGCCGAGATCTATGCATTATGGACTTAACTCCTGATACATTTGGCACAGGTTGAAAAACGAAAGAAAAAAATCCCACCCACTGTCTCAAGAGGCCTTGGGCAGGCACATACAAAGCAAAATGTTTTAGTTGTAGACAAGAAAATGCTGGAGAGTTAGCAAGGGATGAGCTGGTCAGGAAATATCTACTTCCTGTGGAGTCTCCCAAAGTTCTCCCAGTCTGGCCAACCCCAGTTGCAGATGATAGAGCCAACAAAACACTGTACCCATGTGAGCACCCTTGGCTCACTCAGCTCCAGTCAGCTGGGCCACTGACCCCATGCAGAACCTTCTGGGTTTCTTCCTGAAGCAGAGGATGGTCCTATAAGCCAACAATAAAGACTGGGATTGGAAACGTGGCATGCTGAAGGCAAGGGCAGGCGGATGTATAAACTGTGGCTAAAGATAAATTTCCTGGCTCTTTCAGGGGCAAACAAGAATTTAGGTTGACTTTACTGTGAAAAAAATGGCTTAAAGGCAATAGTGTTTATTTAATGATGGATGCTTTTCAATACCATGGTATAAGAATGCTGTGATTCACCTCCACTCAGATGAAAACCTCCTCCTTGAATTTGCTGCATTAAAGGGAAATCGTATGCTAAGTCCATTAACCACAATCACTGTTTTCAGGGTAAGTCAGACTTGTCTCTTAAATTAAGAAAAAAAGGGAAAAGCAATCCCAGTGACGAGTCATGCGGAGATGCCCTGCCTGTAGTGAAAAGGGAAGTATGTTTTCTCTGAGCAGCCCACACAAAATCAGATATTTAATACGATTACTGAGAAGACGGAAAAGGTTTTCAGGAACGATTGCTGTGGCTCAGCTCCTAGTAGCCTGCAAAGGAGTAAGTGGGAAGTAGAGGGCCGGCCAGCCCTTGAAACGGGGGCTGAGAGCCAGGCTCCCTGATCCCGCTGGGCAGACCCGCGAAACAGGGTACAGTGCGCGGGAGAGGCTGGCGGATCGCATGCCCACCTCCTGGCCACCAACTTGGTTTTCAGCACATACTACATGAGGGGACTCAAATGCAGGGTCACCTCGCACGCAGGAAGTGGTTTTATGTTGGACGTTTGGCTAACCCGGAAAAGAGGAAATGTGGGATTGGTTCCCCAGGTGATGGAGGAGCCGAGACAGCAGGACAGGGGGTCGGCACGAGCCGGAAGCCTCCGCCCGCCCCAGACGGAAGGCACGAAGGCCTCATTTCCAGAGGTCCAGGGCCTGGGCTTGGGAGGCGGAAGTGAAACTATGGTGGCCGTGAGGGCCCAAGCCCTGGAGGAGAGCAGGTACGGCGGAGACGGAAGGAGGAAACCCGCTAGCTTGCCGTCGTCCCCGCTTATCTCTCGGCGGCACCGGCCATTGCTGCGCCAGCGCCCGGGCGGAAGCCGTCAAACAGGAGCCCGGGAAGGCCGCCCCGGGCAGCGCCCCCTAGCAGCAGGGCAGGGCAGAGCAGGGCAGGCAGGGCAGAGCAGGGCGGGCAGGGCAGAGCAGGGCGGGCAGGGCAGGGGCAAGGCAAAGAACCGACGGGGCGCAAACAGGCCCCAGCTGGGCACAGTGAACACGCTTGGATACTTTTTTTTTTTTTTTTTTTTTACCTTCTACTGCAATGACTTCACCTCACCCTGGGCCAGACCATGACAAATCAATCATCAGCCGCAAATGCTGGCTGGAATGGACTCTGGGGTCAACTGCTGCCTCATCCTCTCACCAGCCACTTAACCGCATCTGGGCCTATCTCAAGACCCTTTCCAGGAGGTACCTAATCCTCGTACACATAGCCTGACATACACGCATCTCTCTTCACAGAAGCCTGGGACTGACTGTCCTCGCTCCTGTTCCCTGTGGACAATCCCAGGATCTGACCAGCCCCATGGCCAAGTGAGCACAATTTTGTCTGGCTTACATTTCGTTCATCCACGGTCAGCTCTGATGAGACTGGCCGAATAAAGATTCGGAGGCTCAGCCGTGCCTCAGAGTCATCCTCTCACTGCCCCCCGTGATCGCTAATGCAGCCCTCCCATGTGAATATTTCTCTAAGTTGATGTCACAGGCCTTTCTTGCTAAAGTCAATCTTATCAATATTACCAGTTTAGAGGTGTTGGTGTTCCCCACCAGCCTAGGACCTCAGACAAGTTACTTAACTTCTTTAAATCTGTTTCCTCATCTATACAATCAGAACAAACATGGGACTGTTGAGTGGATTAGAGGAGAGGACATCTAGTAAAGCGCCTGTCTGGGTGCCTGGTGCACGAACGGTGCTCGACTCATGACACGGCTACCGCTGTATCAGTCAAGGTTCTTCCAGCTGTAAGTGGGACAAGCCCAGCTCAACCTCACTTAACCCAAAAAGTTCTGTGTTCAGAAGCATCTGGATCTATGGCTGACCCAAGGTCCTCACTGTGGGTTCTCTCTAAATCAGTTGGCTCTATATTCCTCTGATTGCTTTCATTCTCAGACAAACTATCCCCCATGAGATGACAAATGGGTGCTGAGACATCCTCCCAGCTGAGCAGCCACAGGAGAAAGAGATACCAAGAGAACCCCCTGGAATGAGATTTCATTGGCCTGGTTGGATCTCATAGGCAGCGGTGAGTCAGTCACTGGGGCCGGAGGATGGAATGTTCTGGTTGGCCAGACCTGGGTCCTGTGTCCACATAGACTGAGAGTAAGACAGGTCAAGTCTCCAAATGGAAATGGAAGACTATTTTTTTCAGAAGGAGAGACTGATGCTAGGAAGCTGAAAACAAACAATTTTTACTACAGCAGCTAGTGTTCCATTATTATTACTATTATTTACTTTTATTTATTATGATAGTAAATAATAATAAATATAGCAAATAAATTAATAAATAATAGTATTTATTATTATGCTACCATCCCCACTACTACCCTCTACAACTAGTACAAAAATCTGGAGGATCACTCAGTGAACAATGTGCCTGATGGGTAGGTAAAAGGGAAAATCATAGGAAATCATAGAAAAGCTATATCAGGAGAAAAAAAAGGGTCCTGAATAGAAGGAAATAAGAAGAAAGAGCTCTTAGTAGTAGATGAGAAGTTAAAGCAAAGCCTTACATGGTCAGTTCTAGAAGATGATGTAAGCATCTTTCAAAAACAAAAGCTATCTAAACGGCAATGCTATTTTGCAGTTATTAAACTAAAACCACCTCCCCGTGATTGTCAACATAAAGCTTCAGTGACCATCGAAGCACATGTGCTGTTTACCTTTCAGGAGCACATTGTCTCTCAGCTCTGACACAGGAATCTCTGAAACAAGCCAGCAAATTTCCCCGCACAGGAAACCCTTGTCCACAAACACCTGGCTGCAGACACAGTCAGAAATACGTTCTTCACATAGAAGCTTCAGGATGCTGGAACATTCTCATTTTTCCTTTCCACTCTCTTAAGTGAAATAGGTATGGGATGCGTGTATTGAATTTCTGGCAGAAAGTTCAGGAGCTATAACCTATAGTGAAACATTGTTTGGCTTTTTGGCCATACTACACGATCCTTGAACAATTGGTTCACTCCAGGATTAATGATCTATACAAGTGTATAAATATAGAGAGAAGAAGTCAGCTGACTGGGCCAAGCAGATCCTTCAGTTCAACGTAAGCAGAATATATATTCTCTCCTTGTTTGGGTTTTTTAAAAAGATTCTGCAATGGTTATATCACTTAGGCTCCAATGAGAAAGAACACCTATAAGGTGAACCCTTAAGATAGGCTCATTAAGGGCATGAGGGGAGTGTCTTTTCTTGACCTGCGGTAGTGTTTGGGGGAAACTAGTCAGTAGTATGATGGGGCCTGATAGGCTCACCAAATAGAAGAGAAAAATATGACTTTATATTTCTAGAATTTTTACACTTTTCAAACCACTTGAGATGTAGTAATTCTCTCAGCCACCCCACGGGCAGGTAGGGCTGACACCTAATTTGGTGCCTCCCCCCACCCCCCGGCCACACACACCTTCTTCTGTAATAACACCAACAGAATGAAAACATTCTTCACCCATGTTGAGAAAAGACAGTCATTTGGTTTTCTAAGACATTTTTTTTCTTTCATATTTTGAAGGGTGGTGTAGACCAGATTAAAAAACATGGCTCAGGGAAGCAAGAAATCATTCCCCCAAGTGTTTATTAAGTGAATCACAAATTCATTCAGCATGACTGCTCACCCGGAGAAACAAAGGCAAAATGGTAACAAGCTGTGAGCCTCCAAGTACCTTCCACTTTAGGTTCTCCCTGGGAAAGGGTCACAAGTGTAATCATTTCCAGCTGTCCCTCCTGGCTTCCGCTGTCAGTGGAAATATCCAGGCAGGATGAATACGCTTTCTGACTAGACTCTGGACTGGCCTAGACAGCTTTTTGGAAATTCAGGATATACTTTTCCTGAAGCTTCTTAATTTCTCCCATCCCTCCCTGATTGAAAACATCATTTATCCCATTACAGCATGTGGAAAGAGAGCGGAGGGAGAAGCAGACGGGATCTGAATTCAGGATAAAAATTACTCTGTGAGTTTATTATTCTCATCCATAACAGATGACAATTTTCATGTCATTTAGCTGTTTCCAGAACAGAATCACCCAGAGAGATATTAAGTACTATTTTTCATACTATTTATCTTGAGGGCCCCAATGAGACATGTACACCTACATTTAATGACGTGATCCATAGCTTGCCTGCTTCCTAGAAGTGTTTGGTTAGGCATTATGATTTCCTTGGCCACACGTGAAAGAATCCCCCTCCTTCACTTATGCTGTAGTGGGTTCCAAAGACTGGGACTGGCTGCCGTGTCTGAGAACTGCCTGGAGCCCTCAGTTCTAAAGAAATTTGTGGACTCGTAGTTTCTGAAATAACTCTATTCCTCATTTGTTGGATGACAGCTACTTTAATGCCGTGACTCTCCCATCGGCTCTTACATAGGCTCAGCCCTCTCTGATTTGGAATCTCTTTGAAACCCTATGATGATGTGTCATTTCAAGGGCAAAAAAGCAAAACTGTTATAAATATGGGCAGATGCTAGAGTCCCAAGGACTTTCAACAGGCTACAGGCCCCTAGCTGCTGACATCAGCAATGTGGTTCTTCTTACACAGTTGGGTTTCAGACTATGGTACTTTCCAAGTATCATTTCTACTTTATGTAAAGAACATGGATTCAACACAGCTTCTGTTGAGTTAATGGATGATATTTGAAATGGATCTTTCTCTCAGCCATTCCTACAAATTAGCGAGAGGACTGGACCACTAACCCATTCCCAGGGACTAAGATAAAGGGCAAGAATCTGACTCTGTCATTCATCAGAGCTGAAATTGTCTTTCAGTGGTTAGAACATCCAGCTGGCTCCAACTTTACTGGATAACTTAGAGCTTTCTAAGGCGGTAGCAAAGGGAGATCACAAGCATCACTAAAACAAACAAAAACAAAAAAATCAGAGTAATCAGGTAGAAACTAACCACTCTGCCCAGAAACAACCTGTTCTCAGTCTGAACTTTTAAGTGAATGGATTGTTAACTTGAATGGGATAAGGATACAGGCTAAATAGTTCACCTACGAATAAAGTCCTCTTAAAAATCACCCCTTCAGCAAATACTAATCCAGCAGGGCCAAGTTCCTGGCTAAGTTCTGTATAGGTACCATCTCCCATAACCTTCACAACTGTCCTGTGAGGTGGGTACTTACTGGCCCATTTTATAGATGGTTTACAGATGATGAGATCAAGGCACAGCCTGGCTAGCTAACTGGTCCAAGGTCACACAGAAAGTAAGTGGCAGAGATAGAAACATGAAAACAGTCCCAATTGACTTTAAATCCTGTTAACCATTCTGTTATACTGCCTTGATGGTAGAACAAACTACCTGGCCTCAGTGGATTAAAACTGACAATGAAATAGCAATTGTTACTGAGTATTTCACTCCTTGTGTCATCTGTGGCGACCCTTTCCCTCTCCCTGGCCTCCTACTTGCTAGGCTTCTAATGATACTTATATTTTTCATTTGGCAAATCTCCTTTTGCATGCTACCTCTTTTTTTCTCTTTGCATTAGAGTGATGCATATTTCATATCAGCAACAAAGTATCCAGGAGAGATCTGTACCCAGCAAGATGGAAGGAGTCTTCCCAATTTGGTTGGCTTGTAAACTTGACACATGCTGCAAGTCCTAATGGAGCTTCCTGCCCTGTAGAAGTCTCTGGTTTTCCACTCCCAAGATTTCTAGGCCATCCAGAAGCACATTTCTTACCTCCACAGGAGCAAGTTAAGGCTTCAAGGCAGAATCCAATTTTGTGATTTTTATGCCAGTTAGGAAAATGATAAATAATTTTTGCTCTTTGAAAAATGTGTATAATAAGTTATGATTTCTTTTTTTTTAAAGATTTATTTATTTATTTGAGAGAGAGAGAGTGCTTGCAAGCATGAGTGGTGGGGAGGGCCAGAGGGAGGGAGAGAGAAAATCCCAAGCAGACAACCCCCCTGAGCGCAGAGCCCAACCCGGGCCCATCTCACCACCCTGAGATCACAGCTTGAGCCAAAGCCAAGAGTCAGACGCTTCAGAGACTGAGCCATCCAGGTGCCCCAATAAGCTAATATTTCTTATTAAAAAAAAGAATATATATATATATATATATATATATACTCACTATAGATATAGATATATGCATTGATATGCCTAAACATTGTCTGGAAGGTTAAACAAGAAATTAAAAGCAGCAGTTACTTCTGGAGCTGCTGGGAATGGGAAGTGGCATCTGAGCAGAGGAGGAATGGGGCATTGGGTGGGAGGGAAGCTTCTCACTCAACACCTTTTCTTATTTTTTGATGTTTGAAACACAAGAAATCACGGACTACTCAAAAAAAAAATTAAGTTGAAGAAAAAAAATTGCTCTTTTACACTGAAGGTAATCCAAGTTTACAATGTCACCACAAGATTAGTTAGGAGTTAGGTTAGTCTAGAGACAAATTTTCACAGGCAATGAGTGGAAGTCAAAAGCCTCAAAATATGTGGTTTCCTTACTGCACACACAAACCATGTAACTCCAGTAAGGCTTTAGGAAGCTGAGATAATAAGAGAGCAGAATTTACCAAAGCATGTCAAATATGAACAGGTTCTCAAACAGCAAAACAACAAGTGGGGACCGCTGCAGGACTTCTCAGAGCCCTTAACATGCCATTGTGCTTTGAGACCTCAAGAGGTCTTGAGGGAGTAGGCAGTGTTGTCTAAAATTATTTAATGATGGAATTCCACCCCCCCCTTTAAGGAGTATCTCACATAATTAATGTTCTATGGAATACATTTGGGAAAATGCTAGATTGTCAAAGACCCTCCCAAATAAGAGATTCTGTCGAAACTATATGTGGAACCTTGGGTTCTACAGAGAAGTATTGTTATAACCACCACATTCACCAATGAGGTGTATCTTCGACCAAGATCTTCCTTTGGATAAGAAGTATACATTCAGTTCACTGCTGAGCAAGTCAGCTGAATGCTGAGAGAGCATCTGTGTAAGGTGCGTGGGGGCGCTGGGCCTCCAGAAAGGAGTAACTAAGGTGCCTGACAAGTGGGATTAAACCGCTTCCCACAGCAGGGAGAGGGGTGAAGCCATCACCAGGGGCAGGTTCTAATTCTGGAGATGACATGACCTCCTTTACTCGAATCTCAGAAGTGCTTGTTTTGAGCTGGAGGACCCCATACCCACTTCGGAATCGAACGGAGCGTGAGCCCTGGCCTTTGACAGCAGCGGAGCTCATCGCCCTTCCAAGCAGGGCCATGTCAGTGGGCAACAGAGCCACAGCCGCGGGGTGGGGCCAGGAGAGCGTTTCCATCTCTGTAAATGGGTAACTTGACTCTCGTTCTATGGCTGAAAACCAGAGGGGCCAGCAGTTTCTCCCGCTGTGCGCTGTGACGAGTCAGGAGGCAGGTCCCCGCGTGCACTGTGAATGTCATCTGTGTCTGCGGTACAGCTGCACTTGAGGTCCCCTTAACCAGCACAGAGGAGCTGTGAGAAGTGAAAGAAATTCTCTGTACGTGAGCCTTTTAAACTGACGCGGGCGATGAAAATAATAAACAAACAAAGACCACTTTGAGATTTAATAAAACATGTTTAGATGGATCCTTGCCTCTCGCAAAGTCCTCATCACATCCTTGAGAGCGAAGGAGGTTCTCACATTCCTATTTTATAGAAAACCAAACAAAAACTCAGAGAGCCTCACTAGCGTGCCCTTAGTTCCACAGCCAGCACGTAATAATGTGGCGAATCCAATCCACCTCTTCTGGGGCCAAATCCCACCTCCGTCTTAGGATACCTCAGTTCCATGGTCATAGCTGCCCCATGAGGGTTTATTCTCAACTCTCACTACTCGCTATGAGACAGTATTACAAATTCACAAGGCCTCTTCCTGGCTCCATCACACATACCGTGGCTCCCTACCTCCGCATGATGCATTACCATCACATCAGCGACACTTTGTCTGAAGACCTTGCCAATGGCCACTAGAAGATGCATAGACGAGGGCCAGAGAGTTGTCAGGGTCTCTGAGTAGGATTCCTGCACTGGGTGAGATGGGGACCTGGGTTTCTTCCACACGGTGGTTCTCGAAGGTGGGTGTGCAGCATAACCACCTGAGCAATGTCAACGATGCAGACAGATTGCGTGGCTACATCACCAGACATTCTGCTTCACTAGGGTTTCTGGTGGAGCCTGAGTGTCAGCATGGATCCTTTTAAAGATTTTATTTATTTATTTATTTATTTATTTATTTATTTATTTATTTATGAGAGTGCATGAGCCAGGGAGAGGGGGTGGAGAAGCAAAGGGGGAAGGAGAGGGAGAGAGACAATGCTAAGCAGACTCCCCCCTGAGCCAGGAGCCCATCTTGGGCTCGATCTCCTGACCCTGAGATCATGACCTGAGCCGAAACCAAGAGTCAGATGCTTAATGGACTGAGCCACCCAGGCACCCCTGGAGTGTCTACATTTTTAATGAGTCTCCTAGGTGATTCAGTTCCATAGTTTGAGCCCACCCTTCTTCAGTTCCAGGAACCTGCGGTGTTATCAGAATAAGTCTAGTGTTTCAAATAATTATTCATCCCACTCATCAATAGCTCTTTGAGTGTGCTTAATTGCACAATCACAGAAAATCAGTCAGTGATCAATCAACATTCAATTCAGTTCAGCAGACATCTCCAGTTTACTTCATGCAAGGCTCTGTATGAGGCTCTCGGTATATACAACATGACCTCTGAACTCCACAAACTTATCTTATTAGATGAGATGGATGTGTACACAAATCACATAATCCAGTGATTTTAAGAAGCAGAATTACTGGTGCACTCCTGAAGCACAGAAAAGAAAGGACTTACCCTGCCTGGAAGCTTTGGAAAGCTCCAGAGGCGGCATCATTTAAGCTGAGCCTGGTCTCCCAACAGAGAAGAGGCATTCTAGTGGGGGGGGTGGGGGGAACCACTGTGAGCAAAGATAAGGAAAAAGGAAAATATAGATGTGTTCTACAAACCCTGAGAAGATAATCTATGATAGAAAAGTAGCGGTAGTTAATAAAAATAGTTTTTTGTTTCTTGGCTTTTTACACTATTTCATTTAATCTGTTCAACTACCTGTTAAGTTGGAGAATCATTCCTATTTTAAAGGTGAAAATACTGACTTGGTAAAGAAAAAAAAAGCCCATAGGACCTGTAACAAAATGCTACTTTTGGGTGATGGGGAGATAATGGGATCATAGAATGATGACGCTGCTATTGTCAATGTAGAAGGGGAGTATTGGTGGTTGATAAAGCCACGTAGAGTAGGAAGAGAAGATATGGAAACACGCTACACCAAAGTGCAAAATTCTACGCAAACTCATGCCTTCTTTAAAAATGCACATGTATTATCCCATTCTGTTACTTAGTAGTCTCACCACCCAATTCTCACTGTGCATTGGTCATGCTCAGATTTGGGTCTCTCTAACTTTCCTCCATTAAAAGACCCCAGGGTCCTTTGGAAGGTAGCTGCCTTCATGTCTTGGGGCTAAGGGAAATGTCAGGATGGGTCTGGGACAGTCCATGCCACCAGATAGCGTGCAAACTTTTATAAAATGCAGAGGAAACGATCAAAGAACAGAAGGGCCAACTGAAAGGGGCTTCCCTTAGCCAGGCTGAAGCAAGGATGAATTAGCCTCTTGTCCTAGAAAAGAGCATTGACCACGCAGACTCAATCCCTTCTCTCTTTGGAGATGAATTGTGCCAACCAGTGCTTCCTAAACTTTTCACTTCGTGGCACCTGTAGAGAGGGATAACATTTATCTAATGACGTATTAATTTGTGACACACGAAAGGCTGCCCTCCCCTACAGGTCCTGAGCACTGAGGCTCCGAGCAGCTCAGGGTAGAGGGGGTCTCTGTCTTGGCCCCCTGTAATTCATGGGTAGCAATAGGGAATGGCACAGTAGGCTGGTTGCAAAGTTCTGCCTTCAGATGGCCCTTAAAAGTATGATAAAATACCAGTAGGGTTTATATTCCAGTAAGGTTTATATTCATTTTCAGTAATGCTAAGAGGCCAAATTGACAACTCAAAATGGCGGGACAGTGTGTGAGATACGGCCAGGTGTGCCCAATTAATGAAGAAATCATTTTCAGAAAGGCATTAGGTTTGAAAAATGTAAATCTGTATGGAAGACAGAAAATTAGAACTCTTACGTTGTAATAAGTGAAACATAGTTATAGAAAGGAGCTTGGTTGGAAAACCAGAGAATAAGAACTACCTTAGATGCTGCCACACTCAGACACTGGAACCAGGTCCTTCTTCTTTGGTCAGATGAGATAACTAAAAACCACTAAAATTACTGTGACTTTCAGAAGCCAAACATAGAAATAAATGCAAATAAAATAAGAGTATTTAAATCTAAGGTATAATATTACAGTAACTAGTTTTCATTTCAGGGTACATATCAGCTTTTTATCATTTTAATAGTCCTCATGTCTTTTTAGGTGCTTAAATGCCAAAGATAGTTTATTATGGTAGAACTGTGGTTTTAACGAAATGTTTAGAAGTATTTGCATTAGCAATCAATATTTAAATATTTGGGAAATTTTAATTTGATAGCTACATATGTTTTCAATTTTTTCAGTTTTGAAGTATGTACAAATATTTAAAGGAATATTGATTGTTTAAGGATTAAAGAAATCCTAATTATCTGATAATTCATAAGAATATTAAGCTGGATATTAAAGCACAAAAAGTAATGAGTCCCAAAGGATGCTCAAATGTTAAAGAATAATTTATTGATGGTTCCTGTGATAGAGCTCATTTAATTTAATGAGCATACATTAATTAATTAATTTACTTATTATTGAGATATAATCAACATATAACATTGTATTCACTTTAGGTGTACAACATAATGATTTGTTATTTGTGTATATTGTAAAATGATCACCACAATACCTTTAGTTAACATCCATCACCACACAAAGTTACAAATGCTTTTTGTGTGTGATGAGAACTTTTAAGATCTACTCTTAGCAACTTTCAAATTATGCAATGCAGTATTGATAACTATAGTCACTATGCTGTTGCTGTATGTTAAATCCCAAGAACTTATTTATTTTGTTTGTATCTTTTTACCCCCTTCACTAATTTCACCCATTTCCTCACCAATCTGTTCTCCATGTCTATAAGTTTGGAGGATTTTTTTGTTTGTTGTTTTGTTTTTCTGTTTTTGTTTTGTTTGTTTGTCTTAGACTCATATTTAAGTGATATCATGTAGTGTTTATCTTTCTCTGTCTGGCTTATTTCATGCAGCCCTCAAGGTCCATCCATATTGTTGCAAATGGCAGGATTTCTTTCTCTTTTTCCTCGCTAAGTAATATTCCCATACATTATTATTTTTTTTTTTAGTGAAAAACTTAAAAATGCAAATTAAAAACCCCATCCCCATTTGCCCCACCCCACTCCATAACACACCACATACCTCCACAAATACAAGACAGCTAAGTGAATCAACACAGTTACTCAGTGCTGCGGCATTTTTGTCTTCTGACCCCTCACTCAGTATTTTCTTCTGTGCCTCATGCAACAGTGTGACAGAGGTAGAGGTAACTGGACAGGTAAAGGGGACTTAGTCATGAGAGGCCTTGACAATCCTGATCATCTGACACAGGCAGTGAAGTATGGCAGAACGTGGACTGGGAAAGAGATACAGTTTATTATCTTAGGTCTGTGAGTTACTAGTGGGTGACTGGGGGAAATCTATTATTTTTCCTATGCCCCATTTTCCTCACTGGTTCAATGCAGACTTTAGAACTGCAGTTTCTAATGTCTCTTCCAAATTCTCTAATTCTGTGAAATATTGTGAAGGAGGCTGATTAACTTCTGGAATAGAGAGAGCCTTGCTAAACTTTCAGGCCCAGCTCCTCAGGATTTACCAACAAGAGTGTAAGTACACTCAAGATGGTCCAAGAAGGTCCCACAGTCTTCTGTCCTTTTCAGTTTTTCAGACATTAATTGAAATCTTTGGTATCATCCTGGTGTTCTTCCCATTCACTTTGTTCTTATGAGGCTACTCTTTCGCAATAATTTTATTGGACTTTTGGAAGGCAGAGAAAATGTCTTTGGGTCAGGCAGCCATCTTAACTGGCACCTCATCACTTGATTTTTGAGTATCATTGCCTTACAGGGGCCTGATGTCCTACCTCTTCTTCCTGTCAGAGACACTTCCACATAGTAGTTAAAGTAACAGTCTGAAGAAATGGATAAATCTAAGTTTATTTATTTGAATATAGACAATTGTGTTCTTTAAAATACAAAGATTTCACTATCAGCCCTCAGTGTTTCAGATGGTACTTTCCAGTATTTTTTGGCTTTGGTTTTGGTTTAATAGTCCCAATTCCCTCCATTTTAAAGCAAGCTTGGAAGAGAAGAAGGAGTATCTCAAATTTCAGCGGCAGTGGTAAAATTGCCATCATAAAGCTTTGGCCCATATCAGTGGTTCTCAAATTTTAGCCTACATCAGAATCACCTGGAGGGCTTGTTAAAACACAGACTGCCAGACCCCAACCCTAGAGTGTCTGGCTCAGTATGTCTGGAGTGAGGCCTGAGAACTTTCATTTCTACCAAGTTCCCAGGTGGTGTCAATGATGCTAGTCCAGGGACCATACTTTGAGAGCCATAGGCCTACATGAAATACAGCATTTAGGTATTAAAAGTAGATACATGATTTATTTATTCATTTGATAAATGTTGAATACTCTGTATTGAGCATTGTTATAGGCACAGGGTGATGAGCAAAAAAAAAAAAATGTGGCTTCTGCTCTCGACGAACCTTTCTGATGGAATTTTCCAGTTTTTTTTTTTTAAGATTTTATTTGTTTATTTGAGAAAGAGAGACTGAGAGAGAGCAAGAGCAGGGAGGAGAGGGAGAGACAGGTTCCCTGTGAGCAGGCGTCGATCCCAGGACCCTGAGATCAGGACCTGAGCCAAAGGCAGATACTTAACTGACTGAGCCACCCAGGCACCCCAGGAATTTTCCAGTTTTTAAGCAGAGATTTTGATTAGAAGTCTGCTCAGCACAGAAAGTCTCCTCATGGTGCAATAGCATAACATGTTCATTCTTTTCCTTATGCTTCATTGTGGTTGTCTTATTTATTTTTCCTTTCAGTTTTATTGAGATATAATTGATGTTCAACACTGTATAAATGTCAGAGGTAGACCATAATGACTTGGCATACATATATTGTGAAATGACTACCAAACAAGTTTAGTGAACATCCATCATGTTCACCGGGGCTCTCTTACTCCTCTTTTAAGTGGAAAGTCCCTTCTCTCCAACAGATCCAAGTCTCTATTCCATCTCTCTCTCTTTCGGAGCCCAGGCCTTGACCAGCGTTGTCCACCTTCACCTCCACCATGGCAGTTAAGAGTTCCTAACATACCCTTTACTCTACACTGATTCTAGGAGCTAAACGTAAGCTTATTGATAGATTTGTTTGGAATCCCAACCTTCCTTTTAGAGGATCTAAGGTAGAATTGAAATCACCATCACCAAAACAACCAGTCAGACCACACGGTCAGACGGTGTTTGTGGTGGCCGGGGTGGAGCTGAGGGATTGGAGACCAGGAAACAAACAGGTGTTTGGGTTAGGATTGTACTAACTGGAAAGAAGCCAAGAATAGTCAATTTCTTTGTAATACAATATTCACCTTCTATAAATGGGGTTTGTGCCTAAAAAAAAGGTAATGTGGTCAGAATGAACTGGAGAATAAGTTACAGAATCAAATGGCCATCTGTGTTTTCTTGACTAGTGTATCTTAATTTTACTGAAAATTAGTTCTGAGCCAGTTATAATTGAATAAATAGGTCTGAGATCACATTTTTATTACAACTGGGTGAACTGGAAATTAACTGCCACAATCTGGTCCAAATACAATCAGATAACAAGGTAACCATGTTCATCCTGAACTACAATGTTACATAAAAATAGAGGAAAATTGCTTTAAAGCTGGAAGAATCTCTGAGATCCTTCCAGAATAATAGTATCAAAGAGAGGTTATGTGTGAGGTTCTCACCTGGAGACTGGTCTAATCCAAAGTGAATCTTTATTCTTCCTCCTACTATCTCTGTGATCTTAAGAAAGTTTCTTTATCTCTCTGAGTCTCAGTTTCCTATGTGTACAGAATTAGAGATTAAAAAGTATCACTTATTAAAGAATTAAAAAGTATCACTTATTAAAGGGAGAAATAAATGACAATGTAATAATGTACATGAAACTCCTAGTACAATGCCTAGCACATAGTTATAGCTCAATAAATGGCAGTTACCATGTCGTCCAACCCTATCATTTTACAGATGAAGAAACTGAGCCTCAGAGTAATTGAAGTAATTCAAGGACAGGGCTAAGACAAGAACTTGGAATTTCTCAATTCCAACCCAACCCTCTATTCAGGGTAATTTACCATTTATCACTCACTCCATAATTTGGATCTTTCAAGTATGTAATTTGTGAAAACTTGAACTGGGCTGAAATACATGTTTTCCTACTTACTGTGAAAATTGGGTTTCAAATTGGATATATATATATATATAAAACCTACCTATGAAAAGGGCTATTTTCAAGCTCTTCAATAGTATCTTTTATTAAATCAACCATAAACATCATTTGTAAGCAAGTTACAGGTCATTCTTAACTGTTTAATTGAAAGATCTATTCTTTTTTTTTTTTTTTTAAAGATTTTATTTATTTATTTGACAGAGAGAGACACAGCGAGAGAGGGAATACAAGCAGGGGGAGTGGGAGAGGGAGAAGCAGGCCTCCCGCCGAAGAGGGAGCCCGATGTGGGGCTCGATCCCAGGACCTGGAATCATCACCTGAGCCGAAGGCAGCCGCTTAATGACTGAGCCACCCAGGCGCCCCTGAAAGATCTTATTCTTGGAAGCACTAATTTGAGTGTTAATTAAATCGGTCTGAGTTGTGGTACACACTTACCATGTGCCCAGTAAAAACTGATGACCTCCAGTCACACCACCTAGCAATACAGGAAATCACCAACCCAAGGTGTCCCTAATGGGAATAGTTGTCTCTTGTGAGTAATTTCAGTGAGAGCACAGTCATTACACCCAACACATCTAGTTCTGTATTTTAACTCTTATGATGGTCAAAATGTCCCTCAAGCTCTCAGATAATCTTAAATCTAGCATCTACATGGCACTTAATATATTCCAGAAGTTCCAGCCATCATTGGTCAGCCTGAGAGTTTCTCCTACCTTTCAGTGACAGAGCCTGGGCAAGTTGTGGTTTGTTTATTACGCAGGGTAAGCATAGCCAGACCCCAGGTAGTTCACCTAGTCCAGATAGGAGCCAGTTGTCATGGACAGAGGTATTCAATATATGGTAGTTGAATTGAAAGTGTCAAAGATGTGTAGAAATCCATTCATGTGAGGTATGTTGATAAAAGTGATTAAAATTTCATTTTAGAGAATGACCTACAGAGAGTATGCCCATGAGGAAGATTTGACCTAATGAAAGAGAAACAGAGAGCTGGACAAATTTTTTCAATGACAATATGATTCCAGATAAAAGATGTATTGGCCAGAATAATTTGGGGTTCAAGAGACAGAAACCTACTTGAGAAGAAAGGGGAAACGTATTGGCTCATGAACCTATAGGAAGATGAAATGGGGCTGGCTGAACTCAGGGCTACTGACCTTCTCTCTCCACTCATTCTCAGACTAGCTTTTCCATAAGGCAGGAGACACATCTAACATTAGTCATGCGTCCGTATCCTTAACAGCCTTGGTAAGAGAGAAAATAGGTCCTCTTCACTCTGTTTCAGTTGAAATAACTCAGGGAAGGACTCTGAAAGGCCTGACTTGAGCCACATGCCCACCATGGAC
Organism: Halichoerus grypus; assembly: GCF_964656455.1. Taxonomy (NCBI): domain Eukaryota; kingdom Metazoa; phylum Chordata; class Mammalia; order Carnivora; family Phocidae; genus Halichoerus; species Halichoerus grypus. The sequence goes on from NC_135718.1 coordinate 61,965,255, forward strand.
AATCATCATGACCAGGGACGTGAGGTACCCATGAAAGGGGTTAACTTTCTGAGCACCCAAAATTTGTCTATGACTGCCAGCACTTATTGAATACTTTCTTTGTGCCAGGCATAGAAACTCTCTCATTTATTTCTAAGGTAAGGATTATGACTCTAGGAGGTGTCTGTAGGGACACAGTGAATTGTTCTGAGGGATACAAGGGAGCCTGGCCTGGAAGACGAGAGAGGAGCCCTAAATCACTGGTGAAAATGAAAAGCTGGACCCCCACAGCTGGGTACCCCCTCTATTCCTGAATCCACAGGAACAAGAGTGAATTCCAAAGGCAATCCCCTTCATCAGCACCCCCAGCTCTGAACACCTCTCTGAACTGGGGTGGATTCAGGTTTAGGAGGTCTAGAGTTTATACAAGTTGGGATCCCCCTCTAAGAAAAAGAATACAAAAACAATTTACTTTTGCAAATTTTAAAACAACATACGACCATGCAAACAAATTATGAGTGCCCCTTAGCTGTGTCCCAGAATACAAGCTTCATTGGTTTCATGACAAATCCATCTCTGGTACCCAGCAAACTGCAGTTGGAGCCAGGACTTAAATGACATCTAGTACTTCAAACACCCATCCTTTTTTTAGAACACCACCCAGTAGGACCCCTCCCCACGGGCACTTGTCTTTCGAGAACTTGTACAATTCAGGCTCTTTACTAATTTAGAATGTCCTTCTACCTCAATTAACTCAAATCCTGGAAATGCATCATTTTTGTAATTATCTGAAACTGACTTCCCACCCACCCCATTACAGGCATGATTTTTCTTTCTTTAGCAAAATATGGTCACTGACTAAGGAGAAAGAGGCTTGAGAACACCACTTATTTCAAGGCAAACACTTTGGCCTCCATGTCACAGGCTTGAACCTGACATTCCAGCCACAGCACTGCTGAAACTGATAGTCTAGTCATGTAGGGGATTTTCCTGACTCTGTGTCTGTCTCCCCATGGCTGTTTATTTGTACTGCTGTCTGCTTTGGTTTGGGACACTGACCTTATAAGCTGCTTCCTCAGCCCAAGCCTGCAGCCAGAAAACTAGGAGTTTCCCTCTGTGCTCCTTGCAGCCAACTGGAAGGAACTAGCTATTAATTCACACTGTGTAACTGGAGAGAGAGAAATGGAGAGACAGAGAAAAAGAGAGAGAGAGAGAGATATTGAGAGAGGGGAGTTTTTTAAAATCCACACCAAGCCAGCTGTGGCCCTCTGGACAGCTGAGTCATAGACGACCAGGCAGTTCAGTTGGAAGGCACACTGTACGTGCTAACTCTTGGGTTCCGGCTAGGGCGGGGGATGGTTCAATAAAAAGGGAGGGAGGATAAAAACAGAAAGCCACAATTTAATCTCCGATAGCACTTCTTTCTGAGACTTGCTGTGATCAGAGGTGAAGGACAAGAACCTGGTTCCCCTCCAAATGAAATTCCATCCTCATGTGGTTAGTCAAGAATCAATTAGAGAAATCTGCGTATTGCTGTTTTGTTTTTAATACATAAATTACAATAATTGCTAGAAGATGCTGGCTGCTGACTTTTTATTGGAAATGGCTAAAGGTTGTCTTGAAATGTTGGCCACTGAGTCACAAGTTCATAATCAGCTGTGTCATAGCTGGATTTGGCAATCTCACATCATATAAGAAGGTCATTATCACAGAAATAATTGGAGTGATGGTTATGGGTCTAAAATTTGTTTGAAATGAAAAAATAATCGCTGAAAGATGGCAAAAAAAGAAAAGAATCTAAGGAACATAGATATGAGCATAGCGAACTAGCACTGTCCTGAGCAGGGAGTTCATTCCAGGTAGCATTTCCTGGGTAGTGGAATTAACATGTGCCCACTTGCAGTGGGATCTACTCATTGGAGTTATCACTGGTTTGTTGTGTTCGTGATACAAGAACGATCCTCATGGAATCCATCAACCATCTGCTGTCACCCCTTAGTTCTGTGGCTAGAGAGTCCTCTATGTCAATCTTGTCTACCCAAAGTTCTAAGTAACTCCCAGGCCTGTTCTTTCCACTTCTGTGCTCGGAGTATGGTGTGTTTCAGAAGGAAACCACAGGGCCATGCTGATAGGATTTCCCATAAATCCCCACCATCAAGACCCAGGTGGGCCCAAGGCTAGGCAGTGATCCCTTTGTTTATCTCTTCTTACTGTTGTCTTGTTCCCACAAAGTGTTTCTCCTCTTCTAGATAGACTAGACAGATAAAAGGGGTGTGTGTGCATGTGTGTGTGTGTGTGTGTGTGTGTGTGTGTGTGTGTGTGTGTGATGAGGAGATAGGAACCATGGTCCCTTCTTTGTGGATGACCTGAGCACACTCTTGCCTCAGGCCTCGGCTGCCAACGTCCTCTCCTCCCCAACTCTAGATCTTGTTTTGCTCTAAGTTAGTGGTTTTCCACCCAGTCTAAACTAGAATCACTTGAGGCACTTTAAAAAGTACAACTAGCTGGGGGTCCCTGGGTGGCTCATTCAGTTGGGTGGCCGACTCTTGATTTCGGCTCAGGTCATGATCTTAGGATCCTGGGATCAAGCCCCAAGTGGGCTCCACCCTCAGTGGGGAGTATGCTCAAGGATTCTCTCTCCCTCTGCCCTCCCCCCCACTCATGCACGCATGTGCACACACTCTCTCAAATAAATAAATAAATCTTTAAAAAAATTAAAAGAAAAAAGTACAGATATCAGGGTACCATCCCACCTCCAAATTCTAGATTCAGATCATCTGGTATGGCCCCACAAGGGTAATCAGTATTATTTTTAAAGCTCCTCACATAATCCTAATGTGAAATCACCAGTCACCTCTCAATTGCTTTCTTACTGAGGTTACAGCAGCATTTCAGTGTCTGTCATGTAAAGGTCTTGTAACATTTAGCAGAAGTTCTTACACAGTACATGGAAAATCTTGGTTAACAATCACTCTGGTTGGTATAATTAAATTCATTTTGGTTTTGTCCACTTCTAAGGAGAAAGCAGAAAGCCTGAGTTTTGGTCCAGACTCGGCTTGTAAAGCTTTGGGCAAGTACCTTATCCTCTTTGGAGCTGTATTTCCTCTCCTAGCAAAATGAATTGCTTAAATTAGATACTTTTTGAAGATTACTTTCAGTTCCAGGCTATCAGGATTATACAATCCAATGGGCTTTTGTTCAGTACCATCATTAAATCAGGCTATCGTTTATCAGCTGTGAGACCTCCTCCAAGCTCCTCAGGTCCACAGGTGTGAAATCAGATGGGAAGACAAGGTCCAGGTTTCCAGATCTGTTGTGCAGAACATCCCTAACCCAAGAAAGGCAAAATGGATTCCCACTGCACAGCAAAGAATCTGACAAATCTTGAAGTAACACATCTAGGTTGACTCTGTAACTCAAAAAATTTCCAGTTATTTGACCATGAAGCTACTGTTTTTTGTAAATCCAACTGACATCCCATAGAACTAACTGTGATACGTGTGATCAGATTTCTTCCACTTCTTAAGTTCTACTGCTTTGTGGTCAAGGCCACAAGTTTGTTAGATAAAAGAATGAATAATTTATTTGTTTCTTTGACATGGAAAATAGAAGATTATTTGTTCACTGCTCCACCCCAGCCTTTGGCTGCTCAGCAGGCAAGGACACAATCTGCGTGTTTTGGGGCTTGCCTACTTTTGAGGAGACAATTTTTGAAATGAGATGAAATGTCAGAAGTCATTCTGGCTCAAGTCTAAAATGGATTCTAACTCTCTTCACTGTAACCTGTATGAAATAGGTCGTGTACAAAAGAAGTAAACAAGAGTTGATCACTAACGCACTTTCTTTAGTTTGGTCAAATAAGACCAATTTCACATAATCAAGAGTTCAGAATCAGAGAAATCATCTATGGAGGCAACACAGAATGCCAAAAATGGGTCTAATGTTAGACTTCTCGGCTGGCCAGGTAACTTGGGCTCCTCACTTCATTCTTTTGTGCCTTGGCTTCTCATCTGTAAAATGGACGTAGTAATTGTCCCTAATAAGAGTGACTTAATTATAGAAATAAGTGACTTAATATGTGTAAAGCACCTAGAACAATGTTAGCACATGGTGAGCACTTAATAAATCTTTTATTATTGTCTGGACCACGAACCACCACTTTGTGATCGATGTTAAATACATCTTGTAGACCTATTTTATTCTGGCCCACAAAATGAGTATAATTTTCACATTTGAATGCCATTAGTGGAGTTTATACTCTCTAGTTTGCCTCAGGCCCCATGTCTCCCTGTTGTCATATCTGACCACTGCAGGCATGTATTACCTGCTGGGCCCCGGGTCTAGAATGCAGACTTAGTAAGGCAGAAACTCAGTGTCATGTTTCAATGCTGACTCATCAGTGCTGAACAGGTAGATGGGCCTTTCTTAGTATTTGTTGAATGAACAAATGAGTACACACACACACATACACCAAATCCTTTCTACGATACCCTGTGCAAGGAGTTGTATTAGCTTTCATATCAACATCTCCATGATAGGGCATTCAGTATCTCCTCTTCTGTATTTGGACATTTCTGCTTGATGGGAATTTTTTTTTTTTAAGATTTTATTTTTATTTATTTGACAGAGAGAGACACAGCGAGAGAGGGAACACAAGCAGGGGGAGTAGGAAAGAGAGAAACAGGCTTCTCGTGGAGCAGAGAGCCCGATGCAGGGCTTGATCCCAGGACCCTGGGATGATGACCTGAGCCGAAGGCAGATGCTTAATGACTGAGCCACCCAGGTGCCCCACTTGATGGGAATTTATTTATACATTGAGCTTTTTAATTCTCATTCAATTCTCTGACGTTTTGAAGGTAGAGGACACACTGGAGAAAATCTAGTCCACTTCTCTTACTTAACAGTGTTGGGAGGCCTAGTGACTCCCAGAAAGTCATGTCGCATTGTTGTGATCCCAGCCTGTGAGTATACACTTCCCTTATGAATTGGCATGCACCTTTGTAGTATAATTGAGAGTCTCTCATGCCTTTAAATGCCAGTTCCTCTGGCAGTCATTCAACCATCCTTTGAATCCTGAAGAACTTTCCAAATCTACTTGATAATCTTCTCTTGAAATGTAATCCTGAGTTCCTTCCTTTGTCAACCAATACCTCAGTTATAAATTGTCAACCAATACCTCAGTTAATTAATCCTTTGGTGAGGATGAAGATGAACAAGAAGAATGGAACACAGCATAGGCCCTAAGGCGGAAGACATATGTTTGGAGGATGAGGGTCTAGAGGGGAGAATAGAGGAGGGGGCACTGGAACCAAGCCTCATCTTCTTCACAAGAAGGCCAGACACAGCCCAGATCCACATGCAGCCTGGTCAGGATATTGCTCAATGTTCCCTGGGGATGGGATGAGAGTGGGGGATAGGCAATGCCTAACTTAATATAATCAACATGCAACAGGCTTCTTCACCATTAAAGGGAAAAGAAAAAAGAAGAAAAAAAGATCTATTAGTATACTTTCTAGAGAATCTCAGTTCTAGCTGGAAATGGTTTCAGGGAAAGTGAGATGATGCAAGTCCAGCTCAGCTGGAATCGCCCTCATTCCTTGGCTCCCCATTAAACAATAGAAATCTTTCATCAGGGATTGTGTGTCTCTCTCTCTCCTCCTTTTTCTCTGGAGTAGTGACTCTTAAACCCTTTTGATCATTGTCCTCTTGAGGCTGGTAAAAGTTATAAATGTTCTCCCAGAAAAAAATTCACAAACATGAAGAATTTTGCACACAAACTCAGGCACTATCCTCACCCCCTAAAACCAGTGCTCATGGACTCATGTTAGGAATCTCTGCTCTTTAATGTCTGAGGGATGTGTTGGGGGTCTTTCCCCTCTTGGCCCCTATGTTACCGGGGGCATTCCTCGGGATCAGGAGAAGGCAGGTGGTCCTGAGAACCTTGAATAATGGTAATACACCCAACCAATTCTCTGACCCTTCCAGTAGGAAGGTCCTTATCTTTATGCTCATGCCACCCTATGTCTAATTCTATGCTAGTGGGGACCACTCTGTATTATAACTATCCATTTACCTGTCTGTGCCATTATCTGTGAGCTCTGTGAGCAAGGTCAGACTTTGACTCCTGTCTTCATGCTTGTACCTTCAGTGATTGGTACATAGGATCTCAGTCCATTTTTGTGGAAGGGAAGGAAGCGGGGAGGGAGAGAGAGAAGGAGGGAAGAGAAAAGGGAGGAAGATATCCATGGAGTTCTCTAGAACTTTTCAAAACTTCTAATTCAATAGTGGGGAACTAGGTGAGAAGGGTGATCTGGTTCACAACATAGGTAGTCCTCTGGCATGTTAGTATGGTTGACCATCAGAGTAATAGAAGGCTAGACATTTTATTGAGCTATATTTGTTTATATTCAACAACATTCATGTCCTTGGAGAAATAGTCATGATGTTGGGCCTATTTTAAAGCCTATAAAAAGAAAGAAAAATTAGCTGGAGTAGTTGAGAACCTGCCAAATAGGATAAAAGCTTTTGGAGAATTCAGTGTGTTTGGCTAATGGAGATTTCAACAGCTGCCTTGCCTTCTCCCTCTTCCGTCCCTGATTCTGCCTGGGCAGGGATGATGTGAGAAAAGACCCTACGGGTGGAAGCAGGCACCCAGTGGGAAGGTATGGCTGGTGTGTGGTAGAATTACTCTGAGTCATGATAGGAGTTGGTAGATCAGTGTCCAGGCTTTACTGGCTCATCTCCATTAGCTTTTTAGCATAAATGTTGGTTTTATTCTCTCAGCATCCATTTATACCTACACTGGTAACAATACAATTGTTTTCCTTTGGGCAGTGACTATACTCAAACTCTAAATCCTAGGTCTAGGTGGTTATGGTCTTTGACCCTTTATCTCTAGAGATAACATGTGGACCAGATCTGCTTAATCAGTGTATTGCAGCTTTTCAATCATAACAATCCACTTTCAGGAGCCATAAGACCTAAGCCCAGCCAATGAGTCAATTCTGGGATGCTTGTAGGAATTATTAGAAAGAGAAGCTCTCTCTCCATTTGACTGCAAGCCAGGAAGATATAAGCCTGGATCTGCTGGGAGCCATGAATGATGAAGTCAGATGTGTGCATGGAGCCAAGACAGAGCAAAACAGGGTAGAGATGGAGGGCAATTGGGTCTTGGGGGCTGTCTGAGCCCTTGTATCCATCTCTTCTGAAGTTTTCCAGACCCTCCTTTCTTTGGGGAATGTTGGAGCCTAAGCCAGTTTGAGTTGGGCTTCTAATCTTATGAATAAAGGAGTCTTGTCTGCTATTTCTCTTTTCTGGCCTTTCGTTTTTTGTTAAGAACCTACCATTATGACTTTGACTTTTGTAGATTTCCTCCTCCCTCTCCCTATCTTATTATGTTAATGCTATTTCCTTGGTGTCTTTAATAAATCTATTTCCATTATGGAATATGGATGGGAAGGAAGTGTTCAGAGAGTGACCGTAACTGAAGTGAGGTCTTCTGTTAGACCATCGGCTAAGAAACTGTCCCTACGGTTTGAAGTGTTCAGGAGTCCAGAGAACCCCATGGAAGGTAGTCAGGATGCAGGTTCTCTGTCCAAAGATATTGGTATGCAGAACTTCAGTTGAGGAGTATAGTGCCTGTGTTAACCCATACTGAGCAGCCTGCCAATCTGGTATCGAGCATAAGATATGCCATGGATTGCAAAGTTGAAAAATAGGAAAGAGTGGAGTGTGTCAAGAAGAAAGGAAGAATGGTGGAAGCATTTAGCAATTTTTCAGGGTAGAAATACTAGGTTACCAAAACAGCTCTTAGAACATAAGCAAACAAACAAGCAAATAAATAAAATTATTGTGAGTTATCAAATGAATTAAATTTAGTATATTATGCTTTAAAAAGCACAGCATGCATAATACACTTCAGGACTATTTTTATCTACTCCAACACTGCAAAATTTTCTAAAGATTTGGCCTGGAAAATAGTAAGGTTTGATTATCTGGAAAATTTGCTTGTATGCAATACCTCTTTCTCTGATGATGCCTGATAAATTGAATACTACTACATTAGACATTATCCTGCTAAAAGATGAATTCTCTAAAAGGTCCTTTGTAAGTCTATCCTAAAGGATCCTAGGGAAGTACTTCTTACATTTTGAAAGTAAAGGTCATATGTAAAATGCTATCTCAGGTGCAAAAAAGGAGAGACCCAGGGTCACCAATAGTTCAGGGAACAAATGCTAATGATCAGTGGGCAAGGTGATAGTGGGGTTCCAGTACTGGTCACGCAAACCTATGTCTTTTCACTCTCAGCCAAACAACCCCTTTCCCATCTAGGTCTGATGAAACAGTACCCCCAAACCCCAAACTCCAGGAAAGTGGGCCTCTGAGATGTGTTGAGATAGAGTAGGACATCTTACTATATCCTCTCCACAGGATCATTAGCCTATTTAAGAATAAGGAAATTAAGAAGCCCACACATCTAGTCAGAGGACAAGGCCCAGCGGAGACTCAGAAATTCCTGGCTTGCACGAATAAACTCTGACTCTCAGTTCCTACTGCCAACTAAATGGTGACAGACTGAGGCCTTTAAAACACTCCAAGGCAGACGACATATCAACCAGCACCACCTAGTGGAACAGAAGCTTTAATCAACTCACAACATTATCTTTACTCTTGCAGGGTTGTTTATTCATTCAACTATAGACTTGTGAGAGCTGATTCTGTATCATGCACCTTGCAGGGAAAGTTGGAAAATTACAAGGAAGAGAAATGCGTATGCCAAGAGCTGAAAATAGTTTGACCTTTGGAATGCTCTAGAAATGTGGGGAGAGAGAACTGAAATGGCTTATCATCATTGACCATCACTGGGATTTAAACTACTAAAACAACAACAACAACAACAACAACAACCAGGAAGCATGTATTCTAAAGTGACCAAGGAGAGTATTATTTTTGAAAGTAAAAGCCATATTTAATATGCAATCTCATGAGCAAAAAAAGGAGAAAAGGTATAGATATTTAGAGGAACACCTTGGGTTTGGGTCTGCCCATTCCTCTCCATCCAGTGGTCATTTGTATTCAGTCAGTAGAAGGGAAGCCATGAGAATTTGTTGGTGAACAAGAGATCAAAGTGCATAGAAGCTAATCTAGAAGCTTCCAGTTGAAAACTGCACTCTAACCCTAAGAACCAGAAAAACTGTGATTCTTACCTATTGCTCTCTTAATTGTGGTTGGCAGATTGGGAAAAAAAGTATAACTGGATAAATTGCAAACTTCCCCTTGTCCCAGATACCATTAGAATGGCCTGATTGATGTCTGGTTATGAATTCTCAAGTATATATGTATAATTTGGACTCTTGAGCGCAAATACGTAAAATCCCAACTGGAACTAACTTAGTTCAGGAAAAAAAGTTTATTGGAAGGTTTCTGGAGATATTTTATATAATCAAAGCAATAGTTGAACATCAAACTGTGCCAATGGGAGCAGTGCCTCTGGATGTCAAGAACAATGGGAACCAGGGGCTGGAGGGGTACCTGGGCTTTCTTGCCTCATCCTTACCTTTGGTCTCTCTCTGGGTCAATTTCACTTTTTCTCATTGCAAATCAATTTTTCCTTTATAATGAGAAACATGACCACTGAACATTCAAATCTCTCTTCTTACTGCTTCTGCCACCTAAGAGAGGCTGGCCCCCTTTCCTCAACTCTGATTTTTAAAATTCCATGGGGGGACTGATTGGCTGAGGTCAGATGCCTACAGATGTTGTGCTGATAGTGCTGCAGATACCCTTAAAAATTATGAAATAATGGCATTTTGGAATCACCACTACAACCTCCCATTAGACCTCACACCAGCCAATTCCTCACATTAGGAAATCTTCTTCATTTTGGGACTCTCTCTCTCAGACACCTCCTATATATTCCTGACCATCCAGAATTCAACAGGGATAGGTCACTTGCCAGGGGAAACCAAAATTGCCTACATGCAAAACAAATCAGCTGCTGAAGTCCAATCCACACCCATATTCATATGGGAGAGCAAAATAGTTCCAAACATAAGAATGTTGATTCAGAACTGAACAAAATCATAATGTTGCATGTTCATTGGGCTAAGAAGCTGGAAAGTGCTTCAACCTGGGCTTTTTTCCACGATGAGAAAACCAGAAGAAGAGGATTTTTATCTATGCCTAGGCTCCTCGAGTGGGGAAACAAAAATATCTCTGGAGGGAGGTTGCAAGGGTTGGATTTGAGAACAGAAAATTTAGGCTTTCCTGTGGTTGTATGTCCATCCATTAGTCATGTCTCAAAGTTTCAAAATCATTGCCTATACACGGCACAGCCCTATTGCAAGCTTTTGTTCCCATTGCCTAAAATGTTGAAGCCCCTTTCCCCCTACACTGTAAGTCTAGACACTTTTGCAACTAAATTAAAGCAACTTGGGTTAAATAGTTCTCAAAAGTGACAAATGAAAACAATGGAGTCAATCTTTAAATGATTGAATTAGTGTGTTCTTGTCCTAGTTTTCAGCTGCTATGGGTAGCTGGTCCTGAAAATCAATCTAATATAAGATAGCATTCTAAATTATGACTATGATTTGTCAGGGTATAAAAGACTCTGGGGTAGTATCAATTTTCTCCTCTTCATCCCACTGAGATCAGGATTTCTCCGTCAGTAATTGCAGTGAACCCAGAAGAAGAGGTGATAATGAGAAGAGAGGAAATCAATTAAGGAATGACACATAAGAGCCCAAAATATGGGTAACTAACTTCACAATCATTGTGAATAGTTATTTTATCCAAAAAGCAATAAACCATAATATTTAAATGGTAGCTCATGAAAGAATTGAGAAGTTATTAGTACAAAGATAAAGAGATTCCATCTTTGGTAGAAAAGATAATACCAGTAAGCCAAAAGAATGATGAAATTAACTACAGGAAAATGGGGAGGATTATCAGCAGAAGGGATCTTTGATGGGAAATGGGGCAGGTTGCATCACAGGACACTTGATGAAGCCAGTAACCCATCAAAATGAAGTTCTGTCTTGAGAGGGATTGTGGTAAAGGTAGATGAGATGAAGAGGTAGAATCATGGATTCAAGTATGGGTTGAACCACATAATATTTGTGATGGTTACAATTAAATGTTTCACTCTAAGCCCTAATTTTCTTCTATAAAATAATTGCTTTCTGATACTGAAGACCAGAATTTTCAATTCATTGGTTGGTGCTAAACTATATTTCTGGTTCCAGCGTAAGAAAAATAAACTACCACAAAATAATTTGAAATCCACTCTTTGAAGATCTAAATTTATAAAGCCTACTACATGATTAAAGATGTAACTGGCCCTTTTGGGGCAATAGACGTTGACATAGAATACCCAGAAGCTCCACTATATTTTCTCTTTATCAGAATTGGGTGCATACCTGGTGTGGAAAAGATTTCATTTGTAAATAACCTTTCATGTGTCCCATATAAGAATGCTGAGGAAAATGTTCAGGGAGAGGAGCTAGATGATTGGAAGGCCTCTGAAGGGAGTAGAAAACAGAAATATAGTCTTGGGAGGGTAAACTAGGGACCATTACATCTATGTTATTGGAATTAAGTTCTAAGTTGAAAAATTTGTATTTGTATTCATTAATTATGAATCTAGTACCTCTAGGACCCAAAAGCTCTTATGCAGGGTCACCTTATTTCACTCCTATATTATTCAGGGATCAGGGTTGCAAGAAACAGAAATGCACTCAAGTCTCTTAGGCAAAGAGAATTAGTAGGATTAGAGTCCTGATAATAGGAACATCCAAATCTCTATCTCCCTCTCTCCTCCTGACCCAACTCTTTTGTTCACAGAGCAACTTATATAATTGCTTTCCTGAGATTAGAGCCTTAGCTTTTGAAACAAAACTTTATAGTTGTAGCACCTGCTGCTGACTTCTTCTCTTTGCACCCAATTCCAAATCAAGGAGAAAGAGACTCTGATGGAAACAATTCAGGTCAGATATTGACTCCCGAAGTCAACAAATATTATTGAGCACATACTATGTGCTAGGCACTCACTATTCAAGATCTTGGAGCCCTACCATGGACAACACTGATAACCTCATGTGCTTACATTTAGAGTCAGGATGGGGTAGGGTGCATCATGGATAATAGAGAGTGAATTTTCTAATAGATGCTCAAGGATGATAAGTGTTAGAAGGATATCGACAAAGCATCTCTGAGGAGGTTTGAGTTGAGCAGGAGCCCTAAGAAAGCAAGAGAGCAGGCCATGAGAATAGGTGGGAGAAGAGCCTTTTGGTGAAGGGCCAGCAAGTGTAGAAGCGCTGAGGTGGGCCCACTTGGAAGACCCCAGAGGCCGAAGCAGACCAGGCAAGAGCAGAGTGGGCCGCAAAGAGGTCTGAAGTGGCACCAGACACAGCCACGTAGACTGTGCTAAAGTCTTGGGGAGCCATTAGAGGGATTTGAGCAGGAGAGTGTCAAGACCCAACTTTTATCGTACAATGAAGTTTGCCCAAGGTCTTCTAGCCAGGAAGTGGCAGACCCAAGATTTAAGCCTGAGCAGTCTGGTACCAGAGCCCAAGCTCTCAACCACCATTTGACTCCCTCTAATTATGATGCAGGGTCTCAGAATGAGATCTTCATGAACGTTTTCAGACAGTCTGAAAGTTCACTCATGCTCCCAACCACGCTTGCCCTCTGAAAACAATGAGAGAAAACCTAGCAGTTGGGGCCTATTTTATAGTCAAAAGACACAGGCATCTTGCTATGACCAATACTCCACTCAGTTAATTCGCCGTTGAAAGTCCTGGTTTTAGCTGCCAAGTATCTATAGTACTACTCAGAAGAGGTTTTTCTCCAACCCCTACTGCTCAGTTACCTTCCGCGTATCTTCTATAAACAGCACGTGGATTACCTTTTTTAAGCAAGAGGGGGAAAAAGTCACTTAAGCAGGGTCACATAGCAAGGTCGGGACTATGCTGGCAACAGCGTTTCTGAAACGGCGCAAGAAAGTCAACTGCTAGGTGTTATACGCAACTAATGAATCGTTGAACACTAAATAAATAAATAAATAATAAATAAATAAATAATAAATCTGACATCCAAGAGTTTAAAAAAAAGAAAGAAAGTTACCTGCAAATGGATGGCTCTGTGAGTATGCTGCACTTGCAGGAAACTCTAGAGCAGATTCACAAAATAGGAACCTGCTTTCTTTAGAAGAGTCCTTTTTTTTTTTTTTTTTTAAGATTTTATTTATTTGAGAGAGAGAGAATGAGAGACAGAGAGAATGAGAGGGAAGAGGGTCAGAGGGAGAAGCAGAAACCCCGCTGAGCAGGGAGCCCGATGTGGGACTCGATCCCAGGACTCCAGGATCATGACCTGAGCCGAAGGCAGTCACTTAACCAACTGAGCCACCCAGGCGCCAGAACAGAGTCCTTTTCAAAGTGCATATCCTTTGTTAAAGAGTGAATGTGTTTACATGATGCATGCTCCGCATAAAAGAATGCACAGTGTAAAAAGCAGAGCACACAAGAAACCACTTCTTTCCTTCAAATTGTAAGACACCTTGATGGACTGATTCCAACTGACCAGAAGCCTTGATTTGCTAAAATTGGAGCCCTGTGTCAGTTTGCAGGAGGAAGAATCAGATCATGTGGCAACAGCTTTATTATAAAGAAGTCCAACCCTAAGTGCTCTGTGGTAGGCCACAGGGTGTCACGCACACACAGATTCAGCCCGATCTACTTGAGCAACGGGACTAAATGGTTAGAATTCATATTTAACTGGATCTATTCATTCATCCCATAATATTTGTTTGAGTACTTACTACATTTCAGGCACTGTCCTTGGCCCCAGAGAAACGACTCTGGATGTTATAAAGGCCCTTCTCTCATGAAGCTTACACTGAAGGGAGATAGACAAAAAATAAACAAATATGTAATGTCTCAATTAGTGATACATGCTTTGAGGGGAAAAGGTAAAGCGGTGCAAGGGTGAAAGGCTGAGGGGACAGTGGGAGTGATTTTTTTTTTATCAAGTATGGTCATAAAAGGGCTCTCTGATTAGGTGAAAGTTGAGCAGAGATCTGGTCAAGACTATGGCATGAACAGAGAAAAAGTTGCATTTAGTTGCCATATTCTGCTAAGCCAAGGAAGAAGATAGGTGCATTTCAAGAACTATCTCAGCAAGATTTTTAAAGGAAACATTAACCCACAGCTAATTAGAAAATCCAATTAGCCAGAATTCCTCCTAACCCTATTTCCTAGGCATTGCAGTTATAGGAAAGCAGCAATATATACATTTAAGCATCCTTGGTAATTTATCCAGAGACCACATGGTATAGTGGACAAAGAATGGTTTTCAAAATAATTGAAGAGAAGAGGCTATGTAATTGGTGGGCTCTGCTTAGAATTCCAAATCCATCTCTTAGTGGTTTTGAGTCAACTGGTTATCCTACCCAAGTTCCACTTTACCTATGGAAAAAATGATCACAACCTACCTTTTGGACTGCCCATAAGGATTAAATCAGATGCTATATATAAGATCTGGGCACCTAGGATGTACCTAAAAACATGTTAAAACATGTTAATCATAGTCCCCTAAAATCCCTAGAGAATAACTAATCCATGAAGAGTGTTGCAGAGGAATGTAATAAACATAAAATTTTATTTCATTTTCCAGAAACAATTGTAAATTTTAGAAAATCCAGGAAACCAGTACTCAGCAGCACTTAAGATTTATTGAAATGATTATACTACTACATTGTTGGTGTCAGTCTCCCATCTGGACTATTTGTTTAAAATCTTCTATTCCAGCTAAATAATCAGGTCAACAGACAATAAAGAGAATGAGTACCACGTCTAGAATTTGATACTAAGTCCCAACATTATAACAGCTAGTCAAGCAGACTGGGCAATATACTTGGATACAACCGCTCATGGTCTACAAGATTTTCCCTCGGTCTAGTGGGATGGGTCTAAGATGGGCATCCATGAATTTCCATGTAACACTCATTACAACAATTTTAGAAACCCAGTACATACTTCATTGGATTTCCCTAAAATAGAATGATGGGACCTGCTCAGTTCTATTTTAAACTGACTTGTGTATTATTCTTTCCCTTATTGCATATTTACAGCATTAGGGTTTGAAAAAATTCCTGCATCCTGTCTAGTACATAGTGCTGCATGTGGTGGTTTCTTTATAATATATGAATGAGCTATTTTCTCATTTCTGTTAGTTATTTGAGGAGGCTAGTGGCATCAGAGCTCCAGGGTGCTCATTATTCTGCTCTTTCCAAAATTAGTTTTAAGTTTTCCATGGACAAATCTAGCAAAGAGAGCTTGAACCACTGTTGAACATCCCCATGCTATCCTTATCCCAAAAAACTTTCTTCTGAGGTTCACACCATTTTTACAGATGTGATTCCAGACTTTCTCACAATGGTAAGGTAATATCTTGCTTCATTATAAACCCCCTTTTACCATGGGTGTGAACTCTCCTTGAGCTGGCATTATGTGCATACCTGGAATGAACCCCACTGACTTGACATCTGAGGATTTTCTTTAAGCCTTCTAGGGGACTCAGCCCACTCATGGAAGAACCAGAGTGCCTAATACTTGTCCATTATTTCAGAGGCCCTTGTATGCTTACTAGTCCTGGAATAAGTGGACTTGTCAGCTTTGCTTCCCAGTACCAAGTATGAAGTCAATGGGAAGCACTGAACCTAGTTAGATGGGCGTTCTGATAAAGTGATAATAATCAAATCTATATGAAGAAGTCTATTGCTGGAATGAGTGTCACTTTTAAATAAAACTTTGTACCTCATTATTAAAGTTTGCACAACACTTCCAAAGATATTAGCTTTTATGATCATTGCAAGTCAATGTGGAGGAAATTACCATGTTCATTTTACAGATGAGAAAATCCAAGGCTTAAGAAGTTAAGCAATTAGCCCAAGATTACACAACTAGTAAATGTCAAGTGGAACCGGACCCAGGTCCTCAGGGTTCAAGTCTCCTGCTCTCCTCTTTCCCCCGAGGTCATCCAATTCCTATACCCTATAGATTACTTATTCATTAGTTCATTACATCAGCTACCAACTTCTTTTTTAAAGATTTGTTATTTATTTGAGAGAGAGCACAGTAGGGGAGAGCTTGGGGAGAGGGAGGGAGAGAATCTCAAGCAGACTCCCCACTGAGCGTGCAGCCCAACTTGGGGCTCCATCTCATGATCCTGAGATCATGACCTGGGCTGAAACCAAGAGTTGGAATCTTAACTGACTGAGCCATCCAGGCACCACCCTCCAACATTTTTTAATGCTGTTTTGCCTTATCACTAGACTTCTGATTTTCAGGTAGCCGATAGGTCATGGATCCTCAAAAAATCTCTAAAGTCTGAAATGGATTGTCTATTGAAGAAGATGGTGAGCAGATAATAAAATTACAGCAGAAAGATGTAGTTCTGGGGCTTAATGACAAAAGAAGACATTTAATTTTCTATTTCATTCCTTGTAAGATATACCTCAAACCCTTTCTACTCTTCAAAACCCATCCTGTTCATCCCAAATCACAGTGGGATCCTTCAGCATTTACTATATAGACCTTCAGTCTCTTGCTAACTACTATCCAGATCCTTCAACATTTACTATTTAGATCACTCAATGGGTATTTCATGATGAATGCCTTGTGTACCTACATGTTATTGACTTGTATTATTATTGTTGTTGTTGTTATTGTTATTATTGTCCTGAATTGACCTCAACTAGGGGCTAAGCTGATAGAAAGAAAGCAGGAGCCATATCTTAAACTTTTCTCAATTCCTTAGATTTAAGGTTGCCTATCAAAATATTTATAAAAATGGAACCAGACAAAATATGTTGTTACAGCTAGATAATTGGGTAGTCACGTGATCCAGAAAGGCCAGGGAGATATAAGTAGATTCATTCTGGAAAAACTTTTGTTTCCTTTTAAAATGGTCAGGGAGAAGAGAACTTGCTGGCCCATCCTTTCTCTTTTCTCTTGAACTGAATGTGGACATATGGTCTGGTCCTGTAACTGCCATTATGTGACATGAGACGCTAAGCATTAGATTGAAAAGACACCAGCCAAAAATGGCAGGGCTGAAAAATCATGAGAAAAATCCTGTGTCTTTGATGACATCAATGAGCAGCCCCACCAGTATCAGCAATCACCTCCCTCTAGTCTTCTTATTAATGAGACACCGCATGTTTGCATTGGTTAAGCCATTTCTAACTCCGACTACATATATTCAAAGTTTCCTACTGAAGTTGAACCACACATCTGTCTTTGAGCTTCCTGATAGACAAGACAACAACAAAAAAAGAGATACTTGATCAGTTAATATTTGTCATTGTCCTTAAGGAGAAAAATATCAGTTACTCAAGGGAAGCACTGCTTTTCATGGAACTTAGTTCTTCAACAAATGTCTCAGGAAGGGCATCAAAGAAAGACCCTGAATTAGGTAGAAAACATATTCAAATCGTATCCCCACATTAAATGCAAAATTGTATTTCATGTGGTTGTTTCTTGGAGCACTTTTTAATGTATATCAAGGACATAATACCAAACCCTCATTCAGTGAAAACAATTATATAAGAGATACGGATTTTGCCATTTGTGACAACAGGGATGGACCTAGAGGGTATTACGCTAAGTGAAATAAGTCAGACAAAGACAAATACCATATGATTTCACTTATATGTGGAGTCTAAAAAGCACGACAAATGAATAAACAAACAAACGAAAAGCAGAATCAGACCTATAAATACAGAGAACAAACTGATGGTAGCCGGAGAGGCTGGGCAAAATGGGTGAAGGGGTGTGGGAGAGACAGGCTTCTAGTTATGGAGTGAGTAAGTCATGGGAATAAAAGGCACAGCATAGGGAATATAGTCAATAGTATTGTCATAGTGATGTATGGTGGTAGCCATCCTACCAGAATATAATGTAAAAACTTGTTGAATCATTATGTTGTACCCCTGAAACTAATGTAACATTGTATGTAAACTATACTGAAAACAAACAAACAAAAACAAACCTAAATAACAAGGAAAATAAAGAGAGAGACACATAAAAGGTCATATGGCCTTTAATAGTGTTTTGTTGGGCTTTGAAATCATATAAATAATAAATAATATTTTTTATTTCTTCATCTAAGGAATTTTGATCCATCTAGGTTGCCATACAATCGATGGAGGACAAAACATTGTTCCCTATTATATAATTTAAAGTTTCATAAGACAAATTACTCTACTATAGAAACTTCCCAAAATATTGCTATGGAGGAAAGAGGTTTTAAGATCTAATCGGCTTCCCTAGTCTTCTATGACTTCATTAATTAAATCATTGCTTAACTGTCTTTTTCCTGGTTAGATGAAGTCTGAAGAAGGTCATTTAATTGGGTCTTAGTCTATCAGACGAACCCAGCTGGCCCATTGCTGAATTAGGGAGAGAGGAAATACTGACTCAACCCATTTGAGCAGAGAGCAGCGTGGGCAGGGAGGGTCAACCTTACACATCTTTTATTGCAAAAGAGCTCCAAATCTCTTGAGACTGGATGAGTGGGAGAGAATGGATTATGCTTCTGAAGTAGAAACTATCTAGGAGAACAGGATAACAACCTTTTGGTACAAAAAAAAAAAAAAAAAAAAAAGAATGAGAGCCTGCCTTCAACATAGGCCACCATTTGACCATTTTGGTATCTGTGCAATAATTGGGAGTTCTAAGCCTTAAGAATCTGCAATCATTAATACAAAACTGGAACTAATCTTAGCCTTGGTATTTTGTCTTAAAAACAGAATTGGCCCTGTGATCCATAAGTGACTCATTGAGGAAATACTTGGGCATGCCGCACAATATGAGGGCAATATTTTAACAACAGACAAACATGTATTACATGGGGAAGAATCATAAATGAAAGGAAAATAAATTAAGGAGTCAAGAACCAGAGGGAGGCTCACAGCAAGAGGCAGATACCATTACCCTGGAAGTGAAACGCCAGCACTTTGGAAACAAAACATATGTGCTGGAATCATCAATGAACTTGAAATGAGACTTAAGAAATACCCACACCAGTTTGCCTTCCCTTCCTTTTGTGCTTGCTGCATGCCAAATAGTTGAATATAAAGTGTCTTAATGGATGTAAAAGCATTTTACAAATTAAGTGCTCTGAAAATATAAGCCATTATTATCATTATTGAGAAAGAGGAGACCACCATGTTACTCAGATGATGATGTCTAATAGCCAAATAGTTTCCCCAGAAGGAAGCTATGAAATTCTAAACAAAATTAAAACACATACACACACACAATTTTTCAGCGTTTGGTCTTGAACTGGGTTATAGCTTCCTACCAATAAGAATCCCTTTTCAACATCCAGGGTGTTCAAATTGTGGTAACCAGGAAGGAGAATGTACTTTTCTGCACTTTCAGAAGAGCAGAAAGAAGCTGAGCCATGGCCCAGAGTTCCTAGGCCAGGGTTGGCAAATAAGCAGAGTATTGCCTTTTCTCCTCCCACACTGTGGCAGACATTGATAATCCATCATGGCACTCTGTGAATCTCATCAGCAGCCTGAGAATTCTTGTCCACACAGTCTTCCAGGAAGCTACTATCAACTAATCAGTACACTGAACTGAAAACCTACTTGCCGTCTTGGCCCTCGGTGCACGGGAGTGCTATTTTAGCTCTCTACCCAGCCTGTTTGGTAGAGTGGCTCCAACTCTGGATAGAGACATCCACTTAAGGAATAATAATTATGTCAACGATAAAAAAAAATCAAGAGCAACAATAATGATAATAATAATACCTGCCATTTAGTTAGCCCTTACAATGTTCCAGGGAACAGGATGAAGTGCTTTACATACTCTTATGACCTCCATTTTACAGAGGAGAACACTGAACATAAGTTAATAACTTGTCCAGACTCACAGATTTAAACCCAGTTCTCTGACTCCAGAGCCCACACTATTAACCACGCAATGAATAGAACTTGAGGTACAGAGGCTTTATAACATGGTTAATTATCTGCATCCATATCAGAGCCTCTATTAATTGGAGAAGGAATTCTGCCCTTCCTTCTTTGGGGGGAAGCTGGTAGGTCTGTCTACCTCCTGAGAAGTGACACTTGCTGAAGTTGGAGGTTACTCTAGACAGCACAGAGCGAAATCCAGTCATCTCAGACTTCAAAGTATTCAGCGAAGTTCTCACAGTTTACACAAAAAGATTTTTATAGGAAATGAAGATGTCATCTCTCTACTTCACATGTACAGTCATCCTTCCCCCTCTTCTGCCCCCCGCCCTGACCCCAACCCTAGGGCTTGGCCAATTATCGCAAAGACGGAGCATGTGCTGATTTCAGGCAAAACGTCTTCAAACACAGTGGGAAAACCAGTCAGACTTTCTGGGCTTTCAAGAGCTATTTTGGTAAGTATTCTCTTAGAAAATGAGAATTTTATTCAGATACTAGATAATAGTCCAGTCTTGGTCACATCCGGGACACGACTTGAGTTTTGTCTTTCCAGAAGTATCATTTATGGACATGGGAACACAGCCAGGGGAAAAACACACACAAAGGTTTATAGCTTTCCAAGTCTTGCTTGTGGTGAATAAAGGCAAAATTAAGGCAACCAACTTCAAAGTGATGATACATCCCGCTTTATCACTAAATCCCAACATCTTCAAATTTCCTGCTAGTCAACAAAGATTACTGAAAGGGTGATAACAAGATAGGACACAGAGAATAATCAATTATTGAATCATTCTCTTATTTATGAGTCTTAGAAGGAGTAGGTACATTTCTTCTGATGGAGTGGGCGAAATTGTTTTTATTAACTTCTGTTCTTATTTGTGCTCTCCTTTCCCCCATCTCCATCCTGCATACTTAAACTCCCCCGTGTATTCTTTCTGCTCCTAATCCTTTTTGCTCTTTCTGCTTTAAAGTTCCCATCAAAAGTTGTCTTCCCTGGGGCACCTGGGTGGCTCACTCGGTTAAGCATCTGACTCTTGGTTTGGGCTCAGGTTGTGATCTCAGGGTCTTGAGATCCAGTCCCACATCAGGTTCCATGCTCAGTGGGGAGTCTGCTGGAGATTCTCTCTCCCTCTGCCCCTCTGGTTTGTGCACTCTCTCTCTAAAATAAATAAATAAATAAATAAATCTTAAAAAAAAAAAAAAAGTTGTCTTCCCTGAGTCCCTTACCCTTTGGTCCTGTCCTTTACTAAAAGATTGATAGATTAAGTCTGGCCAAAATATTAGTCCAGATTTAATAATCTTGATATTTCTAGCAGCATGTCTGGGCTCATGGGAATATGAATTTGAGTAGAAGGAAAGGGCTTTCTGATGCTCACTTAAAAATCAAACTATTTAGGCAGGCAGCCCTCTGATTATGAATAGGGGCAGGACCCATGCTGAGTTGAGGTGGATTGAGGTTTTCCAAGCTATCTCTTTCTAACACTGAATCTCATAAACGCAAGTGAGCAAAAGGGACAGCCCACAACTATCCTTCACCTCCGACTGGAAATGATGTAGACAGCTAATAAGCTAGAAGCAAAGGTCGCTACCAAACCCCTGCCAACCCCAAGGGAGAGGGCAGCTTCCATGGGCCTGTGCTACAGTGTGGAAAGCGACAGTCCCCGTCATGCAGGGAACATCAGTCTGTGGACTGTAGTGGCCGTTGAGCCATCGAGAGGAACAATTACAAGGCTCTGCTGACGTCAATTCTTGGAAAAGAGCTTTGCCTGTTTTAAAAAGCTGCTGCCCATTGATTGTATTAAGCCACATCACTTAAAGCAATCAAGGTGATCTATATGTATAATAATAGCCAGGGTGCTTGTCATTTCTGTTCCTGCTTCACAAGGACATGAGTGCGGCGAGCTAACTAGAGGTGCTCTGCTCAGAAAAGTTACTACTTTTTCTCTGCTCCTCTCCCTCCCTGCTTGTTAGTCCTAATCTTGACTACTCTTTTCTTGTCTCTGAGACCAAGTGTACATATACTGACCTGCCTTCAAATTCCACTATTGTCGCTTATTAAATGTGTGACTTTTTGTCAAGTTCCTTAATCACGTTCTTCCAAGAAATTTTTTTACCGCATGTGATACTGTTTCGGTTCTGCCTGCTTCTTTGTTTCACAATTGATTATTCTTTTTATGAGTACTATTTCTTCATTTATATCAGAAATGCTAAGCATACGTTTGTGTTCTGTTTTCTCTATTATTTGAATTAACATCCAATAAAAGGGACTTTTTTGATGTAGGGTTTTATGCATTTTGACAAACACAGATTCATGTAACCTTCACTGGTACTCCATAAAGAACATCTGACTAGGAATTTAAAATATTCTTGGACATCTACTCAGGAAGTGATTATTAGGCAACTGCAATGAGGAAAGTGGTGGGGGGGTGGAGTGAAGAGTAGAAGGAAGACTGTGTTTTGTTTGTTTGTTTTTTTATCAAACAGACCTCAATTCAATTTTCTTCCACCATGTCTATAACCAAATATGAACCCTAAGGGCTTGTGTTCTTTGTGGAAACACTAACATACCAGCTACGGAGCACGTTTACAGGGTACTGTTTTAAAACTCTTGACAGCGCAGGTGCTACTTTAGTTACCATGGAGAAACTAGGTCTCCAAGTGGTTAAGAACTGTCGTTTCTTCAGCTCTTATTACATCCCAGATGATATACCAAGCGTTTTCTATACACATGACAAAGCTTGACTAAGCAGGTCCTGCTATTAATCTCATTTTCCGGACGAGGTAACATCCCATGCTGGAAGGCAGTGTGGAGCCAGGATTCACCAGCAGGCATTTGGAGTCCTTGTCCAATGTTCTCACCATAGACTGACCACTGACCATAGACACTTCATAGCGTGGTGCTCTAACCCCCCTTCCGAGTCCAGGTCAGCCAGCCTGCCTTCGAACTCCGTGGTCTCTTATTAAATTGTGACTTTTGTCAAGTTACTTACTCTCATCCAAAAAACTTTTTCACACCCATGTGATACCATTTCAGTTCTGCCTGCTATTATGTTTCACAATCTTATTCTTTTTATGAGTATGATTTCATCTGTATCTAAAATGCTAAGTATAAAGTTTTGTTCTATTTTTTTTAATTAACATCCAAGAAAACTGACTTCTTTGATGTACAGCTCTATGCATTTTAACACACATACAGATTCATGTTAAACTTCTCCACAAACAGGTTACAGAAAAGCCCAGTGCCGTGAAAATTCCCGGTGCTGCCCCCTCTAGTCACACACTCCTCCTATGCCATTCCCCTGGCAACCATCGATCTTTTCTCCATCATCTTAGTTTTGTCTTTTCTAGAATGTCATTAATCGAAATCATACAGTATGCAGCCTCTTAACACTCTTTGACTCAGCTGAAACATTTGATATACACCCATGTTGTTAAATGTATCATTAACTAGTTCCTTTTTTTAAAAAAAAATTATTTGAGAGAGAGAGAAAGTGCATGGCAGGGAGGGGCAGAGGAAGATAGAGAATCCTAAGCAGATTCCCCACTGAGCACGGAGCCTGACGACGACTCGGGGCTAATCTCATGACCCTGAGATCATGACCTGAGCTGAAACCAAGAGTTGGATGCTCAACTGACTGAATCGCCCAGGCTCCCCTAACTTACTCCTTTTTATTCCTGAGTTGTATTTCATCATAACACAATTTGTTCATCCATTGATCTGTTGCAGGACATTTGGGTTGTTTCCAGTTTGGGGCAATTAAATTCATTCCCACCAGCAACATATGACAGTTCAAGTGCTCTGCGTCCTTCTCGGCACTTGGCATGGTCAATATTTTTTTTTTCGATTATAACATTTCTTGATGGTGGAATTATACTGGGAAACAATCACAACAAAGAGTAATCTTTCGAATAGAATAGTTCACAAAGTGAAACATTGCTTTGAAGCAACATGTGAAAGATTGTCAAATATGTCAGTATGGAAGCCCTTGGATTTATATGTAGACATCTCAGCAGTAATTCGTACAAGGTCTACTCCACATCACCTCTTATTGATGTGTGTGTCAATATTTTTTATTTTAGTTATTCTAATAGGTGTGGTGGTATCTCATCATGCTTTTCATTTCCCTTTCTCTAACTCTTAATGGTGTTGAGCATCCTTCCTTGTCCTTATATGCCATCTGTATATCATCTTTGGTGAAGTACAGTTCAAGTCCTTTGCCCATTTTTTAATTAGGTAGTCTATTTTCTTACTGTTGAGTTTTGAGAATTCTTTCTATATTCTGGATATAAGTCCTTTGTCGTATATGTGACTTGTAAATATTTCTCCAAGCATATAGCTTGGTTTTTCATTCTCTTAATGGTATCTTTCACAGAGCGAAAGTTTTTAATGCTGATGAAATCCAGTTTATCCTTATTTTTTCTTTTTATGGATCATGCTTTTTGTGTTAAATTTAAAAATGCTTTCCCTAACTCCAAGTCACGAAGACTTTTTTTCCTATGCTCCCTTTAAAAAGTTTTATAGTTGGGGCAACTGGGTGGCTCAGTTGGTTAAGCGACTGCCTTGGGCTCAGGTCATGATCCTGGAGTCCCTGGATCGAGTCCCGTATCAGGCTCCCTGCTCGGTGGGGAGTCTGCTTCTCCCTCTGATCCTCTCCCTCTCATGTGCTCTCTCTCTCTCATTCTCTCTCTCTCTCATTCTCTCTCTCTCTCAAATAAATAAAATCTTAAAAAAAGGTTTTATAGTTGTACATTTTACACTTAAATTTATTATGGATTTTGAACATTGGTACGGACAGTGAGGCTTATGTTAAATTTCATTATTTTGCTTAGGGATATCCAATTGTTTCATTACCATTTGTTGAAAAGACTATATTTTCTTTACTGAATTGCATTTCCATCTTGGTCAAATGCCCATTGACCGTATTTGTGTGCATCTTTTTATGAACTCTTGTTCTGTTCATTGACCTATGTGTCTATCCCTTCACCAATGCTACACATCTTGATTACTGTAGTTTTATAGTAAGTCTTTAAAAAGGGAAGTTTCAGTCCTCCAATTTTGTTCTTCTTTTTTCAAAATTGTTTTGGCTAATCTAGTTCCTTTCCCTTTCCATATAAATGTTAGAATCAGTGTTTCTGTATTTACAAAAAAAATCAGCTGTGATTGCATTAAAATTGTAGATCAATTTGAGGAGAACTGACATCTTAACTCTTCCGGAATCTTCCAATCCACTGAGAATAATCCAAGAGATTTAAAAGAACACGGTATGTTTCTTTTATTTATGCCTTCTTTGATTTCTCTCATCGGCATTTTGTAGATCTAAGCCTACACATGACTTTTAGATTTATACCTAAATAGTTCATTTTGGGGGATCTATGGAAATTGAAATTATTTTATTTCTGTTTCAATTTCTGCCTTGTTGGCATATATAAATATGATAGATTTTTGTGGGTTGACTTTCTAGCCTGCAATCTTGCTAAACTCAGCTGTAGAAACTTTTATGTAGTTTTGTCATATTTCTATATAGGCAATGTCATCTGTGAATAGGATGTTTTACTTCTTCCCCTTTCCGATCTCTATGTCTTTCATTTTTTTTTCTTTCCTGTTTTGCATTGCCTAGAACCTCTAGTATAATAACAAATAAGACTGGTGAGAGTAGAATCCTTGTTTTGTTCCCAGTTTGGAGGGCTAGGATTCAGTCTTTCACCAGTTAAGTATGAAATTAGCTTTAGGATCCTCGCAGCTGCCCTCTATTTGGTTTAAAAAGTTTCCTTCTATTCCTAGCTTGCTGGTTGTTTTTATCATGAATGGATGTTGAGTTTCGTGAAGTGTTTTTTTTGTTTTTTGGTTTTTCTCTGCATCAACTTAAATGATTATGCGGCTTTTTTCTTTTTTGGTCTATTAATATGGTGGCTTACATACAGTAATTGCTTTTATTTTATTCTATTAAAATTTTTAAAAATTGTGTTAAAATACCCATAACACAACATTTACTATTTCAGCCATTTTTAAGTGTGTAGCTCACTGTCATTAAGTACCTTATTGTGCAACCAATACCACCATCAATCTCAAGAATGTTTTTCATGTTCGCAATTTATTTTTATACTCACACTTTACCAACCTTTCCCTCTCCCTCAGACCTCTGATATCATTTCCCTTCCACTGGATAATTTCCTTTAGCATTTCCTTTAGAGCAGGTCTGCTTATGACACATCCTTTTGGTTTTTCTACATTGAGAAATGTTACTTCACTCTCATTCTTGACAGTAGAACAGTCACTGGATAGAATATTTTCACTGGTTATTAATTTGGAGTTGACTCTTTTTTTTCTTTCAGCCCTTTAAAATGTTTTATCACTCTCTTCTGGCCTCCCTGGTTTCTGATGAGAAATCTGCCACCATTCATATCCTGTCCATCTATATGAGATATACTGGTTTCCTCTGACTGATTTCAGGATTGTTCTTTGTCTTTTGCTTTCAGCCATTTGATGATGCCGTGTTTGGAGATGGACTTCTTTGAGTTTATTCCTTTTGGAATTTACTGAGCTTCTTGAATTAAAAAAAATGTGTCTTTTGTCAGATTTAGAAGGTTTTCAGCTATTATTCCATCAAATAATTTTTCTACTCCATGCTCTTTCTTCTCCTTTTCTGAGAGTCTGATGATACAACATTGATGTTAGAGCTTTTGGTATTTCCCACGGTTCCCGGAAGCTCTGTTCATTTTTAAAATCTTTTTCTTCTGTGCTGTTAATAGTGCATGTTTTACATTGATCTATTTCTCCTCTATCATTTCTGTTCTACTATTGAGCCCATCCAGTGAATTTCTCAGTTTGGACATCTTATTTTTCACTTTTGAAGTATCCATTTGGTTCTCCTTAGTATCTTTTATTTCTTCACTGAGATAGTCTACCTTTCTGTTTCAAGAGCATTTAGCCTTCTTTCTTACAGATAATCTGTGTCATCTCAGAGTTAACACCTGTTCATTGTGTTTTCTTGAGAGTTAAGATTTCCCTGGGTTTTCTCTCTCTCTCTCTGCTCCCCTCTCCTAAATAACTCTGGATTGAGTCCTAGGCATTTAGAATGTTATGTTATGAGATTCTAAATCTTGTTTAAGTCCTGAGGGAAAGGACTTTTTTGTTTTAGCAGGCAATTGTCCAGGTTCCGTTCAAGCCACATGTTTTAACTTGCTTTCTAAGGGCGATGTTTCCAGTATCAGTTCAATTTCAAAGTGTTTTCAATGTTATTCAGTCCCACATGTGTACCTTCCAGTGGCCAGTCTGGCACCTGGGGTGTGGTCTAACCTGTCAGGGAGTCTTCTAATCCTATGGAATGTTCAGATCCATGTACGTGCATATCAAAGGTAAGCCCAGTATTCATATATAATGTTAGGGAATTACTCTTGATTTCCCTTCTCTCTGCAATCTCACCATTATGTTTCAACTCACTGGGACTTCCAGCCAGAAAATTGAATCTTTACTTTTTCTACTCTGTAGGGTACTTCTTATGACTAGCGCTAAGCAGTAGGAGGACAGAGAAAGAAAACAAAACAAAACAAAAAACAGGAACAAAAACAAAAATCACTGCTACTGCTTTATTGCTTGGGGTTTGGAAAAGGAGAAAATAGGGGCAAAACCCGGATTGTTCTCCACTCTCAGTTTCATAGAATCTCCTTTTCCCTGCCTTTTGAAACAGAAATCTAAAGCTTCTCTTAGATCTCTTCCTGACAACAGCCAGGATGCCTTTCAGATTTGGGGCTGCATTTGAGTCCAGGCTCTGTGATACTGGAGGAAAAAACTGGTAAATTCACCTGTTTGGGTTAAATTTCAAATTCAGGTCTTATTCCTCAATCTTCATGTTGTTATATTTATTTATTTATTTATTTATTCATTTATTTATTTATCAGAGAGAGAGAGCACACAAGCAGGGGGAGCGGCAGGCAGAGGGAGAAGCAGGCTCCCTGCTGAGCTCGATCCCAGGACCCTGAGCTCATGACCCAAGCGGAGGCAGATGCTTAACCAGTTGAGCCTCCCAGGCATCCCTGCCATTTATTTTTTAAAGGTTTCACATAGCTGTCTCATGCAATCAGTCCAGGACTTTTAGTTGCATTCAGCAGAAGAGATGGGGTGCAGTGTGTTTATTCCATCTTTCTTAGACTGGAACCCTAAGTCTTTTAAAGTTATCTTCAAGTGTGCATTATTTTCATTTCATCTGGAGTGATTTTATGGCCTAATTGTTGATTTTGTTGGCTGTCCTTCGTTTTCTAATAGGCTATAAATGAAAACAGTCTTGGTGTCAATTTTTCCACTTACTGTTCCATGACCTTAAGTAAATTACTTATTTAAACTCTGTATCAGTAAACTTATCTATAAGATAGGGACACAGGCTGGAAGAGGAGGAGGAGGATGGGAGGAGGGGCAGGGGAAGGGGGGAGGGGGGAGAGAAAGGAGTAATCAGAAGGCTATTGCAGTAGTCCTGGAAAAAAAATAACAGTGGTTTGAACCAGGGTATTAGTGGTGGTAACATGGAGAGCCTCTTTGGCTTTCCTCCATCCTATATTCATAGTCTATTCATCCTAATGTTCAAGATGAATAAGAGGATGTGGTCCAAAAAAAAAGGGGGGAAAAAAACCTAGTGTTTCAGTTCTTTTTTTCAGCTGCCTCAAAAACAACCTTGATTTATGTTAAGTTTTAGTATGAGGAACTGGGTTGGTTTGCTCTACAGAAAGCTCAAGGGTGGGGCAGAAGGGGCTGGAGATAGGATAGTGTCTTCAAAAGGCTAAGGAAACACTGTCTATGAGACGAAACACCAAATATATGATAAACAAGCAGGTGGGCACAAATAGAACTACAGGAAAGACATTATTAGGAGTTAGTTTGGCTTAATACCAGGATGAACTTTATAATTATTAAAACTGGAATGAGCAGTTTTGGGCATGGGAAAATATTGGTTGTAGGATGATAATGCTTTTGACAATATATAAATTTTGGTATTTTTCCCGCTTACACTAGCTTCGTCTTCTTCATTTTGTTCAAACAGATTTGTGGAAGCAGCTTAAGTCAGTGACAGCCATTTTGCATGAGAATTGATTTTACTCTGTCTTTCCACCCTTGTTTCTTAAAGCATAATTTCTTAAGTGCTTACGCAAAGTACCAGGCCCTGTGCTAAGTACTCTAGATGCATTATCTTATTGTATTTTCACAATATTTTGAGAAACCTAATATCATTATCATCATTGTGCACATGAAAAAACAAGGCTTGGCTCTCTGCTTCTCCCTGTTCGACAGACAGCCGCATCTTCTGGTGCAGCGCCAGCCGCGTCCCTGAGACCCGATGGTGAAGGTTGGAGTGAATGGATTTGGCTGTATTGGGCGCCTGGTCACCAGTGCTGCTTTTAACTCTGGCAAAGTGGATATTGTCACCATCAATGACCCCTTCATTGACCTCAAGTACATGGTCTACATGTTCCAGTATGATTCCACCCATGGCAAATTCCATGGCATAGTCAAGGCTGAGAACGGGAAGCTTGTCATCAATGGAAAGTCCATCTCCATCTTCCAGGAGCGAGATCCCGCCAACATCAAATGGGGTGATGCTGGTGCTGAGTATATTGTGGAGTCCACTGGGGTCTTCACCACCATGGAGAAGGCTGGGGCTCACTTGAAGGGCGGGGCCAAGAGGGTCATCATCTCTGTTCCCTCTGCCAATGCCCCCATGTTCGTGATGGGTGTAAACCATGAGAAGTATGACAACTCCCTCAAGATTGTCAGCAATGCCTCCTGTACCACCAACTGCTTGGCTCCTCTGGCCAAGGTCATCCATGACAACTTCGGCATCATGGAGAGACTCATGACCACCGTCCATGCCATCACTGCCACCCAGAAGACTGTGGATGGCCCCTCTGGGAAGCTGTGGTGCGACGGCTGAGGGGCTACCCAGAACATCATCCCTGCTTCCATTGGCGCTGCCAAGGCTGTGGGCAAGGTCATCCCTGAGCTGAATGGGAAGCTCACTGGCATGGCCTTCCGTGTCCCCAACCCCAATGTGTCCGTCGTGAATCTGACCTGCCACCTGGAGAAAGCTGCCAAATATGACGACATCAAGAAGGTGGTGAAGCAGGCGTCAGAGGGCCTCCTCAAGGGCATCCTGGGGTACACTGAGGAGGACCAGGTTGTCTCCTGCGACTTTAACAGTGACACCCACTCCTCCAACTTTGATGCCGGGGCTGGCATTGCTCTCAACGACCATTTTGTCAAGCTCCTTTCCTGGTATGACAATGAATTTGGCTACAGCAACCAGGTGGTGGACCTTATGGTCCACATGGCCTCCAAGGAGTAAGAGCCCCCTGGACCACCAGCCCGAGCGAGAGCAAGAGGAAGAGAGAGGCCCTCAGCTGCTGGGGAGTCCCTGCCCCAACTTACCCCCAAAACACTGAGAATCTCCCAACCTCCACCGTTTGCATCCCAGACCCCCTGAAGAAGGGGAGGGGCTTGGGGAGCCCTACCTTGTCATGTACCATCAATAAAGTATACTGTACCCAGCCAAAAAAAAAAAAAAAAAACAAGGCTTGGAGATGTAATAATCTACTTGAGTTCACATAACGATGTAGGCAGAATGATCATCCCCCAAAGATATCCACGTCCCAACTCCTGGAAACTGTGAATATGTTACCTTACATAACAAAGGGAACTTGCAGGTGTAATGAAGTTAAAGATCTTGAGATGGGAAGATCATCCTGGATTATCCAGATAATCCAGGGCCCAGTATAATCACATGTGTCCTTAAAATAGAAGGTCAGGGTCAGAGAAAATATAACTACAGAAGCAGAATCAGAGAGAGATTTAAAGACACTACTTTGCTGGCTTTGAAGATTGAGGAAGAGGCCATGACCCAAATAAGAGAGGTGGTCTCCAGAAGTTGGAAAAGGCAAGAAAACAGATACTTCCTTAGAATGTCCAGAAGGAATCAGACCTGCTAACATCTTTATTTCACCACCATTGGACCTGTTTTGGAGCCATGATTTGAACTAAGTGGAAGACGTGTGCTCTACAGCATGTGCATCATGGAGTGTTTGCTTTAATGCTGACCATGGTTTTAGTGTCCTGTACACACAGACAGATCTAAACCACACAGACTGTCCACATATTACAGATGGTGTTCTTTCTGGAAATTTCATAATCATGGAGGCCGTGAGCAGGAGGAGGAATGCACTGTTAACAGTAATACGTCACTCATGACTTAGATTCAGAATTAGAATTGTAACGGGACCATCAAAGTTCTTTCATCTCATCTCTGCTTCTGAGGCTTGACCTCCCTCCACAGTGTCCTTGTCAAGGGT
This sequence comes from Halichoerus grypus, assembly GCF_964656455.1. Lineage (NCBI taxonomy): Eukaryota > Metazoa > Chordata > Mammalia > Carnivora > Phocidae > Halichoerus > Halichoerus grypus. Next base: position 61,996,543 of record NC_135718.1, read on the forward strand.
TGTCTAGCCCTGCCTGCACACCTCCAGTGACTGGAACTGCACATCCCCTGTGGAAAGCCATGCCATCTTAAAGCAACTCTGTTAGAAATTTCTATTTCAGATTGACCAAAAACTCTTCCTTGCAACTGCCATTACTATTATTATTGTTTACTGGCACATGGAATTTGTTGTTATTGGTTCTGTAGTGGGGAATGTTAAAGTGGATGGCCTCTAAGCAGGCTTTTAACTCTTAAGATTCAAGTCCGATCCTTATTCAAGACATGAATACCAGTCTTGTAAGGTTGCTGTGAGGATTAGAGCTAATGTTCATAAAAATTTCAGCATGCCAAGGATCTTCATAAAAGGTGATGATGATGATGACACAGTTTCACAAATCTGAAGGCAGCTTTCTCATCTTTTGTAGTTTTTTAAGCACCAGACTAAATCCCCCTGCCCAGATCCCAGTGCCTTCGAATGCCCATGTATGTGAAATTGTGTCAAGTACTCCACCTTCCTATCCTTTAAATATGCTCCAGTTTGACAATAACCCTCAAAGTATGAGTCTAGACCTCATCGTGAAATATCTTGTCTTGTGTGCTTTCTTAGTACCTAGTTAGGGTAAGACCAGCCACAGTGGAGTGAGTAGACTGGAAGATATTAAATAGTCAAATAGGCCTGCGTGGACTATGGTAGGGGGACTCAGGGGGCTTAGGACTGCCTATAGCAAGAGGAAGGCAGTTGTGATTTGCATCAGGAGGGGAGAGTAAATAAGAAGATCCAAATGGTGTGAAAGGTCCAGAATGAGTAAGTTGTGGGGATTCAAAGACAAATTTCACTTGCTTCATAATCTTGTCCTTGACATATAACTTAGGCATATATGGACATTTCAACTGGAGGTATCAAAGCAACAAAGCTGTTACAAAATTTACTGGCAACAAAGAGGAGAGTTGAACCTTGCAATGGGAACATCTACTTTCATAGGTTTTCACTTGTCTAAAGCCAATTTAAAAGAACTTGGCTCACAACTTGAACTATCTGTTACATATTGTTCTCATTGGTCTGGCTGCCCCTTCTTTTGATAACCAAGCATTCTTGCTTTTTCCCATTAGAACTCAATATGCACTTGAACGCAGTCATTGACTCCAATCACACTCCAATCATACTTGAGACAGTACATGACTGTCTCAAATATTCTTTAGTTAATCTTCCTCTTAGGCATTATTAATCATGAAATACCATCTTCTACCACACTTAGTATGACCACTTGACAATGTTCAGTGAATCAAATCTTTTAGGTAAAGTCACAAATTAGATTTACTTTTGATTATGAACACAATGCAATCATATTCATTGGAAGCACCCAAATTCTGACTAATGAGCTTGTATCGAGAAGTTAATAGTCATAAAATGGACTTGTACCATAGACTCAATATCCTTGATCAGACTTTTCCTTCCTTTGAATCAAGTGAAGAGAAAACTACCTAACCAGCTTTTTGTTCAGATTGGTTCCTCACCCATTATACAGACTACAGTAATAATTTGTGATTAGCAAAATCAACAGCTATGGTGAAAATTATTTTAAAAACCCATTATGCTTATAACAGTCCACAAATCTAGAAATATCATAAATTACCTCTACAAGAACATTCACAGTGAAATGAAATGAACAGACTAAACTTGACTGAAATAGGGTCAATAGGGTTTACTTGTGGTGGGAAAAAGGCATCTGAGGCCTCAGAGTGAAACATTTTCAAGTCATTGGCCAAAAAAATTAACAATTATTAAAATGAGCCTGACAATTTGCCACATGTGATGCTCTCAATAGCTTAACTAGATATTCTAACCACCAATTATTCACCAGGACAAAGAATAAAATTAAGCACTGGAGAAAGAGAGCTAAGAGTAATCAGTTCTGTAATTTGAACAAATAATGTTTCAATGTTATCAAAAGCATTTCTGTGCAAAATAGATCCCACTGCAACTAAAATCCTAAATCTAAGATTAAGGCAATTTCTCAGCAGCTTTCACATTCTGCCCCAATTGTAAAGGGCAGGTAGAGCTATCAAAAAAGAGTGACTGGGTTTTCAATTTGTGATAGGCCCTGTGCTAAATGTATAGGGAATCCAAGAAATTTATATTTCAAGGAGATTAAGACACCTAGTTGGCTGGATCAGGAATGAACCTTAACATATCATTTGTGCTACATGAGTACAGGGACAAAACAAAATCATTGGCCAAGGACAGGTCAAGGGCCACCAGATAGGTCAATCCAAGTCAAGGTGCAACTAGAAAGTAAGGTCAAGGTAAACGGAGAATATGAGTCAGGGTAATGTCCATTAGTCCATTACTTTATATACCAAACACTAATTGCTGGACTGAATTGTGTCCCCTCAGCTCCAAATTCATATATTGAAGCCTTAACCCCTAATGTGATCATATTTAGAGATGGGGTCTTTGGGAGGTAATTAGGTTTAGATGAGGTCAAGAGGGTGGGCCCACATGATGGAATATATGAAAATATCAGAGAGATTGCTCTTACTTTTTCCCCAAGAGCACATAAGGAGGAGTCACTTGAGCACACAGAGAGATGGCAGCTGCCTACAAACCAAGAGAAGAGGCTTCAGAATGAAACCTATCTTGTTGGCACCTTGATCTTGAACTTCCCAGCTCACACAACTGTGAGAAATAAGTTTGTTGTTTAAGTCACTCAGTCTATGGTATTTTGCTATGGCAGCCCAAGCTGACTAAGACACTAATTAAATGCCTACCATCTCCCAACACTCCCAACACTTCCCCAACAGGGAAACAAAGATGAGTAGAACATAGTATCTGCTTTCCAAGGGTGTGGAGGCTTAGAACAAGTAATCATGGCCATGTGCTAACTGCCATAACAGAGAGAACTCAAGAGGGGAGCTCATAACTGTCAAGAGAGCCCAGGGAAGCCTTCCCGGAAAGGGGGACATTTAAGTAGGATCCTGAAGGATGAGCAGGAGTTTGTCTGATGCTCAAGGGCTTCTAGTGAGAGGTAAGAACATCATGGGCAGAGGGGATGAGCTGTGTGAGAGTACAGTGGAGCAGAAGGGAAACATCAAAGACTGTATTTCACTGCCTCTAGGCCACACAATTTTTCCTATTTTAATATCTCAGAGGTTGGGATTTAGCTTACAATTGATGACAAGTTATAGTTTACTTGATGGTGTTCTTTTCCCCCTCTTTCTTAGTGCAACATAAAATAATTTGATGTGTTACAACCAATGGTGCATTAGATTTGGTGAAATAAGGCTGTTCATTTTAGCTTGAGCACAAAGACATGGCACAAAGGAGGAGATCGGAAAAGCAGCAGGGCTCATAACTAGAAGGGCTTTGCCCTTTGTCCCCTAAGAACTGGGCTCCTTTGAGAGGTTTTAAGCAGATTTGTGTACCGGACCATGTCTGAGGCAGAGGGACAATTAGAAAGCTAATGACATAAACTGTCCTGGAAGAAGTAAGTGGCCTGATCTAAGGAATCAGGGGTGGCCGCAGAGAAGAGCTATTGACAAGGCTGACTCAGTCAGGACCCGCGGCCGACGCACCAGAGGGCATGTGAGTAAGGGATTTAGGCTGACTCCCAGGTTTCTGATCTGGAGAGACTGAGGGATGGAGCCAGTCATCAGGATGGGTGATATGAAGAGAAGGACATGGCCACAGGGAGGAAAAGGAAGCAGGTTGGCATTGGGTTGCCGTGAGAAATACAGACGGGTGTACAAAGTTGGTGTTAGAAACGGGGGCCTGACATCAGAAGAGAATCAGCGCAGCAGCTGGAGCCTGGAGGGCCACTCATGCGCTGTAGGAGGAGTAGGAGCCGCTGTGGGCATGGTGGGGCCTGTCCAGCAGGAGACTATCCGGTGCAGTGAATGAAAGAGGAAGAGCTGCTAATGAAATCTGGAGAAATCCAACATGAAAGCAGCATAAAGCAGATAAAGGAAAAGATAGTTTACCCAAAGCCCTTGCTAGGCTCTATTTTGCATAAACAGAAAACTCTACAGACCAAACCAGTTCTGGGAAATTGCTTCAGAGGTCCCCCTGTTTACTTTATATCAGCTTGATTTTGCCTGTAGTCTCCTCGTTTATGAACCACGAGCTCAGTACCACAGCTCTAGAGGAGGAGACGGGCGAAAACCAGAGGCAAACAACAACAACAACAAAATGAAAGGCGCCCTTAAAGGCAATAGCAAAGAGTCAAGAAGGCAACAAAATTCGAAGGTCAAGAGCAGATAAGAGGAAGACGCCAGCACACGTAAGAAAGGTGGCAAGCTTTGTGAAGTCGGGATGCCTGAAGAGAAGTCCTTTTAATCGGATTCCTCAACAGGACCCGCCAAAGGTTGAAAGGGATCCCCATTCACTTGTCTTTCCTCCAGCAGCCACATAGTTGAAAGAGTAAATGAACTTGGCATCTTCAGTGTCCTTCTCATCATGATTATGCTCATTCTTTCCAATCTCCCAGGGGGTAGAATCTAATGGGTAGAATAAGGACTTTAGAGCCGGCAAGATCTGGGTTCAGACTTAGGCTGTGCTACATATTCGCTGAGTGGCCTTGGGAAAATTATGTAATCACTTCAAGTCTCCATGTTCCCATCAGTAAAATGAGGAAACCTACCTCCCCTGGTTGTTGTACCAAGTGAGTTACCTCATATTAAGAGAGTATTCCCGGTAATATTTGAACTCAAATCAAATTGTCTTCAGAGCCAATGTTCCAGTCCCAGGAGCCGACCCTCTCACCACTACTTCCCCATGTATCAATCCCATTCTGCTCCAATGCTGTTTTTAGGAAACCGCTGGTTTTTCAGAGACTATTATAAACCGTGGGAGATTAAACATCCACAAACCCCCATCCTTCCCCTCCAGGGATTTATAATCAATTAAAAGACAAAATACAGAACATTAAAAAATAATTAACAGGGGTGCCTGGATGGCTCAGTCGTTAAGCAGTCTGCCTTTGGCTCAGGTCATGTTCCCAGGGTCCTGGGATCAAGCCCCACATGGGGCTCCCTGCTCCACGGGAAGCCTGTTTCTCCCTCTCCCACTCCCCCTGCTTGTGTTCCCTCTCTCGCTGTCTCTCTCTCTGTCAAATAAAATCTTAAAAAAAAATTAACAAATTAATGTATTAATATAAAATATATTAAATATATAAAAAATAACAATATTAACTATGTATTCATAAGCATGTGAATGTATAGAAAAATACATGGGCTGACACACTTCAAATTGGTAACAGTGATTATTTCCGAGTAAACCGTGGATCGGTAGAGTTGATTGTACAGTCTGAATTTTACACGATGACCATGGATTTAAGAGTTAAATAAAATGAGAGGGCCAAAAAAAAAAGGATAACTAGTGATAAATGTAGCAGCATAAAGAAATGAGGGGTTCCTTTGGCCAATGCCAAGGGCACCGCTGGCTGGGACAGCAGCTGGACAGAGAACAGAGAGGTGAGACAGCACGGATGAGTTTCATTGACAATGAAGACAGCAGGGTACCCAAAACAGACCATTTGAGTAGATGCAGAGCAGGAGATAGGCTTGGGATACTAAATTGATGCCAAGTAATGAGGGGGTTGAGTGTGAGGCTAAAATATTTGGATTTTTTAGTGCCCAATCAAAGCACACTCCAGCACCGTCATAAAGCGTTCAGTCTCTCTCCCTCTGCATAATTAATCCTGAATTCCAATCAGATCTTAGACAATTTCTGCTAAGCCATCAGGGGTAGTTATAAGCAAGAAAAGCCCAGTCTCCACATGGTGTCATTGTGAATCCACAGGCACTGGGGAGCCACTGAAGGTTCTTGAGCAGTGGAAAGCATATATTTGGAATATTTGCCTATAGAAACAAAGTGCTCTCATGGGGGCATTGTTGTACGATAAATACAGCTTTGTTTAAAGTTTATCTTTCCCTTACACTTGCCACGCCCTGAAGGAAGGTCTGTGGTGTTTTCTGGCCTGACTCATCACCCACTGTTCGGTCTGCCATGAGTGTAGCAGGTGTAAGAGTCGAGGTCAAAGCACAGACTAGAGTGAGCTCCAGACTGTGTGACCTGGACCAACTAAGCCTGCGACACTTAATTTGCATTTGAGAGATGAGACAAGATTCTGTTTTTTGAAAGATGACAATAGGTAACCAAATATCCTAGACTCCATGTGAATAATCTATAAAAATTCACTTCCATCTCTTTGTGTCTGAAGTGCTTTGGTATAAAACGCTTGTGTGGAATATTCCTGTTATTACTTCTATAAATAAAACTATATTCCTACTGACTCAAATACTTTATATTACTCATAGTTCAAATCTCTTGAGTTTTCAGTTTTAAAACTCAATTCTCTTAGGAGTCGCAGAGTTTGTCCAGCACATTTTTTTCCAGGGCTGAATGCAAGCATCAGACAGGGTCTGACAGGATCTCAGCTGGGGTTCGCCACCGAATGGCACCAGAAACATTTAGTCACTGCAAGGGCACCAGATGCTGTGGTTTGGTTTCCTACATTAGACAAAGGGTTAAATGGGGCGGGGCGGGGGGGGAATGAGCAAACAGCAAAACAAAAACACACAAAGTGGACCAGCTCCAAGAAAAAAACTTAGATGAGACATGTTCTGTTAGAGACTGACTCAATGAAGTGCTTGATGCTTCCCTCACACCCCCAGGATTTCTCTTCATTTTATGTTAATTTATATAGTACTTACCATATGCCAGATACTGCTCTAAGCATTTGATATCTACCTATACACCCATCCATCTATCTATAGATATATAAATACCTATATAATCTTACAGGGTATACTATTCTTTTCCACATTTTGAAAATGGGGAAACTGAGGCACAGAGGCTCGAGTAACATGTCCAAGTTCACACAGAGGAGTTAGGGTCAAAGTGGTCATTGGAACCCTGGTAGTCTGACTCCAGGGTCCATGGCCTTGGCCACTGTGCCACGATACTGTTTAGATTTTATACAATGAGAAGGTGTATGTATTTGGGGGTCCCCTCATCTCCACCCATAGCTATTTCCTTTCAAGGTGAGAGTCTCCTCATTTGTTATTAATCTGGTTCTTTCCAGCTCCTTCAGTAACCACCTCACCTGCTTCCTCAGTCCCTCTTCCCAGAAGCTCCTTCCCCGGCACAGATGTTCCGATGACCTCCCTTCTTAAAGAGCAAAACCACGTAGGTGAGCTTGGTCTCTCGTCCTCACTCTTCCCTCGTGTCACCACCAATCTTGGAATAGCCATCAGAATCATTCGTCCTGGACGCCTGAGCACCTGGCAGTCAGGTTTCTGTTGCAAGGTTCTGTTGCGCCCACCTTCTCAGAAGCCACATCAGGCCTTGCAGGCACCACCATCTGGTGGCTTTCCCACGGCTCTTTTCTGCCCAGTGTCTGTGCTGCATTTGACTCCATGCATCACACCTTCCTTCAAAGTCCCAGCTCTTCTTGCTCGTGCTCCCCTGTCTCCTGGTGCTCCTCACCTCCTCCTGTGCTAAGCTGGCCCTCCTGGTCCTCTTGCCCCTCCTCCTGTTTCTGCGCCTGCTTCCCTGGACTGCATCCACACCCCACACCCGCAACTTCAATGATGACCCCCCTCTGCATCTCTATTTCTAGTCCGCGCCCCCAGTGACACCTCCACCTGCATCTCCAACTCGGGCCGGGGCTCCACATGTGGCAGAGGGAAGCCAGGAGAACGTTCACTTCACACGGTAGGGTCTCACTGA